>NC_091753.1:6198666-6508600 GCF_043380555.1 Nothobranchius furzeri
GAATTATGTTGCACGAAGCACAATTTCACATCATTCTGGGTCCATTTGTGTGAAAACAAGGTCCAATCAGGCTGAAACGTTACAGGAAGGTAGAATCTATTGAGTTGTAAGTGATCTGAACGTTTCAAGATGATCGCACATTCCTATAGGGGGTAAAACCATGTCCCAAAGGTCACCGGGCCTGGTGTCACTTTAAAGAAGTAGTCCAGTTACATCTTTGTAGGCATATAACTTGGCTTCTGAATGTCCTAGAGAGATCAGGTTTGTTTTAATGTACTCCAATCAACAGCCCCTACAACCACAAAAAGGAATGGAGTCATTAGCACTTATGGTTTGTAAATGGCACACAGAATTATGTTGCACGAAGCACAATTTCACATCATTCTGGGTTCATTTGTGTGAAAACAAGGTCCAATCAGGCAGAAACGTTACAGGAAGGTAGAATCTATTGAGTTGTAAGTGATCTGAACGTTTCATGATGATAGCTCTTTCCTAAGGGGGTCAAACCATGTCGCAAAGGTCACCGGATCTGGTGGCACTTTAAAGAATTAGTCCAGTTACACATTTGTGGGCTTATAACTTGGCTTCTGAATGTCCTAGAGCGGTCAGGTTTGTTTTAGTGTACTCCAATCAACAGCCCCTACAACCACAAAAAGGAATGGAGTCATTAGCACTTATGGTTTGTAAATGGCACCCAGAATTATGTTGCACGAAGCACAATTTCACATCATTCTGGGTCCATTTGTGTGAAAACAAGGTCCAATCAGGCTGAAACATTACAGGAAGGTAGAATCTATTAAAATGTAAGTGATCTGAAGGTTTCATGATGATAGCACTTCCCTAAGGGGGTCAAACCATGTCCCAAAGGTCACCGGATCTGGTGTCTAAAGAAGTAGTCCAGTTACACATTTGTGGGCTTATAACTTGGCTTCTGAATGTCCTAGAGAGATCAGGTTTGTTTTAGTATACTCCAATCAACAGCCCCTACAACCACAAAAAGGAATGGAGTCATTAGCACTTATGGTTTTTAAATGGCACCCAGAATTATGTTGCACGAAGCACAATTTCACATCATTCTGGGTTCATTTGTGTGAAAACAAGGTCCAATCAGGCTGAAACGTTACAGAAAGGTAGAATCTATTGAGTTGTAAGTGATCTGAACGTTTCATGATGATAGCACTTTCCTAAGGGGGTCAAACCATGTCCCAAATGTCACCGGATCTGGTGTCAATTTAAAGTAGTAGTCCAGTTACACATTTGTGGGCTTATAACTTGGCTTCTGAATGTCCTGGAGAGGTCAGGTTTGTTTTAATGTACTCCAATCAACAGCCCCTACAACCACAAAAAGGAATGGAGTCATTAGCACTTATGGTTTGTAAATGGCACCCAGAATTATGTTGCACGAAGCAAAATTTCACATCATTCTGGTTTCATTTGTGTGAAAACAAGGTCCAATCAGGCAGAAACGTTACAGGAAGGTAGAATCTATTGAGTTGTACGTGATCTGAACGTTTCATGATGATAGCACTTTCCTATAGGGGGTCAAACCATGTCCCAAAGGTCACCGGGCCTGGTGTCACTTTAAAGAAGTAGTCCAGTTACACCTTTGTGGGCTTATAACTTGGCTTCTGAATGTCCTAGAGAGATCAGGGTTGTTTTAGTGTACTCCAATCAACAGCCCCCACAACCACAAAAAGGAATGGAGTCATTAGCACTTATGGTTCTTAAATGGCACCCAGAATTATGTTGCACGAAGCACAATTTCACATCATTCTGGGTCCATTTGTGTGAAAACAAGGTCCAATCAGGCTGAAACGTTACAGGAAGGTAGAATCTATTGAGTTGTAAGTGATCTGAACGTTTCAAGATGATCGCACATTCCTATAGGGGGTAAAACCATGTCCCAAAGGTCACCGGATCTGGTGTCACTTTAAAGAATTAGTCCAGTTACACATTTGTGGGCTTATAACTTGGCTTCTGAATGTCCTAGAGCGGTCAGGTTTGTTTTAGTGTACTCCAATCAACAGCCCCTACAACCACAAAAAGGAATGGAATCATTAGCACTTATGGTTTTTAAATGGCACCCAGAATTATGTTGCACGAAGCACAATTTCACATCATTCTGGGTTCATTTGTGTGAAAACAAGGTCCAATCAGGCTGAAACGTTACAGGAAGGTAGAATCTACTGAGTTGTAAGTGATCTGAACGTTTCATGATGATAGCACTTTCCTAAGGGGGTCAAACGATGTCCCAAAGATCACCGGATCTGGTGTCAATTTAAAGAAGTAGTCCAGTTACTCATTTGTGGGCTTATAACTTGGCTTCTGAATGTCCTAGAGAGATCAGGTTTGTTTTAGTGTACTCCAATCAACAGCCCCTACAACCACAAAAAGGAATGGAGTCATTAGCACTTATGGTTTGTAAATGGCACCCAGAATTATGTTGCACGAAGCACAATTTCACATCATTCTGGGTCCATTTATGTGAAAACAAGGTCCAATCAGGCTGAAACGCTACAAGAAGGTAGAATCTATTGAGTTGTAAGTGATCTGAACGTTTCAAGATGATCGCACATTCCTATAGGGGGTAAAACCATGTCCCAAAGGTCACCGGGCCTGGTGTCACTTTAAAGAAGTAGTCCAGTTACACCTTTGTGGGCTTATAACTTGGCTTCTGAATGTCCTAGAGAGGTTAGGTTTGTTTTAGTGTACTCCAATCAACAGCCCCTACAACCACAAAATGGAATGGAGTAATTAGCACTTATGGTTTGTAAATGGCCCCCAGAATTATGTTGCACAAAGCACAATTTCACATCATTCTGGGTCCATTTGTGTGAAAACAAGGTCCAATCAGGCTGAAACGTTACAGGAAGGTAGAATCTATTGAGTTGTAAGTGATCTGAACGTTTCATGATGATAGCACTTTCCTAAGGGGGTCAAACCATGTCCCAAAGGTCACCGGGCCTGGTGTCACTTTAAAGAAGTAGTCCAGTTACACCTTTGTGGGCTTATAACTTGGCTTCTGAATATCCTAGAGAGGTCAGGTTTGTTTTAGAGTACTCCAATTAGCAGCCCCCATTACCACTAAAAGGAATGAAGTCATTAGCATTTATGGTTTGTAAATGGCACCCAGAATTATGTTGCACGAAGCACAATTTCACATCATTCTGGGTTCATTTGTGTGAAAACAAGGTCCAATCAGGCTGAAACGTTACATGAAGGTAGAATCTATTTAGTTGTAAGTGATCTGAACATTTCATGATGATAGCACTTTCCTAAGGGGGTCAAACCATGTCCCAAAGGTCACCGGGCCTGGTGTCACTTTAAAGAAGTAGTCCAGTTACACATTCGTGGGCTTATAACTTGGCTTCTGAATGTCGTAGAGAGATCAGGTTTGTTTTAATGTACTCCAATCAACAGCCCCTACAACCACAAAAAGGAATGGAGTCATTAGCATTTATGGTTTGTAAATGGCACCCAGAATTATGTTGCACGAAGCACAATTTCACATCATTCTGGGTTCATTTGTGTGAAAACAAGGTCCAATCAGGCTGAAACGTTACAGGAAGGTAGAATCTATTTAGTTGTAAGTGATCTGAACGTTTCATGATGATAGCGCTTTCCTAAGGGGATCAAACCATGTCCCAAAGGTCACCGGATCTGGTGTCAATTTAAAGAAGTAGTCCAGTTACACATTTGTGGGCTTATAACTTGGCTTCTGAATGTCCTAGAGAGATCAGGTTTGTTTTAATGTACTCCAATCAACAGCCCCTACAACCACAAAAAGGAATGGAGATATTAGCACTTATGGTTTGTAAATGGCATCCAGAATTATGTTGCACGAAGCACAATTTCACATCATTCTGGGTTCATTTGTGTGAAAACAAGGTCCAATCAGGCTGAAACGTTACAGGAAGGTAGAATCTATTGAGTTGCAAGTGATCTGAACGTTTCATGATGATAGCACTTTCCTAAGGGGGTCAAACCATGTCCCAAAGGTCACCGGATCTGGTGTCAATTTAAAGAAGTAGTCCAGTTACACATTTGTGGGCTTATAACTTGGCTTCTGAATGTCCTAGAGAGATCAGGTTTGTTTTAGTGTACTCCAATCAACAGCCCCTACAACCACAAAAAGGAATGGAGTAATTAGCACTTATGGTTTGTAAATGGCATCCAGAATTATGTTGCACGAAGCACAATTTCACATCATTCTGGGTCAATTTGTGTGAAAACAAGGTCCAATCAGGCTGAAACGTTACAGGAAGGTAGAATCTATTGAGTTGCAAGTGATCTGAACGTTTCATGATGATAGCACTTTCCTAAGGGGGTCAAACCATGTCCCAAAAGTCACCGGATCTGGTGTCAATTTAAAGAAGTAGTCCAGTTACACATTTGTGGGCTTATAACTTGGCTTCTGAATGTCCTAGAGAGATCAGGTTTGTTTAGTGTACTCCAATCAACAGCCCCTACAACCACAAAAAGGAATGGAGTCATTAGCACTTATGGTTTGTAAATGGCACCCAGAATTATGTTGCACGAAGCAAAATTTCACATCATTCTGGGTCCATTTGTGTGAAAACAAGGTCCAATCAGGCAGAAACGCTACAAGAAGGTAGAATCTATTGAGTTGTAAGTGATCTGAACATTTCAAGATGATTGCACATTCCTATAGGGGGTAAAACCATGTCCCAAAGGTCACCGGGCCTGGTGTCACTTTAAAGTAGTAGTCCAGTTACACCTTGTGGGCTTATAACTTGGCTTCTGAATGTCCTAGAGAGGTTAGTTTGTTTTAGTGTAGTCCAATCAACAGCCCCTAAAACCACAAAAAGGAATGGAGTCATTAGCACTTATGGTTTGTAAATGGCACCCAGAATTATGTTGCACGAAGCACAATTTCACATCATTCTGGGTTCATTTGTGTGAAAACAAGGTCCAATCAGGCTGAAACGTTACAGGAAGGTAGAATCTATTGAGTTGTAAGTGATCTGAACGTTTCATGATGATAGCACTTTCCTAAGGGGGTCAAACCATGTCCCAAAGGTCACCGGATCTGGTGTCAATTTAAAGAAGTAGTCCAGTTACACATTTGTGGGCTTATAACTTGGCTTCTGAATGTCCTAGAGAGATCAGGTTTGTTTTAATGTACTCCAATCAACAGCCCCTACAACCACAAAAAGGAATGGAGATATTAGCACTTATGGTTTGTAAATGGCATCCAGAATTATGTTGCACGAAGCACAATTTCACATCATTCTGGGTTCATTTGTGTGAAAACAAGGTCCAATCAGGCTGAAACGTTACAGGAAGGTAGAATCTATTGAGTTGCAAGTGATCTGAACGTTTCATGATGATAGCACTTTCCTAAGGGGGTCAAACCATGTCCCAAAAGTCACCGGATCTGGTGTCAATTTAAAGAAGTAGTCCAGTTACACATTTGTGGGCTTATAACTTGGCTTCTGAATGTCC
Organism: Nothobranchius furzeri; assembly: GCF_043380555.1. Taxonomy (NCBI): domain Eukaryota; kingdom Metazoa; phylum Chordata; class Actinopteri; order Cyprinodontiformes; family Nothobranchiidae; genus Nothobranchius; species Nothobranchius furzeri. The sequence goes on from NC_091753.1 coordinate 6,204,133, forward strand.
TAGAGAGATCAGGTTTGTTTAGTGTACTCCAATCAACAGCCCCTACAACCACAAAAAGGAATGGAGTCATTAGCACTTATGGTTTGTAAATGGCACCCAGAATTATGTTGCACGAAGCAAAATTTCACATCATTCTGGGTCCATTTGTGTGAAAACAAGGTCCAATCAGGCAGAAACGCTACAAGAAGGTAGAATCTATTGAGTTGTAAGTGATCTGAACATTTCAAGATGATCGCACATTCCTATAGGGGGTAAAACCATGTCCCAAAGGTCACCGGGCCTGGTGTCACTTTAAAGTAGTAGTCCAGTTACACCTTGTGGGCTTATAACTTGGCTTCTGAATGTCCTAGAGAGGTTAGTTTGTTTTAGTGTAGTCCAATCAACAGCCCCTAAAACCACAAAAAGGAATGGAGTCATTAGCACTTATGGTTTGTAAATGGCACCCAGAATTATGTTGCACGAAGCACAATTTCACATCATTCTGGGTTCATTTGTGTGAAAACAAGGTCCAATCAGGCTGAAACGTTACAGGAAGGTAGAATCTATTGAGTTGTAAGTGATCTGAACGTTTCATGATAATAGCACTTTCCTAAGGGGGTCAAACCATGTCCCAAATGTCACCGGATCTGGTGTCAATTTAAAGAAGTAGTCCAGTTACACATTTGTGGGCTTATAACTTGGCTTCTGAATGTCCTAGAGAGATCAGGTTTGTTTTAGTGTACTCCAATCAACAGCCCCTACAACCACAAAAAGGAATGGAGTCATTAGCACTTATGGTTTTTAAATGGCACCCAGAATTATGTTGTACGAAGCACAATTTCACATCATTCTGGGTCCATTTGTGTGAAAACAAGGTCCAATCAGGCTGAAACGTTACAGGAAGGTAGAATCTATTGAGTTGTAAGTGATCTGAACGTTTCATGATGATAGCACTTTCCTAAGGGGGTCAAACCATGTCCCAAAGGTCACTGGATCTGGTGTCAATTTAAAGAAGTAGTCCAGTTACACATTTGTGGGCTTATAACTTGGCTTCTGAATGTCCTAGAGAGATCAGGTTTGTTTTAATGTACTCCAATCAACAGCCCCTACAACCACAAAAAGGAATGGAGTAATTAGCACTTATGGTTTGTAAGTGGCACCCAGAATTATGTTGCACGAAGCACAATTTCACATCATTCTGGGTCAATTTGTGTGAAAACAAGGTCCAATCCGGCTGAAACGCTACAAGAAGGTAGAATCTATTGAGTTGTAAGTGATCTGAACGTTTCAAGATGATCGCACATTCCTATAGGGGGTCAAACCATGTCCCAAAGGTCACCGGGCCAAGTGTCTCTTTAAAGAAGTAGTCCAGTTACACCTTTGTGGGCTTATAACTTGGCTTCTGAATGTCCTAGAGAGGTTAGGTTTGTTTTAGTGTACTCCAATCAACAGCCCCTACAACCACAAAAAGGAATGGAGTCATTAGCACTTATGGTTTGTAAATGGCACCCAGAATTATTTTGCACGAAGCACAATTTCACATCATTCTGGGTTCATTTGTGTGAAAACAAGGTCCAATCAGGCTGAAACGTTACTGGAAGCTAGAATCTATTGAGTTGTAAGTGATCTGAACGTTTCATGATGATAGCGCTTTCCTAAGGGGGTCAAACCATGTCCCAAAGGTCACCGGATCTGGTGTCAATTTAAAGAAGTAGTCCATTTACACATTTGTGGGCTTATAACTTGGCTTCTGGTTGTCCTAGAGAGATCAGGTTTATTTTAGTGTACTCCAATCAACAGCCCCTACAACCACAAAAAGGAATGGAGTCATTAGCACTTATGGTTCTTAAATGGCACCCAGAATTATGCTGCACTAAGCACAATTTCACATGATTCTGGGTCAATTTGTGTGAAAACAAGGTCCAATCCGGCTGAAACGCTACAAGAAGGTAGAATCTATTGAGTTGTAAGTGATCTGAACGTTTCAAGATGATCGCACATTCCTATAGAGCTCCGGGAGTTGACGTCACTTCTCCCAGCATGCAACAGTTCAGATCGAAACGGCACCATTTTGGCAGGCAGAAGCCCGCAGCTAGACTATTTGTTGTCATAAGTCTCACACGGGAAATATGGTCGATTCCTGTTGTGCCCCAGGATGCCAGAACAGACGGGGACAAGTCAAAGGAAGATCCTTCTACAGGATTCCCAAAGATCCGGAACGCCGCAAACGTTGGATAATCGCAATGAAACGCGCTAGCCTCCAGTGTAAAACAAAGCAGTGGGATCCCGACAGTAAAGGTTTTCGCCTGTGCAGTGAACACTTCATATCAGGTACTTAAACCAACGTTTCCTCAAGTGTGTGTGGTATTTCTTTTAAATGCTTTTATTACGATTCTTAGTGGGCTTCGTAAACTTATTTTGGCGTGGCTTTTTCTGTCTTATTACTCCTAGCAACAAGTAAACATCACGTAAAACATTGCCTCGTAAGTTCTGACGCTGCCGTTTACGTGTTTTATGATCACAGCAATTAACCGGCTAAGCTGTATTTAATTTGTAATCAATGGTTGATCAATTGTCAGATCACACATAAAAAGCACTTTGGATTGCTATTTTCTGTCTCACAGAGACAGATCGCAGACAGATCCTGAGACGCTCCTGCCTGACCTATTTATTGTATTCACGGAAAAACATCAAAATAGTTATTTCTCTTGGCGTTCAGTTTAAACATTCAACCAGCACAGCACTCTATTTAAACTACTTACAGTTAAATCGATGTTATTTGTGTTTTAATTAGTTTTATGGATTTGTGCTGAAATATAGAAATGATGACATTATCTGTTTACAGATTAAAATTAATTTATGTTCTGGTGCAAAGGGACCGGATACCTACCGACAAATACTAAACCTATAACAATGCTTATTTATACACTTCAGGGAAAAAGAGTGATCACCCTCTCTCTCCTGACTACATCCCATCCATCTTCAAACATGTGACATCCCCAGAGAAAAAGAGGAGAAGAAGGCAGTTAAATGGGTTCATCCGGAGACAGAAGAGAAGACTCCAAAGAAGAGAACAAGCAAAGTCAGCATCTGCTACGGTCAGTCCATCATCTAAACTCCTAATTCAGCAGGACTCATGTGAACATGACATCATACAGCCTCCTGCAGCTGATCAAGCAGAGGAAGCCCCTGTAAAGGAAGTGACTCAGAATGAAGTGGAGCCTACACATGACAGCAGCCATCCAGAAACAACGGTGTGTTCCAATGAAACCTGCAAGGAACAAATCAAATCTCTTGAGCTGGAATGCCAAGCACTGAGAAATGAAAACATGTTATTAAGACAAAAAATTACATGTACTGAAATAAATGAGACTACTCTACAAAAAAGTGACAGGAAGGTTAATATGCTCACTGGCTTATCATCATATTCACAACTTATGGTCATTTTTAATGTTATAATGCCCTATCTAAAGCACAAATCTAGCCTAACACTATTTCAACAGTACATCTTGGCTTTAATCAAAATGAGAATGAACCTGTCTTTTGATTTTCTGGCATTTTATTTTAGCATAGATTCTACTACAGTCTCAAAGCTTTTCAAACACTGTGTAAGTGTCATGTATTGTACACTAGTGCCAAGTCTTGTTATTTGGCCTGAAAGGGAATCCTTAAGAGAATCTATTCCCTATGCATTTAGGAATAGTGTGTTTGAAAAGACAGTCTGTATTATTGACTGTTTTGAGATATTTCTGGAGAAACCAAGTAACCTGTTAGCCAGTGCTCAGTGTTATTCAGCATACAAGTCACACAACACCATGAAATATTTAATCGCAATCACCCCACAAGGTTCTATTTGTTTCATTTCCAATGGATGGGGAGGTCGCACAAGCGATAAGTTCATCACAGAGCAAAGCGGTTTTCTTTCTAATTTGCTCCCAGGTGACTTGGTTTTGGCAGACAGAGGATTCAATGTCAAAGACTCAGTGAATTCTTATCATGCTGAATTAAAGCTTCCAGCATTCACTCGTGGGAAGAAACAGTTAGATCCTGTTGACCTGGAAGACACGAGATGCTTAGCATCTCTTAGAATACACATAGAAAGAGTCATTGGAGTTCTACGTCAGAAATACACAATTTTGCAAAGTAGTGTTTCCATAGGTTTCACTGACATTGACACAGAAAATGATGTGACATACCTTGACAAAATAGTTAAAGTTTGTTGTGCTCTTACCAATGTCTGTGAATCTGTTGTGCCCTTTCAGTGAACTTGTAATATATTTTCCGTAGTTGGGCAGAAAAAAAATGCTGACAAGCTCTTTTAAGTCATCACAGATGTGAACTTTCACTTTTATTTAGTACAACAGACCAAAAAGGAACAATTCTTAGTCTTCAGAAAATTGTAACATTTTTGTACAAATGCAAACATGAATAAAACATGAACTTTACTTTCATCAGCCTCTTGTTGTATGTGAAATAATTCTTAATAACAGACTGATGTGTTAGTCTTGAAGCTGTGCCAGTCTGCTATTACGGGCTACAAGTAGGGGCAACCCACATTTGTTTATTACTCTTCAGCTTGTCAGAGATTTCTTTTTTTGTGAGTTGATAACTTTTCTACAGCTTGGACATTTCCATTGTTTAGGATTCCTTTTCAAGTGCAGACAAGTTTTATGAAACTTTTTTAGAGAACAAAAACTTGAGGTGCACACCAACATGTCACCGTCCTCTGGCTCGCGACAGTAACACCACTGTTGACCATTATCAGCACATGCTGCTGCTGGTTTTGGTGCTGAAAAAGTCTTTGCAAGCAGCTCTGGGAGAACACATTTTTTGTAAAAAGCTTTTGCACATTCAAGCTGTTTGTCAAAAAATGAGTCATTTGCTGTCACGCGTTCGACAAACGGTGAGTCACGGTCTCTTTCAGTCCAGAGGACGAAATCACAATATTGTCTGTCAGTAACAAATATCTGCATTTGTACTTGATAATAGTATGCGTGATCTTGCTTTAGTCTGATGGTTCCCTGCTCATTTTTTTCAAGGCAAAAATTGCCAAGATCTGCCGCCTCATCCACAGAAAGGTCCTTGGCACAGAATGTGCACTTTATTTCGATAACACCTGGACCACAACAACTGCAAGAAACATAACCATCAGGTGAGGCTCCGATGAATGGATGTGTGGGCGAGATCCTGAAACCAGCTGTTTCTACTAGGACATCGGAATGTGCAAGGCGATGCTGAGTTTCATAATAATTTCTTGCCAGCTCCTCATGGGTACAGCCCCATCTGGAAAACACCAAAATCCTTTTCCATACTTTTGCAAATCCAATCTAGATAAAACGATGATAAATAGTTCAAGTAGCACACAAAACTAAGGTATTTCACTTGATACCTGGTGGCCTCACTGGTGAAGCTATGAGACTTTGGGTAGCATGTTTTCCGAATCAGGGACACGGAGGGCTTTGTGATGTCTGTCTTTGTGGCTGCTTTGAAGGTGGACGCTGTTATTCTACCACTTCTTTGGTCAAACCAAATGTTGGACTTTGACTGTGCTCGAGTCTCCTCTTCCACAATATCACTCTGGAAATATGATCAGACAAAATTGTACACAATCACAACCATGAACTAAGGCCAACAACCACCTTAATTTGCTGTATTTGTAACACAATGACTTACCTGTTCCTTGGTAACAGTCATGTTTTCTAAAAGTTTTTCTGCTCTTTCTTCTAGCTCCTCTGTGCTGACATCTCTTGCCTGTCTGTCATACAGATTTATGAGGGGCTGTGGAAGATCGAGGGTCACAGCTTTTGGGACATAGGATGATGAGAAGTCTCTGATCACAGATAGGACTGCTGGCTTTATTGTCTGTCCATCTTGTGTACAGCAGCTTGAGAGATTGCTGTAAAACTGTGCTTGCTCAGTGGGGGTCAGAGGTGGGAAGGCTGGTGAAGTGGCATGTCCTTTTGAAGACTTCATTTTCTTGGTTTGTTGTGAGTGGTTAAATATTATGTCCTTGCCTTGCTGATACTCCACTTTTTTCAGAGACTCCTCACTTGGCTTGATCCACTTGCACTTTTTGGACGTGACTGCTATGTCCTCATCTCTTGCATGGTTAAGCTGCAATAATTTGAACAAAACTGCTGACACATGGGAGCAACATTCTCCCAACCCTGCTGTACAGTTGCAGTGTGCTCCTAGCACCACTCCATCTTTTCTGATGACCACCCATGGCTTCAACTGAGGGTCATTTAATCTTTGGGAGTGATTCACCTGTAACACAGATTGAATACCATAATTAGAACTGCTCCTGTATCATTAAGTCTTTAGGCACCTGTTTATATATATTTAATGTGTGTGTGTGTGTGTGTGTGTGTGTGTGTGTGTGTGTGTCTAATTGATTTAACTACGGCAATGTTTTATAAAATAATTTTTAGAGGCTGGTAGGAATATCTGTTTATTTCATTTGTTAAGACACTTCTAAAATTAATTACTTCAAACCGTATTTACGGCAAAATTTTACATGATAACACACATTAAAAGTATTGGAGATTTTAGTTACAGAGGTCTATCTCCTGGCAGAATGACTGATCAAATCTGCAACTGTGGCTCGTTACAGTCAGAAATGTGGCTTGTCGCAATTTCGCACCTTTGGCATCTAAAGAGTTAAGCGATGCAAGTGTACAGTTCTGTTTCACATCTATGTTTTCATTAAATACTGGTTACTTTTCTAAGGTTCATGAACACACGACGTTTCACACAGAGATAACCGAGCAAGGGGCTGTTGCTAACGGTAAAAAAAGAAACAAACTCCACTTACCCTCCCGGTGACAACAGCGCTGTCCTTTGCAGGAAGAATCCAGATCTGGATACCGACAACAAACCCTGATTGTGTCCATTTGTATCCCTCCAGGCTCTTATATGCTCGTAGCGATGCTCCGGAGTAGGACGAGGGAAAATTAATAAGGAAATTATAAATGTCAGGGTATCTCAAATCCGGGAGGTCGGCTCCGACAGCTTCTGGCGTTTTAAAAAGTACCCCAGGGGCATGGTAAGGGTCGGAGATGTTTAATCTATGTAATTTATGACTATATAAAACGATTTCTTCGGTTTTAAAGTGAGAAGTGAACTCCGACGGAGTAAAATCCAGGCAGCTCCCGTTCACGTCCATAGTTACATCCGTGTTTGTTTACCTTTTTTTGCATGCCAAAATGGCGTCCACTAACTGAGAGTCACGTGGGGTCCGGAGCTCTATAGGGGGTCAAACCATGTCCCAAAGGTCACCGGGCCAAGTGTCACTTTAAAGAAGTAGTCCAGTTACATCTTTGTGTGTGGGCTTATAACTTGGCTTCTGAATGTCCTAGAGAGATCAGGTTTGTTTTAGTGTACTCCAATCAACAGCCCCTAGAACCACAAAAAGGAATGGAGACATTAGCACTTATGGTTTTTAAATGGCACCCAGAATTATGTTGCACGAAGCACAATTTCACATCATTCTGGGTTCATTTGTGTGAAATCAAAAGGTCAGGTCAGAACGGGTGGGAGATGGGCAACGGACTCCACGGGCTACTTTTCCTCCATTTTGGGACAGATGGGGGTGGGGGGTGGGGGTGGGGGTGGGGGGTGGTTGAGGTGGGCCGGTCAGCGGACCAGGGGGAGGTCTCTGGGGCGGCGACCTCAAAACGGGTTACTTTGGGGAGGGGGAAGGTGTGGGGTGTTCTCCGCCAATGGATTCAGAAGGGGTGAGTTTGGGCGCGATACGGGTCACTTTTAAATTTCTTGTCCAAGGGCTCCCCTAGTGTCCAAGTCCCAAAGTGAAGCAAAAGTAACCCATTCTGAGTCCAGGGGTGTGCCAAAATGTAAAAAGTAACCCAAATTTAAGGAGCCCAATTCCATTGGGGCCACTTTTGACGCAAAGTGTGCCAAAAAGCGCATTTTAGAATGCCCAAAATGAAGCAATCCCTCAGGGGGTCAAACCATGTCCTAAAGGTCACCGGATCTGGTGTCAATTTAAAGAAGTAGTCCAGTTACACATTTGTGGGCTTATAACTTGGCTTCTGAATTTCCTAGAGAGATCAGGTTTGTTTTAATGTACTCCAATCAACAGCCCCTACAACCACAAAAAGGAATGGAGTCATTAGCACTTATGGTTTGTAAATGGCACCCAGAATTATGTTGCACGAAGCACAATTTCACATCATTCTGGGTCCATTTGTGTGAAAACAAGGTCCAATCAGGCTGAAACGTTACAAGAAGGTAGAATCTATTGAGTTGTAAGTGATCTGAACGTTTTATGATGATCGCATATTCCTATAGGGGGTCAAACCATGTCCCAAAGGTCACCGGGCCTGGTGTCACTTTAAAGAAGTAGTCCAGTTACACCTTTGTGGGCTTATAACTTGGCTTCTGAATATCCTAGAGAGGTCATGTTTTTTTAGAGTACTCCAATTAACAGCCCCCATTACCACTAAAAGGAATGGAGTCATTAGCACTTATGGTTTTTAAATGGCACCCAGAATTATGTTGCACGAAGCACAATTTCACATCATTCTGGGTTCATTTGTGTGAAAACAAGGTCCAATCAGGCTGAAACGTTACAGGAAGGTAGAATCTATTGAGTTGTAAGTGATCTGAACGTTTCATGATGATAGCACTTTTCTAAGGGGTCAAACCATGTCCCAAAGGTCACCGGATCTGGTGTCAATTTAAACAAGTAGTCTAGTTACACATTTGTGGGCTTATAACTTGGCTTCTGAATGTCCTAGAGAGATCAGGTTTGTTTTAGTATACTCCAATAAACAGCCCCTACAACCACAAAAAGGAATGGAGTCATTAGCACTTATGGTTTTTAAATGGCACCCAGAATTATGTTGCACGAAGCACAATTTGACATCATTCTGGGTTCATTTGTGTGAAAACAAGGTCCAATCAGGCTGAAACGTTACAGGAAGGTAGAATCTATTGAGTTGTAAGTGATCTGAACATTTCAAGATGATCGCACATTCCTATAGGGGGTAAAACCATGTCCCAAAGGTCACCGGATCTGGTGTCAATTTAAAGAAGTAGTCCAGTTACACATTTGTGGGCTTATAACTTGGCTTCTGAATATCCTAGAGAGGTCAGGTTTTTTTAGAGTACTCCAATTAACAGCCCCCATTACCACTAAAAGGAATGGAGTCATTAGCACTTATGGTTTTTAAATGGCACCCAGAATTATGTTGCACGAATTATAATTTCACATCATTCTGGGTTCATTTGTGTGAAAACAAGGTCCAATCAGGCTGAAACATTACAGGAAGGTAGAATCTAATGAGTTGTAAGTGATCTGAACGTTTCATGATGATAGCACTTTCCTAAGGGGTCAAACCATGTCCCAAAGGTCACCGGATCTGGTGTCAATTTAAAGAAGTCGTCCAGTTACACATTTGTGGGCTTATAACTTGGCTTCTGAATGTCCTAGAGAGATCAGGTTTGTTTTAGTATACTCCAATCAACAGCCCCTACAACCACAAAAAGGAATGGAGTCAATAGCACTTATGGTTTTTAAATGGCACCCAGAATTATGTTGCACGAAGCACAATTTCACATCATTCTGGGTCCATTTGTGTGAAAACAAGGTCCAATCAGGCTGAAACGTTACAAGAAGGTAGAATCTATTGAGTTGTAAGTGATCTGAACGTTTCATGATGATCACACAATCCTATAGGGGGTAAAACCATGTCCCAAAGGTCACCGGGCCTGGTGTCACTTTAAAGAAGTAGTCCAGTTACACCTTTGTGGGCTTATAACTTGGCTTCTGAATATCCTAGAGAGGTCAGGTTTGTTTTAGAGTACTCCAATTAACAGCCCCCATTACCACTAAAAGGAATGGAGTCATTAGCACTTATGGTTTTTAAAGGGCACCCAGAATTATGTTGCACGAAGCACAATTTCACATCATTCTGGGTTCATTTGTGTGAAAACAAGGTCCAATCAGGCTGAAACGTTACAGGAAGGTAGAATCTATTGAGTTGTAAGTGATCTGAACGTTTCATGATGATAGCACTTTTCTAAGGGGTCAAACCATGTCCCAAAGGTCACCGGATCTGGTGTCAATTTAAACAAGTAGTCTAGTTACACATTTGTGGGCTTATAACTTGGCTTCTGAATGTCCTAGAGAGATCAGGTTTGTTTTAGTATACTCCAATAAACAGCCCCTACAACCACAAAAAGGAATGGAGTCATTAGCACTTATGGTTTTTAAATGGCACCCAGAATTATGTTGCACGAAGCACAATTTGACATCATTCTGGGTTCATTTGTGTGAAAACAAGGTCCAATCAGGCTGAAACGTTACAGGAAGGTAGAATCTATTGAGTTGTAAGTGATCTGAACATTTCAAGATGATCGCACATTCCTATAGGGGGTAAAACCATGTCCCAAAGGTCACCGGATCTGGTGTCAATTTAAAGAAGTAGTCCAGTTACACATTTGTGGGCTTATAACTTGGCTTCTGAATATCCTAGAGAGGTCAGGTTTTTTTAGAGTACTCCAATTAACAGCCCCCATTACCACTAAAAGGAATGGAGTCATTAGCACTTATGGTTTTTAAATGGCACCCAGAATTATGTTGCACGAATTATAATTTCACATCATTCTGGGTTCATTTGTGTGAAAACAAGGTCCAATCAGGCTGAAACATTACAGGAAGGTAGAATCTAATGAGTTGTAAGTGATCTGAACGTTTCATGATGATAGCACTTTCCTAAGGGGTCAAACCATGTCCCAAAGGTCACCGGATCTGGTGTCAATTTAAAGAAGTCGTCCAGTTACACATTTGTGGGCTTATAACTTGGCTTCTGAATGTCCTAGAGAGATCAGGTTTGTTTTAGTATACTCCAATCAACAGCCCCTACAACCACAAAAAGGAATGGAGTCAATAGCACTTATGGTTTTTAAATGGCACCCAGAATTATGTTGCACGAAGCACAATTTCACATCATTCTGGGTCCATTTGTGTGAAAACAAGGTCCAATCAGGCTGAAACGTTACAAGAAGGTAGAATCTATTGAGTTGTAAGTGATCTGAACGTTTCATGATGATCACACAATCCTATAGGGGGTAAAACCATGTCCCAAAGGTCACCGGGCCTGGTGTCACTTTAAAGAAGTAGTCCAGTTACACCTTTGTGGGCTTATAACTTGGCTTCTGAATATCCTAGAGAGGTCAGGTTTGTTTTAGAGTACTCCAATTAACAGCCCCCATTACCACTAAAAGGAATGGAGTCATTAGCACTTATGGTTTTTAAAGGGCACCCAGAATTATGTTGCACGAAGCACAATTTCACATCATTCTGGGTTCATTTGTGTGAAAACAAGGTCCAATCAGGCTGAAACGTTACAGGAAGGTAGAATCTATTGAGTTGTAAGTTATCTGAACGTTTCATGATGATAGCACTTTCCTAAGGGGGTCAAACCATGTCCCAAAGGTCACCGGATCTGGTGTCAATTTAAAGAAGTAGTCCAGTTACACATTTGTGGGCTTATAACTTGGCTTCTGAATGTCCTAGAGAGATCCGGTTTGTTTTAGTATACTCCAATCAACAGCCCCTACAACCACAAAAAGCAATGGAGTCATTAGCACTTATGGTTTGTAAATGGCACCCAGAATTATGTTGCACGAAGCACAATTTCACATCATTCTGGGTCCATTTGTGTGAAAACAAGGTCCAATCAGGCTGAAACGTTACAAGAAGGTAGAATCTATTGAGTTGTAAGTGATCTGAACATTTCAAGATGATTGCACATTCCTATAGGGGGTAAAACCATGTCCCAAAGGTCACCGGGCCTGGTGTCACTTTAAAGAAGTAGTCCAGTTACACATTTGTGGGCTTATAACTTGGCTTCTGAAGTCCTAGAGAGATCAGGTTTGTTTTAGTATACTCCAATCAACAGCCCCTACAACCACAAAAAGGAATGGAGTCATTAGCACTTATGGTTTGTAAATGACACCCAGAATTATGTTGCACGAAGCACAATTTCACATAATTCTGGGTTCATTTGTGTGAAAACAAGGTACAATCAGGCTGAAACGTTACAGGAAGGTAGAATCTATTGAGTTGTAAGTGAGCTGAACGTTTCATGATGATAGCACTTTCCTAAGGGGGTCAAACCATGTCCCAAAGGTCACCGGATCTGGTGTCAATTTAAAAAAGTAGTCCAGTTACACATTTGTGGGCTTATAACTTGGCTTCTGAATGTCCTAGAGAGATCAGGTTTATTTTAGTATACTCCAATCAACAGCCCCTACAACCACAAAAAGGAATGGCGTCATTAGCACTTATGGTTTGTAAATGGCACCCAGAATCATGTTGCACGAAGCACAATTTCACATCATTCTGGGTCCATTTGTGTGAAAACAAGGTCCAATCAGGCTGAAACGTTACAAGAAGGTAGAATCTATTGAGTTGTAAGTGATCTGAACATTTCAAGATGATCGCACATTCCTATAGGGGGTAAAACCATGTCCCAAAGGTCACCGGGCCTGGTGTCACTTTAAAGAAGTAGTCCAGTTACACCTTTGTGGGCTTATAACTTGGCTTCTGATTATCCTAGAGAGGTCAGGTTTGTTTTAGAGTACTCCAATTAACAGCCCCCATTACCACTAAAAGGAATGGAGTCATTAGCACTTATGGTTTTTAAATGGCACCCAGAATTATGTTGCACGAAGCACAATTTCACATCATTCTGGGTTCATTTGTGTGAAAACAAGGTCCAATCAGGCTGAAACGTTACAGGAAGGTAGAATCTATTGAGTTGTAAGTGATCTGAACGTTTCATGATGATAGCCCTTTCCTAAGGGGGTCAAACCATGTCCCAAAGGTCACCGGATCTGGTGTCAATTTAAAGAAGTAGTCCCTTTACACATTTGTGGGCTTATAACTTGGCTTCTGAATGTCCTAGAGAGATCAGGTTTGTTTTAGTATACTCCAATCAACAGCCCCTACAACCACAAAAAGGAATGGAGTCATTAGCACTTATGGTTTGTAAATGGCACCCAGAATTATGTTGCACGAAGCACAATTTCACATCATTCTGGGTCCATTTGTGTGAAAACAAGGTCCAATCAGGCTGAAACGTTACAGGAAGGTAGAATCTATTGAGTTGTTAGTGATCTGAACGTTTCATGATGATAGCACTTTCCTAAGGGGGTCAAACCATGTCCCAAAGGTCACCGGATCTGGTGTCAATTTAAAGAAGTAGTCCAGTTACACATTTGTGGGCTTATAACTTGGCTTCTGAATGTCCTAGAGAGATCAGGTTTGTTTTAATGTACTCCAACCAAGAGTCCCTACAACCACAAAAAGGAATGGAGTCATTAGCACTTATAGTTTGTAAATGGCACCCAGAATTATGTTGCACGAAGCACAATTTCACATCATTCTGGGTCCATTTGTGTGAAAACAAGGTCCAATCAGGCTGAAACGTTACAAGAAGGTAGAATCTATTGAGTTGTAAGTGATCTGAACGTTTCATGATGATCACACATTCCTAAAGGGGGTAAAACCATGTCCCAAAGGTCACCGGGCCTGGTGTCACTTTAAAGAAGTAGTCCAGTTACACCTTTGTGGGCTTATAACTTGGCTTCTGAATATCCTAGAGAGGTCAGGTTTGTTTTAGAGTACTCCAATTAACAGCCCCCATTACCACTAAAAGGAATGGAGTCATTAGCACTTATGGTTTTTAAAGGGCACCCAGAATTATGTTGCACGAAGCACAATTTCACATCATTCTGGGTTCATTTGTGTGAAAACAAGGTCCAATCAGGCTGAAACATTACAGGAAGGTAGAATCTATTGAGTTGTAAGTGATCTGAACGTTTCATGATGATAGCACTTTCCTACGGGGGTCAAACCATGTCCCAAAGGTCACCGGATCTGGTGTCAATTTAAAGAAGTAGTCCAGTTACACATTTGTGGGCTTATAACTTGGCTTCTGAATGTCCTAGAGAGATCAGGTTTGTTTTAATGTACTCCAACCAACAGTCCCTACAACCACAAAAAGGAATGGAGTCATTAGCACTTATAGTTTGTAAATGGCACCCAGAATTATGTTGCACGAAGCACAATTTCACATCATTCTGGGTCCATTTGTGTGAAAACAAGGTCCAATCAGGCTGAAACGTTACAAGAAGGTAGAATCTATTGAGTTGTAAGTGATCTGAACGTTTCATGATGATCACACAATCCTATAGGGGGTAAAACCATGTCCCAAAGGTCACCGGGCCTGGTGTCACTTTAAAGAAGTAGTCCAGTTACACCTTTGTGGGCTTATAACTTGGCTTCTGAATATCCTAGAGAGGTCAGGTTTGTTTTAGAGTACTCCAATTAACAGCCCCCATTACCACTAAAAGGAATGGAGTCATTAGCACTAATGGTTTTTAAAGGGCACCCAGAATTATGTTGCACGAAGCACAATTTCACATCATACTGGGTTCATTTGTGTGAAAACAAGGTCCAATCAGGCTGAAACGTTACAGGAAGGTAGAATCTATTGAGTTGTAAGTGATCTGAACGTTTCATGATGATAGCCCTTTCCTACGGGGGTCAAACCATGTCCCAAAGGTCACCGGATCTGGTGTCAATTTAAACAAGTAGTCCAGTTACACATTTGTGGGCTTATAACTTGGCTTCTGAATGTCCTAGAGAGATCAGGTTTGTTTTAGTATACTCCAATCAACAGCCCCAAGAACCCCAAAAAGGAATGGAGTCATTAGCACTTATGGTTTGTAAATGCCACCCAGAATTATTTTGCACGAAGCACAATTTCACATCATTCTGGGTTCATTTGTGTGAAAACAAGGTACAATCAGGCTGAAACGTTACAGGAAGGTAGAATCTATTGAGTTGTAAGTGATCTGAACGTTTCATGATGATAGCACTTTCCTAAGGGGGTCAAACCATGTCCCAAAGGTCACCGGATCTGGTGTCAATTTAAAGAAGTAGTCCAGTTACACATTTGTGGGCTTATAACTTGGCTTCTGAATGTCCTAGAGAGATCAGGTTTGTTTTAATGTACTCCAACCAACAGCCCCTACAACCACAAAAAGGAATGGAGTCATTAGCACTTATAGTTTGTAAATGGCACCCAGAATTATGTTGAACGAAGCACAATTTCACATCATTCTGGGTCCATTTGTGTGAAAACAAGGTTCAATCAGGCTGAAACGTTACAAGAAGGTA
Organism: Nothobranchius furzeri; assembly: GCF_043380555.1. Lineage (NCBI taxonomy): Eukaryota > Metazoa > Chordata > Actinopteri > Cyprinodontiformes > Nothobranchiidae > Nothobranchius > Nothobranchius furzeri. Next base: position 6,219,326 of record NC_091753.1, read on the forward strand.
GAATCTATTGAGTTGTAAGTGATCTGAACGTTTCATGATGATCGCACATTCCTATAGGGGGTCAAACCATGTCCCAAAGGTCACCGGGCCTGGTGTCACTTTAAAGAAGTAGTCCAATTACACCTTTGAGGGCTTATAACTTGGCTTCTGAATGTCCTAGAGAGATCAGGTTTGTTTTAGTGTACTCCAATCAACAGCCCCTACAACCTCAAAGAGGAATGGAGTCATTAGCACTTATGGTTTTTAAATGGCACCCAGAATTATGTTGCACGAAGCACAATTTCACATCATTCTGGGTCCATTTGTGTGAAAACAAAGTCCAATCAGGCTGAAACGTTACAAGAAGGTAGAATCTATTGAGTTGTAATTGATCTGAACATTTCATGATGATCACACATTCCTATAGGGGGTCAAACCATGTCCCAAAGGTCACCGGGCCTGGTGTCACTTTAAAGAAGTAGTCCAGTTACACCTTTGAGGGCTTATAACTTGGCTTCTGAATATCCTAGAGAGGTCAGGTTTGTTTTAGAGTACTCCAAGTAACAGCCCCCATTACCTCAAAAAGGAATGGAGTCATTAGCACTTATGGTTTTTAAATGGCACCCAGAATTATGCTGCACTAAGCACAATTTCACATCATTCTGGGTTCATTTGTGTGAAAACAAGGTCCAATCAGGCTGAAACGTTACAGGAAGGTAGAATCTATTGAGTTGTAAGTGATCTGAACGTTTCATGATGATAGCCCTTTCCTAAGGGGTTCAAACCATGTCCCAAAGGTCACCGGATCTGGTGTCAATTTAAAGAAGTAGTCCAGTTACACATTTGTGGGCTTATAACTTGGCTTCTGAATGTCCTAGAGAGATCAGGTTTGTTTTAATGTACTCCAACAAACAGCCCCTACAACCACAAAAAGGAATGCAGTCATTAGCACTTATGGTTTTTAAATGGCACCCAGAATTATGTTGCACGAAGCACAATTTCACATCATTCTGGGTTCATTTGTGTGAAAACAAGGTCCAATCAGGCTGAAACGTTACAGGAAGGTAGAATCTATTGAGTTGTAAGTGATCTGAACGTTTCATGATGATAGCACTTTTCTAAGGGGGTCAAACCATGTCCCAAAGGTCACCGGATCTGGTGTCAATTTAAAGAAGTAGTCCAGTTACACATTTGTGGGCTTATAACTTGGCTTCTGAATGTCCTAGAGAGATCAGGTTTGTTTTAATGTACTCCAATCAAGAGACCCTAACATCACAAAAAGGAATGGAGTCATTAGCACTTATGGTTTGTAAATGGCACCCAGAATTATGTTGCACGAAGCACAATTTCACATCATTCTGGGTCCATTTGTGTGAAAACAAGGTCCAATCAGGCTGAAACATTACAAGAAGGTAGAATCTATTGAGTTGTAAGTGATCTGAACGTTTCATGATGATCTCACATTCCCATAGGGGGTCAAACCATGTCCCAAAGGTCACCGGGCCTGGTGTCACTTTAAAGAAGTAGTCCAGTTACACCTTTGTGGGCTTATAACTTGGCTTCTGAATGTCCTAGAGAGATCAGGTTTGTTTTAATGTACTCCAACCAAGAGTCCCTACAACCACAAAAAGGAATGGAGTCATTAGCGCTTATAGTTTGTAAATGGCACCCAGAATTATGTTGCACGAAGCACAATTTCACATCATTCTGGGTCCATTTGTGTGAAAACAAGGTCCAATCAGGCTGAAACGTTACAAGAAGGTAGAATCTATTGAGATGTAAGTGATCTGAACGTTTCATGATGATCACACATTCCTAAAGGGGGTAAAACCATGTCCCAAAGGTCACCGGGCCTGGTGTCACTTTAAAGAAGTAGTCCAGTTACACCTTTGTGGGCTTATAACTTGGCTTCTGAATATCCTAGAGAGGTCAGGTTTGTTTTAGAGTACTCCAATTAACAGCCCCCATTACCACTAAAAGGAATGGAGTCATTAGCACTTATGGTTTTTAAAGGGCACCCAGAATTATGTTGCACGAAGCACAATTTCACATCATTCTGGGTTCATTTGTGTGAAAACAAGGTCCAATCAGGCTGAAACGTTACAGGAAGGTAGAATCTATTGAGTTGTAAGTGATCTGAACGTTTCATGATGATAGCACTTTCCTACGGGGGTCAAACCATGTCCCAAAGGTCACCGGATCTGGTGTCAATTTAAAGAAGAAGTCCAGTTACACATTTGTGGGCTTATAACTTGGCTTCTGAATGTCCTAGAGAGATCAGGTTTGTTTTAATGTACTCCAACCAACAGTCCCTACAACCACAAAAAGGAATGGAGTCATTAGCACTTATAGTTTGTAAATGGCACCCAGAATTATGTTGCACGAAGCACAATTTCACATCATTCTGGGTCCATTTGTGTGAAAACAAGGTCCAATCAGGCTGAAACGTTACAAGAAGGTAGAATCTATTGAGTTGTAAGTGATCTGAACGTTTCATGATGATCACACAATCCTATAGGGGGTAAAACCATGTCCCAAAGGTCACCGGGCCTGGTGTCACTTTAAAGAAGTAGTCCAGTTACACCTTTGTGGGCTTATAACTTGGCTTCTGAATATCCTAGAGAGGTCAGGTTTGTTTTAGAGTACTCCAATTAACAGCCCCCATTACCACTAAAAGGAATGGAGTCATTAGCACTTATGGTTTTTAAAGGGCACCCAGAATTATGTTGCACGAAGCACAATTTCACATCATTCTGGGTTCATTTGTGTGAAAACAAGGTCCAATCAGGCTGAAACGTTACAGGAAGGTAGAATCTATTGAGTTGTAAGTGATCTGAACGTTTCATGATGATAGCCCTTTCCTACGGGGGTCAAACCATGTCCCAAAGGTCACCGGATCTGGTGTCAATTTAAACAAGTAGTCCAGTTACACATTTGTGGGCTTATAACTTGGCTTCTGAATGTCCTAGAGAGATCAGGTTTGTTTTAGTATACTCCAATCAACAGCCCCAAGAACCACAAAAAGGAATGGAGTCATTAGCACTTATGGTTTGTAAATGGCACCCAGAATTATTTTGCACGAAGCACAATTTCACATCATTCTGGGTTCATTTGTGTGAAAACAAGGTACAATCCGGCTGAAACGTTACGGGAAGGTAGAATCTATTGAGTTGTAAGTGATCTGAACGTTTCATGATGATAGCACTTTCCTAAGGGGGTCAAACCATGTCCCAAAGGTCACCGGATCTGGTGTCAATTTAAAGAAGTAGTCCAGTTACACATTTGTGGGCTTATAACTTGGCTTCTGAATGTCCTAGAGAGATCAGGTTTGTTTTAATGTACTCCAACCAACAGCCCCTACAACCACAAAAAGGAATGGAGTCATTAGCACTTATAGTTTGTAAATGGCACCCAGAATTATGTTGAACGAAGCACAATTTCACATCATTCTGGGTCCATTTGTGTGAAAACAAGGTTCAATCAGGCTGAAACGTTACAAGAAGGTAGAATCTATTGAGTTGTAAGTGATCTGAACGTTTCATGATGATCGCACATTCCTATAGGGGGTCAAACCATGTCCCAAAGGTCACCGGGCCTGGTGTCACTTTAAAGAAGTAGTCCAATTACACCTTTGAGGGCTTATAACTTGGCTTCTGAATGTCCTAGAGAGATCAGGTTTGTTTTAGTGTACTCCAATCAACAGCCCCTACAACCTCAAAAAGGAATGGAGTCATTAGCACTTATGGTTTGTAAATGGCACCCAGAATTATGTTGCACGAAGCACAATTTCACATCATTCTGGGTCCATTTGTGTGAAAACAAAGTCCAATCAGGCTGAAACGTTACAAGAAGGTAGAATCTATTGAGTTATAATTGATCTGAACATTTCATGATGATCACACATTCTTATAGGGGGTCAAACCATGTCCCAAAGGTCACCGGGCCTGGTGTCACTTTAAAGAAGTAGTCCAGTTACACCTTTGTGGGCTTATAACTTGGCTTCTGAATATCCTAGAGAGGTCAGGTTTGTTTTAGAGTACTCCAAGTAACAGCCCCCATTACCTCAAAAAGGAATGGAGTCATTAGCACTTATGGTTTTTAAATGGCACCCAGAATTATGCTGCACTAAGCACAATTTCACATCATTCTGGGTTCATTTGTGTGAAAACAAGGTCCAATCAGGCTGAAACGTTACAGGAAGGTAGAATCTATTGAGTTGTAAGTGATCTGAACGTTTCATGATGATAGCCCTTTCCTAAGGGGGTCAAACCATGTCCCAAAGGTCACCGGATCTGGTGTCAATTTAAAGAAGTAGTCCAGTTACACATTTGTGGGCTTATAACTTGGCTTCTGAATGTCCTAGAGAGATCAGGTTTGTTTTAATGTACTCCAACAAACAGCCCCTACAACCACAAAAAGGAATGCAGTCATTAGCACTTATGGTTTTTAAATGGCACCCAGAATTATGTTGCACGAAGCACAATTTCACATCATTCTGGGTTCATTTGTGTGAAAACAAGGTCCAATCAGGCTGAAACGTTACAGGAAGGTAGAATCTATTGAGTTGTAAGTGATCTGAACGTTTCATGATGATAGCACTTTTCTAAGGGGGTCAAACCATGTCCCAAAGGTCACCGGATCTGGTGTCAATTTAAAGAAGTAGTCCAGTTACACATTTGTGGGCTTATAACTTGGCTTCTGAATGTCCTAGAGAGATCAGGTTTGTTTTAATGTACTCCAATCAAGAGACCCTAACATCACAAAAAGGAATGGAGTCATTAGCACTTATGGTTTGTAAATGGCACCCAGAATTATGTTGCACGATGCACAATTTCACATCATTCTGGGTCCATTTGTGTGAAAACAAGGTCCAATCAGGCTGAAACGCTACAAGAAGGTAGAATCTATTGAGTTGTAAGTGATCTGAACGTTTCAAGATGATCGCACATTCCTATAGAGGGTAAAACCATTTCCCAAAGGTCACCGGGCCTGGTGTCACTTTAAAGAAGTAGTCCAGTTACACCTTTGTGGGCTTATAACTTGGCTTCTGAATGTCCTAGAGAGGTTAGGTTTGTTTTAGTGTACTCCAATCAAAGCCCCTACAACCACAAAAAGGAATGGAGTCATTAGCACTTATGGTTTGTAAATGGCACCCAGAATTATGTTGCACGAAGCACAATTTCACATCATTGTGGGTTCATTTGTGTGAAAACAAGGTCCAATCAGGCTGAAACTTTACAGGAAGGTAGACTCTATTGAGTTGTAAGTGATCTGAACGTTTCATGATGATAGCACTTTCCAAAGGGGGTCAAACCATGTCCCAAAGGTCACCGGATCTGGTGTCAATTTAAAGAAGTAGTCCAGTTAAACATTTGAGGGCTTATAACTTGGCTTCTGAATGTCCTAGAGAGATCAGGTTTGTTTTAGTATACTCCAATCAACAGCCCCTACAACCACAAAAAGGAATGGAGTCATTAGCACTTATGGTTTGTAAATGGCACCCAGAATTATGTTGCACGAAGCACAATTTCACATCATTCTGGGTCCATTTGTGTGAAAACAAGGTCCAATCAGGCTGATACGTTACAAGAAGGTAGAATCTATTGAGTTGTAAGTGATCTGAACGTTTCATGATGATCTCACATTCCCATAGGGGGTCAAACCATGTCCCAAAGGTCACCGGGCCTGGTGTCACTTTAAAGAAGTAGTCCAGTTACACCTTTGTGGGCTTATAACTTGGCTTCTGAATGTCATGGAGAGGTCAGGTTTGTTTTAGTGTACTCCAATCAACAGCCCTTACAACCACAAAAAGGAATGGAGTCATTAGCACTTATGGTTTGTAAATGGCACCCAGAATTATGTTGCACGAAGCACAATTTCACATCATTCTGGGTCCATTTGTGTGAAAACAAGGTCCAATCAGGCTGATACGTTACAAGAAGGTAGAATCTATTGAGTTGTAAGTGATCTGAACTTTTCATGATGATAGCACTTTCCTAAGGGGGTCAAACCATGTCCCAAAGGTCACCGGATCTGGTGTCAATTTAAAGAAGTAGTCCAGTTACACATTTGTGGGCTTATAACTTGGCTTCTGAATGTCCTAGAGAGATCAGGTTTGTTTTAGCGTACTCCAATTAACAGCCCCCATTACCCCATAAAGGAATGGAGTCATTAGCACTTATGGTTTGTAAATGGCACCCAGAATTATGTTGCACGAAGCACAATTTCACATCATTCTGGGTCCATTTGTGTGAAAACAAGGTCCAATCAGGCTGAAACGTTACAAGAAGGTAGAATCTATTGAGTTGTAAGTGATCTGAACGTTTCATGATGATCTCACATTCCCATAGGGGGTCAAACCATGTCCCAAAGGTCACCGGGCCTGGTGTCACTTTAAAGAAGTAGTCCAGTTACACCTTTGTGGGCTTATAACTTGGCTTCTGAATGTCCTAGAGAGGTCAGGTTTGTTTTAGTGTACTCCAATCAACAGCCCCTACAACCACAAAAAGGAATGGAGTCATTAGCACTTATGGTTTGTAAATGGCACCCAGAATTATGTTGCACGAAGCACAATTTCACATCATTCTGGGTCCATTTGTGTGAAAACAAGGTCCAATCAGGCTGATACGTTACAAGAAGGTAGAATCTAGTGAGTTGTAAGTGATCTGAACTTTTCATGATGATAGCACTTTCCTAAGGGGGTCAAACCATGTCCCAAAGGTCACCGGATCTGGTGTCAATTTAAAGAAGTAGTCCAGTTACACATTTGTGGGCTTATAACTTGGCTTCTGAATGTCCTAGAGAGATCAGGTTTGTTTTAGCGTACTCCAATTAACAGCCCCCATTACCCCATAAAGGAATGGAGTCATTAGCACTTATGGTTTTTAAATGGCACCCAGAATTATGTTGCACGAAGCACAATTTCACATCATTCTGGGTTCATTTGTGTGAAAACAAGGTCCAATCAGGCTGAAACGTTACAGGAAGGTAGAATCTATTGAGTTGCAAGTGATCTGAACGTTTCATGATGATAGCACTTTCCTAAGGGGGTCAAACCATGTCCCAAAAGTCACCGGATCTGGTGTCAATTTAAAGAAGTAGTCCAGTTACACATTTGTGGGCTTATAACTTGGCTTCTGAATGTCCTAGAGAGATCAGGTTTGTTTTAGTGTACTCCAATCAACAGCCCCTACAACCACAAAAAGGAATGGAGTCATTAGCACTTATGGTTTGTAAATGGCATCCAGAATTATGTTGCACGAAGCACAATTTCACATCATTCTGGGTCCATTTGTGTGAAAACAAGGTCCAATCAGGCTGAAACGCTACAAGAAGGTAGAGTCTATTGAGTTGTAAGTGATCTGAACGTTTCAAGATGATCGCACATTCCTATAGGGGGTAAAACCATGTCCCAAAGGTCACCGGGCCTGGTGTCACTTTAAAGAAGTAGTCCAGTTACACCTTTGTTGGCTTTTAACTTGGCTTCTGAATGTCCTAGAGAGGTTAGGTTTGTTTTAGTGTTCTCCAATCAACAGCCCCCACAACCACAAAAAGGAATGGAGTCATTAGCACTTATGGTTTGTAAATGGCACCCAGAATCATGTTGCACGAAGCACAATTTCACATCATTCTGGGTCCATTTGTGTGAAAACAAGGTCCAATCAGGCTGAAACGCTACAAGAAGGTAGAATCTATTCAGTTGTAAGTGATCTGAACGTTTCAAGATGATCGCACATTCCTATAGGGGGTCAAACCATGTCCCAAAGGTCACCGGGCCTGGTGTCACTTTAAAGAAGTAGTCCAGTTACACCTTTGTGGGCTTATAACTTGGCTTCTGAATGTCCTAGAGAGGTTAGGTTTGTTTTAGTGTACTCCAATCAACATCCCCTACAACCTCAAAAAGGAATGGAGTCATTAGCACTTATGGTTCTTAAATGGCACCCAGAATTATGCTGCACGAAGCACAATTTCACATCATTCTGGGTTCATTTGTGTGAAAATAAGGTCCAATCAGGCTGAAACGTTACAGGAAGATAGAATCTATTGAGTTGTAAGTGATCTGAACGTTTCATGATGATAGCACTTTCCTAAGGGGGTCAAACCATGTCCCAAAGGTCACCGGATCTGGTGTCAATTTAAAGAAGTAGTCCAGTTACACATTTGTGGGCTTATAACTTGGCTTCTGAATGTCCTAGAGAGATCAGGTTTGTTTTAATGTACTCCAACCAACAGCCCCTACAACCACAAAAAGGAATGGAGTCATTAGCACTTATGGTTTTTAAATGGCACCCAGAATTATGTTGCACGAAGCACAATTTCACATCATTCTGGGTTCATTTGTGTGAAAACAAGGTCCAATCAGGCTGAAATGTTACAGGAAGGTAGAATCTATTGAGTTGTAAGTGATCTGAACGTTTCATGATGATAGCACTTTCCTAAGGGGGTCAAACCATGTCCCAAAGGTCACCGGATCTGGTGTCAATTTAAAGAATTAGTCCAGTTACACCTTTGTGGGCTTATAACTTGGCTTCTGAATGTCCTAGAGAGATCAGGTTTGTTTTAGTATACTCCAATCAACAGCCCCTACAACCACAAAAAGGAATGGAGTCATTAGCACTTATGGTTTTTAAATGGCACCCAGAATTATGTTGCACGAAGCACAATTTCACATCATTCTGGGTCCATTTGTGTGAAAACAAGGTCCAATCAGGCTGAAACGTTACAGGAAGGTAGAATCTATTGAGTTGTAAGTGATCTGAACGTTTCATGATGATAGCACTTTCCTAAGGGGATCAAACCATGTCCCAAAGGTCACCGGATCTGGTGTCAATTTAAAGAAGTAGTCCAGTTACAAATTTGTGGGCTTATAACTTGGCTTCTGAATGTCCTAGAGAGATCAGGTTTGTTTTAATGTACTCCAATCAACAGCCCCTACAACCACAAAAAGGAATGGAGTCATTAGCATTTATGGTTTGTAAATGGCACCCAGAATTATGTTGCACGAAGCACAATTTCACATCATTCTGGGTTCATTTGTGTGATAACAAGGTCCAATCAGGCTGAAACGTTACAGGAAGGTAGAATCTATTTAGTTGTAAGTGATCTGAACGTTTCATGATGATAGCACTTTCCTAAGGGGGTCAAACCATGTCGCAAAGGTCACCGGATCTGGTGTCAATTTAAAGAAGTAGTCCAGTTACACATTTGTGGGCTTATAACTTGGCTTCTGAATGTCCTAGAGATATCAGGTTTGTTTTAATGTACTCCAATCAACAGCCCCTACAACCACAAAAAGGAATGGAGTCATTAACACTTATGGTATGTAAATGGCACCCAGAATTATGTTGCACGAAGCACAATTTCACATCATTCTGGGTTCATTTGTGTGAAAACAAGGTCCAATCAGGCTGAAACGTTACAGGAAGGTAGAATGTATTGAGTCGTAAGTGATCTGAACGTTTCATGATGATAGCACTTTCCTAAGGGGGTCAAACCATGTCCCAAAGGTCACCGGATCTGGTGTCAATTTAAAGAAGTAGTCCAGTTACACATTTGTGGGCTTATAACTTGGCTTCTGAATGTCCTAGAGAGATCAGGTTTGTTTTAATGTACTCCAATCAAGAGCCCCTACAAACACAAAAAGGAATGGAGTCATTAGCACTTATGGTTTGTAAATGGCACCCAGAATTATGTTGCACGATGCACAATTTCACATCATTCTGGGTCCATTTGTGTGAAAACAAGGTCCAATCAGGCTGAAACGCTACATGAAGGTAGAATCTATTGAGTTGTAAGTGATCTGAACTTTTCAAGATGATCGCACATTCCTATAGGGGGTAAAACCATTTCCCAAAGGTCACCGGGCCTGGTGTCACTTTAAAGAAGTAGTCCAGTTACATCTTTGTGTGTGGGCTTATAACTTGGCTTCTGAATGTCCTAGAGAGATCAGGTTTGTTTTAGTGTACTCCAGTCAACAGCCCCTACAACCTCAAAAAGGAATGGAGTCATTAGCACTTATGGTTTTTAAATGGCACCCAGAATTATGTTGCACGAAGCACAATTTCACATCATTCTGGGTTCATTTGTGTGAAAACAAGGTCCAATCAGGCTGAAACGTTACAGGAAGGTAGAATCTATTGAGTTGTAAGTGATCTGAACGTTTCATGATGATAGCACTTTTCTAAGGGGGTCAAACCATGTCCCAAAGGTCACCGGATCTGGTGTCAATTTAAAGAAGTAGTCCAGTTACACATTTGTGGGCTTATAACTTGGCTTCTGAATGTCCTAGAGAGATCAGGTTTGTTTTAATGTACTCCAATCAAGAGACCCTAACATCACAAAAAGGAATGGAGTCATTAGCACTTATGGTTTGTAAATGGCACCCAGAATTATGTTGCACGATGCACAATTTCACATCATTCTGGGTCCATTTGTGTGAAAACAAGGTCCAATCAGGCTGAAACGCTACAAGAAGGTAGAATCTATTGAGTTGTAAGTGATCTGAACGTTTCAAGATGATCGCACATTCCTATAGGGGGTAAAACCATTTCCCAAAGGTCACCGGGCCTGGTGTCACTTTAAAGAAGTAGTCCAGTTACACCTTTGTGGGCTTATAACTTGGCTTCTGAATGTCCTAGAGAGGTTAGGTTTGTTTTAGTGTACTCCAATCAAAGCCCCTACAACCACAAAAAGGAATGGAGTCATTAGCACTTATGGTTTGTAAATGGCACCCAGAATTATGTTGCACGAAGCACAATTTCACATCAATGTGGGTTCATTTGTGTGAAAACAAGGTCCAATCAGGCTGAAACTTTACAGGAAGGTAGACTCTATTGAGTTGTAAGTGATCTGAACGTTTCATGATGATAGCACTTTCCTAAGGGGGTCAAACCATGTCCCAAAGGTCACCGGATCTGGTGTCAATTTAAAGAAGTAGTCCAGTTACACATTTGTGGGCTTATAACTTGGCTTCTGAATGTCCTAGAGAGATCAGGTTTGTTTTAGTGTACTCCAATCAACAGCCCCTACAACCACAAAAGGAATGGAGTCATTAGCACTTATGGTTTGTAAATGGCACCCAGAATTATGTTGCACGAAGCACAATTTCACATCATTCTGGGTTCATTTGTGTGAAAACAAGGTCCAATCAGGCTGAAATGTTACAGGAAGGTAGAATCTATTGAGTTGTAAGTGATCTGAACGTTTCATGATGATAGCACTTTCCTAAGGGGGTCAAACCATGTCCCAAAGGTCACCGGATCTGGTGTCAATTTAAAGAATTAGTCCAGTTACACCTTTGTGGGCTTATAACTTGGCTTCTGAATGTCCTAGAGAGATCAGGTTTGTTTTAGTATACTCCAATCAACAGCCCCTACAACCACAAAAAGGAATGGAGTCATTAGCACTTATGGTTTTTAAATGGCACCCAGAATTATGTTGCACGAAGCACAATTTCACATCATTCTGGGTCCATTTGTGTGAAAACAAGGTCCAATCAGGCTGAAACGTTACAGGAAGGTAGAATCTATTGAGTTGTAAGTGATCTGAACGTTTCATGATGATAGCACTTTCCTAAGGGGATCAAACCATGTCCCAAAGGTCACCGGATCTGGTGTCAATTTAAAGAAGTAGTCCAGTTACAAATTTGTGGGCTTATAACTTGGCTTCTGAATGTCCTAGAGAGATCAGGTTTGTTTTAATGTACTCCAATCAACAGCCCCTACAACCACAAAAAGGAATGGAGTCATTAGCATTTATGGTTTGTAAATGGCACCCAGAATTATGTTGCACGAAGCACAATTTCACATCATTCTGGGTTCATTTGTGTGATAACAAGGTCCAATCAGGCTGAAACGTTACAGGAAGGTAGAATCTATTTAGTTGTAAGTGATCTGAACGTTTCATGATGATAGCACTTTCCTAAGGGGGTCAAACCATGTCGCAAAGGTCACCGGATCTGGTGTCAATTTAAAGAAGTAGTCCAGTTACACATTTGTGGGCTTATAACTTGGCTTCTGAATGTCCTAGAGATATCAGGTTTGTTTTAATGTACTCCAATCAACAGCCCCTACAACCACAAAAAGGAATGGAGTCATTAACACTTATGGTATGTAAATGGCACCCAGAATTATGTTGCACGAAGCACAATTTCACATCATTCTGGGTTCATTTGTGTGAAAACAAGGTCCAATCAGGCTGAAACGTTACAGGAAGGTAGAATGTATTGAGTCGTAAGTGATCTGAACGTTTCATGATGATAGCACTTTCCTAAGGGGGTCAAACCATGTCCCAAAGGTCACCGGATCTGGTGTCAATTTAAAGAAGTAGTCCAGTTACACATTTGTGGGCTTATAACTTGGCTTCTGAATGTCCTAGAGAGATCAGGTTTGTTTTAATGTACTCCAATCAAGAGCCCCTACAAACACAAAAAGGAATGGAGTCATTAGCACTTATGGTTTGTAAATGGCACCCAGAATTATGTTGCACGATGCACAATTTCACATCATTCTGGGTCCATTTGTGTGAAAACAAGGTCCAATCAGGCTGAAACGCTACATGAAGGTAGAATCTATTGAGTTGTAAGTGATCTGAACTTTTCAAGATGATCGCACATTCCTATAGGGGGTAAAACCATTTCCCAAAGGTCACCGGGCCTGGTGTCACTTTAAAGAAGTAGTCCAGTTACATCTTTGTGTGTGGGCTTATAACTTGGCTTCTGAATGTCCTAGAGAGATCAGGTTTGTTTTAGTGTACTCCAGTCAACAGCCCCTACAACCTCAAAAAGGAATGGAGTCATTAGCACTTATGGTTTTTAAATGGCACCCAGAATTATGTTGCACGAAGCACAATTTCACATCATTCTGGGTTCATTTGTGTGAAAACAAGGTCCAATCAGGCTGAAACGTTACAGGAAGGTAGAATCTATTGAGTTGTAAGTGATCTGAACGTTTCATGATGATAGCACTTTTCTAAGGGGGTCAAACCATGTCCCAAAGGTCACCGGATCTGGTGTCAATTTAAAGAAGTAGTCCAGTTACACATTTGTGGGCTTATAACTTGGCTTCTGAATGTCCTAGAGAGATCAGGTTTGTTTTAATGTACTCCAATCAAGAGACCCTAACATCACAAAAAGGAATGGAGTCATTAGCACTTATGGTTTGTAAATGGCACCCAGAATTATGTTGCACGATGCACAATTTCACATCATTCTGGGTCCATTTGTGTGAAAACAAGGTCCAATCAGGCTGAAACGCTACAAGAAGGTAGAATCTATTGAGTTGTAAGTGATCTGAACGTTTCAAGATGATCGCACATTCCTATAGGGGGTAAAACCATTTCCCAAAGGTCACCGGGCCTGGTGTCACTTTAAAGAAGTAGTCCAGTTACACCTTTGTGGGCTTATAACTTGGCTTCTGAATGTCCTAGAGAGGTTAGGTTTGTTTTAGTGTACTCCAATCAAAGCCCCTACAACCACAAAAAGGAATGGAGTCATTAGCACTTATGGTTTGTAAATGGCACCCAGAATTATGTTGCACGAAGCACAATTTCACATCAATGTGGGTTCATTTGTGTGAAAACAAGGTCCAATCAGGCTGAAACTTTACAGGAAGGTAGACTCTATTGAGTTGTAAGTGATCTGAACGTTTCATGATGATAGCACTTTCCTAAGGGGGTCAAACCATGTCCCAAAGGTCACCGGATCTGGTGTCAATTTAAAGAAGTAGTCCAGTTACACATTTGTGGGCTTATAACTTGGCTTCTGAATGTCCTAGAGAGATCAGGTTTGTTTTAGTGTACTCCAATCAACAGCCCCTACAACCACAAAAGGAATGGAGTCATTAGCACTTATGGTTTGTAAATGGCACCCAGAATTATGTTGCACGAAGCACAATTTCACATCATTCTGGGTCCATTTGTGTGAAAACAAGGTCCAATCAGGCTGAAACGTTACAAGAAGGTAGAATCTATTGAGTTGTAAGTGATCTGAACGTTTCATGATGATCTCACATTCCCATAGGGGGTCAAACCATGTCCCAAAGGTCACCGGGCCTGGTGTCACTTTAAAGAAGTAGTCCAGTTACACCTTTGTGGGCTTATAACTTGGCTTCTGAATGTCCTAGAGAGGTCAGGTTTGTTTTAGTGTACTCCAATCAACAGCCCCTACAACCACAAAAAGGAATGGAGTCATTAGCACTTATGGTTTGTAAATGGCACCCAGAATTATGTTGCACGAAGCACAATTTCACATCATTCTGGGTCCATTTGTGTGAAAACAAGGTCCAATCAGGCTGATACGTTACAAGAAGGTAGAATCTATTGAGTTGTAAGTGATCTGAACGTTTCAAGATGATCGCACATTCCTATAGGGGGTAGAACCATGTCCCAAAGGTCACCGGGCCTGGTGTCACTTTAAAGAAGTAGTCCAGTTACACCTTTGTTAGCTTTTAACTTGGCTTCTGAATGTCCTAGAGAGTTAGGTTTGTTTTAGTGTTCTCCAATCAACAGCCCCCACAACCACAAAAAGGAATGGAGTCATTAGCACTTATGGTTTGTAAATGGCACCCAGAATTATGTTGCACGAAGCACAATTTCACATCATTCTGGGTTCATTTGTGTGAAAACAAGGTCCAATAAGGCTGAAACGTTACAGGAAGGTAGAATCTATTGAGTTGTAAGTGATCTGAACGTTTCATGATGATAGCACTTTCCTAAGGGGGTCAAACCATGTCCCAAAGGTCACCGGATCTGGTGTCAATTTAAAGAAGTAGTCCAGTTACACATTTGGGGGCTTATAACTTGGCTTCTGAAAGTCCTAGAGAGGTCAGGTTTGTTTTAATGTACTCCAATCAACAGCCCATACAACCACAAAAAGGAATGGAGTCATTAGCCCTTATGGTTTGTAAATGGCACCCAGAATCATGTTGCACGAAGCACAATTTCACATCATTCTGGGTCCATTTGTGTGAAAACAAGGTCCAATCAGGCTGAAACGCTACAAGAAGGTAGAATCTATTCAGTTGTAAGTGATCTGAACGTTTCAAGATGATCGCACATTCCTATAGGGGGTCAAACCATGTCCCAAAGGTCACCGGGCCTGGTGTCACTTTAAAGAAGTAGTCCAGTTACACCTTTGTGGGCTTATAACTTGGCTTCTGAATGTCCTAGAGAGGTTAGGTTTGTTTTAGTGTACTCCAATCAACATCCCCTACAACCTCAAAAAGGAATGGAGTCATTAGCACTTATGGTTCTTAAATGGCACCCAGAATTATGCTGCACGAAGCACAATTTCACATCATTCTGGGTTCATTTGTGTGAAAATAAGGTCCAATCAGGCAGAAACGTTACAGGAAGATAGAATCTATTGAGTTGTAAGTGATCTGAACGTTTCATGATGATAGCACTTTCCTAAGGGGGTCAAACCATGTCCCAAAGGTCACCGGATCTGGTGTCAATTTAAAGAAGTAGTCCAGTTACACATTTGTGGGCTTATAACTTGGCTTCTGAATGTCCTAGAGAGATCAGGTTTGTTTTAATGTACTCCAACCAACAGCCCCTACAACCACAAAAAGGAATGGAGTCATTAGCACTTATGGTTTTTAAATGGCACCCAGAATTATGTTGCACGAAGCACAATTTCACATCATTCTGGGTTCATTTGTGTGAAAACAAGGTCCAATCAGGCTGAAATGTTACAGGAAGGTAGAATCTATTGAGTTGTAAGTGATCTGAACGTTTCATGATGATAGCACTTTCCTAAGGGGGTCAAACCATGTCCCAAAGGTCACCGGATCTGGTGTCAATTTAAAGAATTAGTCCAGTTACACCTTTGTGGGCTTATAACTTGGCTTCTGAATGTCCTAGAGAGATCAGGTTTGTTTTAGTATACTCCAATCAACAGCCCCTACAACCACAAAAAGGAATGGAGTCATTAGCACTTATGGTTTTTAAATGGCACCCAGAATTATGTTGCACGAAGCACAATTTCACATCATTCTGGGTTCATTTGTGTGAAAACAAGGTCCAATCAGGCTGAAACAATACAGGAAGGTAGAATCTATTTAGTTGTAAGTGATCTGAACGTTTCATGATGATAGCACTTTCCTAAGGGGGTCAAACCATGTCGCAAAGGTCACCGGATCTGGTGTCAATTTAAAGAAGTAGTCCAGTTACACATTTGTGGGCTTATAACTTGGCTTCTGAATGTCCTAGAGATATCAGGTTTGTTTTAATGTACTCCAATCAACAGCCCCTACAACCACAAAAAGGAATGGAGTCATTAACACTTATGGTATGTAAATGGCACCCAGAATTATGTTGCACGAAGCACAATTTCACATCATTCTGGGTTCATTTGTGTGAAAACAAGGTCCAATCAGGCTGAAACGTTACAGGAAGGTAGAATGTATTGAGTTGTAAGAGATCTGAACGTTTCATGATGATAGCACTTTCCTAAGGGGGCCAAACCATGTCCCAAAGGTCACCGGATCTGGTGTCAATTTAAAGAAGTAGTCCAGTTACACATTTGTGGGCTTATAACTTGGCTTCTGAATGTCCTAGAGAGATCAGGTTTGTTTTAATGTACTCCAATCAAGAGCCCCTACAAACACAAAAAGGAATGGAGTCATTAGGACTTATGGTTTGTAAATGGCACCCAGAATTATGTTGCACGATGCACAATTTCACATCATTCTGGGTCCATTTGTGTGAAAACAAGGTCCAATCAGGCTGAAACGCTACAAGAAGGTAGAATCTATTGAGTTGTAAGTGATCTGAACTTTTCAAGATGATCGCACATTCCTATAGGGGGTAAAACCATTTCCCAAAGGTCACCGGGCCTGGTGTCACTTTAAAGAAGTAGTCCAGTTACACATTTGTGGGCTTATAACTTGGCTTCTGAATGTCCTAGAGAGATCAGGTTTGTTTTAATGTACTCCAATCAACAGCCCCTACAACCACAAAAAGGAATGGAGATATTAGCACTTATGGTTTGTAAATGGCACCCAGAATTATGTTGCACGAAGCACAATGTCACATCATTCTGAGTTCATTTGTGTGAAAACAAGGTCCAATCAGGCTGAAACGTTACAGGAAGGTAGAATCTACTGAGTTGTAAGTGATCTGAACGTTTCATGATGATAGCACTTTCCTAATGGGGTCAAACCATGTCCCAAAGGTCACCGGAACTGGTGTCAATTTAAAGAAGTAGTCCAGTTACACATTTGTGGGCGTATAACTTGGCTTCTGAATGTCAGAAGCCCCCTTCAGACAGGCCATGAAAAACGGAAATGTTCCGGAATCTGTCCTGAAGACCTTTCTGTCTGAATACAAACATCCGGATAATGTCTTCCGGAATTTATCCGGACGAAGCCCCTAGTAACAGGTCCGGACTTGTTACGGACAGGGTGGCTGCTTCAGACTGGTGAGGTAAAGTTCCGGACAAGAGGGACGGGGAGGAGGAGGGGACCGGGGGATGCCGTGCGCACCTATAGCTCGCTGCTGTAGCATGCGGCGAACCACGGCAGCTCGCCTCCTACGGTACCTCCTAGACGCGCGATGGAGCGCTTCACACCGCTTCAGTGATTCCTTTAACCATTGAGCTTCATCATCCAGGTCTCTTATGCGTCTTCGTGTGCGCAGAATTATGCTTAAGCGCCTCGTGATTTTTATCTTGAGAGGCGCTATAGAAATGATGTTTTCTTCTTCTTCTTCTTCTTAACATGAGTCCAATTCTCTCTCCCCCCACCACCACCCCGCCGCCGTCAGACATCTGGAACTTTTCCCTGCTGTGTGAACGCAGCCGAAAGGACAAGTTCCGGTACAAAAGTGGTGTGTCTGAAAACACAGTTCCAGTTAAAAACCGGATTGAATTGTCCACAAATGTTCCAGAATGTCAGTCTGAAAAGGGCTCTAGAGAGATCAGGTTTGTTTTAGCGTACTCCAATTAACAGCCCCCATTACCCCAAAAAAGGAATGGAGTCATTAGCACTCATGGTTTTTAAATGGCACCCAGAATTATGTTGCACGAAGCACAATTTCACATCATTCTGGGTTCATTTGTGTGAAAACAAGGTCTAATCAGGCTGAAACGTTACAGGATGGTAGAATCTATTGAGTTGCAAGTGATCTGAACGTTTCATGATGATAGCACTTTCCTAAGGGGGTCAAACCATGTCCCAAAAGTCACCGGATCTGGTGTCAATTTAAAGAAGTAGTCCAGTTACACATTTGTGGGCTTATAACTTGGCTTCTGAATGTCCTAGAGAGATCAGGTTTGTTTTAGTGTACTCCAATCAACAGCCCCTACAACCACAAAAAGGAATGGAGTCATTAGCACTTATGGTTTGTAAATGGACTCAATAGATTTTACCTTCCTGTAACGTTTCAGCCTGATTGGACCTTGTTTTCACACAAATGGACCCAGAATGATGTGAAATTGTGCTTCGTGCAACATAATTCTGGGTGCCATTTAAAAACCATAAGTGCTAATGACTCCATTCCTTTTTGTGGTTGTAGGGGCTGTTGATTGGAGTACACTAAAATAAACCTGATCTCTCTAGGACATTCAGAAGCCAAGTTATAAGCCCACAAATGTGTAACTGGACTACTTCTTTAAATTGACACCAGATCCGGTGACCTTTGGGACATGGTTTGACCCCCTTAGGAAAGTGCTATCATCATGAACCATTCAGATCACTTACAACTCAATAGATTCTACCTTCCTGTAACGTTTCTGCCTGATTGGACCTTGTTTTCACACAAATGAACCCAGAATGATGTGAAATTGTGCTTCGTGCAACATAATTCTGGGTGCCATTTACAAACCATAAGTGCTAATGACTCCATTCCTTTTTGTGATTGTAGGGGCTGTTGATTGGAGTACACTAAAACAAACTTGACCTCTCTAGGTCATTCAGAAGCCAAGTTATAAGCCCACAAAGGTTTAACTGGACAACTTCTTTAAAGTGACACCAGGCCCGGTGACCTTTGGGACATGGTTTTACCCCCTATAAGAATGTGCGATCATCTTGAAACATTCAGATCACTTACAACTCAATAGATTCTACCTCCTTGTAGAGTTTCAGCCTGATTGGACCTTGTTTTCACACAAATGGACCCAGAATGATGTGAAATTGTGCTTCGTGCAACATAATTCTGGGTGCCATTTACAAACCATAAGTGCTAATGACTCCATTCCTTTTTGTGGTTGTAGGGGCTGTTGATTGGAGTACATTAAAACAAACCTGATCTCTCTAGGACATTCAGAAGACAAGTTATAAGCCCACAAATGTGTAACTGGACTACTACTTTAAATTGACACCAGATCCGGTGACCGTTGGGACATGGTTTGACCCCCTTAGGAAAGTGCTATCATCATGAAACATTCAGATCACTTACAACTCAATAGATTCTACCTTCCTGTAACGTTTCAGCCTGATTGGACCTTGTTTTCACACAAATGAACCCAGAATGATGTGAAATTGTGCTTCGTGCAACATAATTCTGGGTGCCATTTACAAACCTTAAGTGCTAATGACTCCATTCCTTTTTGTGGTTGTAGGGGCTGTTGATTGGAGTACACTAAAACAAACCTGATCTCTCTAGGACATTCAGAAGCCAAGTTATAAGCCCACAAATGTGTAACTGGACTACTTCTTTAAATTGACACCAGATCCGGTGACCTTTGGGACATGGTTTGACCCCCTTAGGAAAGTGCTATCATCATGAAACGTTCAGATCACTTACAACTCAATAGATTCTACCTTCCTGTAACGTTTCAGCCTGATTGGACCTTGTTTTCACACAAATGAACCCAGAATGATGTGAAATTGTGCTTCGTGCAACATAATTCTGGGTGCCATTTACAAACCATAAGTGCTAATGACTCCATTCCTTTTTGTGGTTTTAGGGGCTGTTGATTGGACTACACTAAAACAAACTAACCTCTCTAGGACATTCAGAAGCCAAGTTATAAGCCCAAAAGGTGTAACAGGACTACTACTTTAAAGTGACACCAGGCCCGGTGACCTTTGGGACATGGTTTTACCCCCTATAGGAATGTGCGATCATCTTGAAATGTTCAGATCACTTACAACTCAATAGATTCTACCTTCTTGTAGCGTTTCAGCCTGATTGGACCTTGTTTTCACACAAATGGACCCAGAATGATGTGAAATTGTGCTTCGTGCAACATAATTCTGGGTGCCATTTACAAACCATAAGTGCTAATGACTCCATTCCTTTTTGTGGTTGTAGGGGCTGTTGATTGGAGTACACTAAAACAAACCTGATCTCTCTAGGACATTCAGAAGCCAAGTTATAAGCCCACAAATGTGTAAATGGACGACTTCTTTAAATTGACACCAGATCCGGTGACTTTTGGGACATGGTTTGACCCCCTTAGGAAAGTGCTATCATCATGAAACGTTCAGATCACTTGCAACTCAATAGATTCTACCTTCCTGTAACGTTTCAGCCTGATTGGACCTTGTTTTCACACAAATGAACCCAGAATGATGTGAAATTGTGCTTCGTGCAACATAATTCTGGGTGCCATTTACAAACCATAAGTGCTAATATCTCCATTCCTTTTTGTGGTTGTAGGGGCTGTTGATTGGAGTACATTAAAACAAACCTGATCTCTCTAGGACATTCAGAAGCCAAGTTATAAGCCCACAAATGTGTAACTGGACTACTTCTTTAAATTGACACCAGATCCGGTGACCTTTGGGACATGGTTTGATCCCCTTAGGAAAGCGCTATCATCATGAAACGTTCTGATCACTTACAACTAAATAGATTCTACCTTCCTGTAACGTTTCAGCCTGATTGGACCTTGTTTTCACACAAATGAACCCAGAATGATGTGAAATTGTGCTTCGTGCAACATAATTCTGGGTGCCATTTACAAACCATAAATGCTAATGACTCCATTCCTTTTTGTGGTTGTAGGGGCTGTTGATTGGAGTACATTAAAACAAACCTGATCTCTCTAGGACATTCAGAAGCCAAGTTATAAGCCCACGAATGTGTAACTGGACTACTTCTTTAAAGTGACACCAGGCCCGGTGACCTTTGGGACATGGTTTGACCCCCTTAGGAAAGTGCTATCATCATGAAACGTTCAGATCACTTACAACTAAATAGATTCTACCTTCCTGTAACGTTTCAGCCTGATTGGACCTTGTTTTCACACAAATGAACCTAGAATGATGTGAAATTGTGCTTCGTGCAACATAATTCTGGGTGCCATTTACAAACCATAAATGCTAATGACTTCATTCCTTTTAGTGGTAATGGGGCTGCTAATTGGAGTACTCTAAAACAAACCTGACCTCTCTAGGATATTCAGAAGCCAAGTTATAAGCCCACAAAGGTGTAACTGGACTACTTCTTTAAAGTGACACCAGGCCCGGTGACATTTGGGACATGGTTTGACCCCCTTAGGAAAGTGCTATCATCATGAAACGTTCAGATCACTTACAATTCAATAGATTCTACCTTCCTGTAACGTTTCAGCCTGATTGTACCTTGTTTTCACACAAATGAACCCAGAATGATGTGAAATTGTGCTTCGTGCAACATAATTCTGGGTGCCATTTAAAAACCATAAGTGCTAATGACTCCATTCCTTATTGTGGTTGTAGGGGCTGTTGATTGGAGTATACTAAAACAAACCTGATGTCTCTAGGACATTCAGAAGCCAAGTTATAAGCCCACAAATGTGTAACTGGACTACTTCTTTAAATTGACACCAGATCCGGTGACCTTTGGGACATGGTTTGACCCCCTTAGGAAAGTGCTATCATCATGAAACGTTCAGATCACTTACAACTCAATAGATTCTACCTTCCTGTAACGTTTCAGCCTGATTGGACCTTGTTTTCACACAAATGGACCCAGAATGATGTGAAATTGTGCTTCGTGCAACATAATTCTGGGGGCCATTTACAAACCATAAGTGCTATTTACTCCATTCCTTTTTGTGGTTGTAGGGGCTGTTGATTGGAGTACACTAAAACAAACCTAACCTCTCTAGGACATTCAGAAGCCAAGTTATAAGCCCACAAAGGTGTAACTGGACTACTTCTTTAAAGTGACACCAGGCCCGGTGACCTTTGGGACATGGTTTTACCCCCTATAGGAATGTGCGATCATCTTGAAACGTTCAGATCACTTACAACTCAATAGATTCTACCTTCTTGTAGCGTTTCAGCCTGATTGGACCTTGTTTTCACACAAATGGACCCAGAATGATGTGAAATTGTGCTTCGTGCAACATAATTCTGGGTGCCATTTACAAACCATAAGTGCTAATGACTCCATTCATTTTTGTGGTTGTAGGGGCTGTTGATTGGAGTACACTAAAACAAACCTGATCTCTCTAGGACATTCAGAAGCCAAGTTATAAGCCCACAAATGTGTAACTGGACTACTTCTTTAAATTGACACCAGATCCGGTGATCTTTGGGACATCGTTTGACCCCCTTAGGAAAGTGCTATCATCATGAAACGTTCAGATCACTTACAACTCAGTAGATTCTACCTTCCTGTAACGTTTCAGCCTGATTGGACCTTGTTTTCACACAAATGAACCCAGAATGATGTGAAATTGTGCTTCGTGCAACATAATTCTGGGTGCCATTTAAAAACCATAAGTGCTAATGACTCCATTCCTTTTTGTGGTTGTAGGGGCTGTTGATTGGAGTACACTAAAACAACCCTGACCTCTCTAGGACATTCAGAAGCCAAGTTATAAGCCCACAAATGTGTAACTGGACTACTTCTTTAAAGTGACACCAGATCCAGTGACCTTTGGGACATGGTTTGACCCCCTTAGGAAAGTGCGATCATCATGAAACGTTCAGATCACTTACAACTCAATAGATTCTACCTTCCTGTATTGTTTCAGCCTGACTGGACCTTGTTTTCACACAAATGAACCCAGAATGATGTGAAATTGTGCTTCGTGCAACATAATTCTGGGTGCCATTTAAAAACCATAAGTGCTAATGTCTCCATTCCTTTTTGTGGTTGTAGGGGCTGTTGATTGGAGTACACTAAAGCAAACCTGATCGCTCTAGGACATTCAGAAGCCAAGTTATAAGCCCACAAATGTGTAACTGGACTACTTCTTTAAATTGACACCAGATCCGGTGACCTTTGGGACATGGTTTGACCCCCTTAGGAAAGTGCTATCATCATGAAACGTTCAGATCACTTACAACTCAATAGATTCTACCTTCCTGTAACGTTTCAGCCGGATTGGACCTTGTTTTCACACAAATGAACCCAGAATGATGTGAAATTGTGCTTCGTGCAACATAATTCTGGGTGCCATTTACAAACCATAAATGCTAATGACTCCATTCCTTTTTGTGGTTGTAGGGGCTGTTGATTGGAGTACATTAAAACAAACCTGATCTCTCTAGGACATTCAGAAGCCAAGTTATAAGTCCACAAATGTGTAACTGGACTACTACTTTAAATTGACACCAGATCCGGTGACCTTTGGGACATGGTTTGACCCCCTTAGGAAAGTGCAATCATCATGAAACGTTCAGATCACTTACAACTCAATAGATTCTACCTTCCTGTAACGTTTCAGCCTGATTGGACCTTGTTTTCACACACATGGACCCAGAATGATGTGAAATTGTGCTTCGTGCAACATAATTCTGGGTGCCATTTACAAACCATAAGTGCTAATGACTCCATTCCTTTTTGTGGTTGTAGGGGCTGTTGATTGGAGTACACTAAAACAAACCTGACCTCTCTAGGACATTCAGAAGCCAAGTTATAAGCCCACAAAGGTGTAACTGGACTACTTCTTTAAAGTGACACCAGGCCCGGTGACCTTTGGGACATGGTTTGACCCCCTATGGGAATGTGAGATCATCATGAAACGTTCAGATCACTTACAACTCAATAGATTTTACCTTCTTGTAACGTTTCTGCCTGATTGGACCTTGTTTTCACACAAATGGACCCAGAATGATGTGAAATTGTGCTTCGTGCAACATAATTCTGGATGCCATTTACAAACCATAAGTGCTAATGACTCCATTCCTTTTGTGGTTGTAGGGGCTGTTGATTGGAGTACACTAAAACAAACTTGATCTCTCTAGGACATTCAGAAGCCAAGTTATAAGCCCACAAATGTGTAACTGGACTACTTCTTTAAATTGACACCAGATCCGGTGACCTTTGGGACATGGTTTGATCCCCTTAGGAAAGCGCTATCATCATGAAACGTTCAGATCACTTACAACTAAATAGATTCTCCCTTCTTGTAACGTTGCAGCCTGATTGGACCTTGTTTTCACACAAATGAACCCAGAATGATGTGAAATTGTGCTTCGTGCAACATAATTCTGGGTGCCATTTACAAACCATAAGTGCTAATTACTCCATTCCTTTTTGTGGTTGTAGGGGCTGTTGATTGGAGTATACTAAAACAAACCTGATCTCTCTAGGACATTCAGAAGCCAAGTTATAAGCCCACAAAGGTGTAACTGGACTACTTCTTTAAAGTGACACTTGGCCCGGTGACCTTTGGGACATGGTTTGACCCCCTATAGGAATGTGCGATCATCTTGAAACGTTCAGATCACTTACAACTCAATAGATTCTACCTTCTTGTAGCGTTTCAGCCGGATTGGACCTTGTTTTCACACAAATTGACCCAGAATGATGTGAAATTGTGCTTCGTGCAACATAATTCTGGGTGCCATTTACAAACCATAAATGCTAATGACTTCATTCCTTTTAGTGGTAATGGGGGCTGCTAATTGGAGTACTCTAAAACAAACCTGACCTCTCTAGGATATTCAGAAGCCAAGATATAAGCCCACAAAGGTGTAACTGGACTACTTCTTTAAAGTGACACCAGGCCCGGTGACCTTTGGGACATGGTTTGACCCCCTTAGGAAAGTGCTATCATCATGAAACGTTCAGATCACTTACAATTCAATAGATTCTACCTTCCTGTAACGTTTCAGCCTGATTGTACCTTGTTTTCACACAAATGAACCCAGAATGATGTGAAATTGTGCTTCGTGCATCATAATTCTGGGTGCCATTTAAAAACCATAAGTCTAATGACTCCATTCCTTTTTGTGGTTGTAGGGGCTGTTGATTGGAGTATACTAAAAAAAATCTGATCGCTCTAGGACATTCAGAAGCCAAGGTTTAAGCCCACAAATGTGTAACTGGACTACTACTTTAAATTGACACCAGATCCGGTGACCTTTGGGACATGGTTTGACCCCCTATAGGAATGTGCGATCATCATGAAACGTTCAGATGTCTTACAACTCAATAGATTCTACCTTCCTGTATTGTTTCAGCCTGATTGGACCTTGTTTTTACACAAATGAACCCAGAATGATGTGAAATTGTGCTTCGTGCATCATAATTCTGGGTGCCATTTAAAAACCATAAGTCTAATGACTCCATTCCTTTTTGTGGTTGTAGGGGCTGTTGATTGGAGTATACTAAAACAAACCTGATCTCTCTAGGACATTCAGAAGCCAAGTTATAAGCCCACAAATGTGTAACTGGACTACTTCTTTAAATGACACCAGATCCGGTGACCTTTGGGACATGGTTTGACCCCCTTAGGAAAGGGCTATCATCATGAAACGTTCAGATCACTTACAACTCAATAGATTCTACCTTCCTGTAACGTTTCAGCCTGATTGGACCTTGTTTTCACACAAATGAACCCAGAATGATGTGAAATTGTGCTTCGTGCAACATAATTCTGGGTGCCATTTACAAACCATAAGTGCTAATGACTCCATTCCTTTTTGTGGTTGTAGGGGCTGTTGATTGGAGTACACTAAAACAAACCTGACCTCTCTAGGACATTCAGAAGCCAAGTTATAAGCCCACAAAGGTGTAACTGGACTACTTCTTTAAAGTGACACCAGGCCCGGTGACCTTTGGGACATGGTTTTACCCCCTATAGGAATGTGCGATCATCTTGAAACGTTCAGATCACTTACAACTCAATAGATTCTACCTTCTTGTAGCGTTTCAGCCTGATTGGACCTTGTTTTCACACAAATGGACCCAGAATGATGTGAAATTGTGCTTCGTGCAACATATTTCTGGGTGCCATTTACAAACCATAAGTGCTAATGACTCCATTCCTTTTTGTGGTTGTAGGGGCTGTTGATTGGAGTACACTAAAGCAAACCTGATCGCTCTAGGACATTCAGAAGCCAAGTTATAAGCCCACAAATGTGTAACTGGACTACTTCTTTAAATTGACACCAGATCCGGTGACCTTTGGGACATGGTTTGACCCCCTTAGGAAAGTGCTATCATCATGAAACGTTCAGATCACTTACAACTCAATAGATTCTACCTTCCTGTAACGTTTCAGCCGGATTGGACCTTGTTTTCACACAAATGAACCCAGAATGATGTGAAATTGTGCTTCGTGCAACATAATTCTGGGTGCCATTTACAAACCATAAATGCTAATGACTCCATTCCTTTTTGTGGTTGTAGGGGCTGTTGATTGGAGTACATTAAAACAAACCTGATCTCTCTAGGACATTCAGAAGCCAAGTTATAACTCCACAAATGTGTAACTGGACTACTACTTTAAATTGACACCAGATCCGGTGACCTTTGGGACATGGTTTGACCCCCTTAGGAAAGTGCTATCATCATGAAACGTTCAGATCACTTACAACTCAATAGATTCTACCTTCCTGTAACGTTTCAGCCTGATTGGACCTTGTTTTCACACAAATGGACCCAGAATGATGTGAAATTGTGCTTCGTGCAACATAATTCTGGGTGCCATTTACAAACCATAAGTGCTAATGACTCCATTCCTTTTTGTGGTTGTAGGGGCTGTTGATTGGAGTACACTAAAACAAACCTGACCTCTCTAGGACATTCAGAAGCCAAGTTATAAGCCCACAAAGGTGTAACTGGACTACTTCTTTAAAGTGACACCAGGCCCGGTGACCTTTGGGACATGGTTTGACCCCCTATGGGAATGTGAGATCATCATGAAACGATCAGATCACTTACAACTCAATAGATTCTACCTTCTTGTAACGTTTCAGCCTGATTGGACCTTGTTTTCACACAAATGGACCCAGAATGATGTGAAATTGTGCTTCGTGCAACATAATTCTGGGTGCCATTTACAAACCATAAGTGCTAATGACTCCATTCCTTTTGTGGTTGTAGGGGCTGTTGATTGGAGTACACTAAAACAAACTTGATCTCTCTAGGACATTCAGAAGCCAAGTTAAAATTCCACAAATGTGTAACTGGACTACTTCTTTAGACACCAGATCCGGTGACCTTTGGGACATGGTTTGACCCCCTTAGGGAAGTGCTATCATCATGAAACGTTCAGATCACTTACAACTTAATAGATTCTACCTTCCTGTAATGTTTCAGCCTGATTGGACCTTCTTTTCACACAAATGGACCCAGAATGATGTGAAATTGTGCTTTGTGCAACATAATTCTGGGTGCCATTTACAAACCATAAGTGCTAACGACTCCATTCCTTTTTGTGGTTGTAGGGGCTGTTGATTGGAGTACACTAAAACAAACCTGATCTCTCTAGGACATTCAGAAGCCAAGTTATAAGCCCACAAATGTGTAACTGGACTACTTCTTTAAATTGACACCAGATCCGGTGACCTTTGGGACATGGTTTGACCCCCTTAGGAAAGTGCTATCATCATGAAACGTTCAGATCACTTACAACTCAATAGATTCTACCTTCCTGTAACGTTTCAGCCTGATTGGACCTTGTTTTCACACAAATGAACCCAGAATGATGTGAAATTGTGCTTCGTGCAACGTAATTCTGGGTGCCATTTACAAACCATAAGTGCTAATGACTCCATTCCTTTTTGTGGTTGTAGGGGCTTTTGATTAGAGTACACTAAAACAAACCTAACCTCTCTAGGACATTCAGAAGCCAAGTTATAAGCCCACAAAGGTGTAACTGGACTACTTCTTTAAAGTAACACCAGGCCCGGTGACATTTGGGACATGGTTTGACCCCCTATAGGCATGTGCGATCATCTTGAAACGTTCAGATCACTTACAACTCAATAGATTCTACCTTCCTGTATTGTTTCAGCCTGATTGGACCTTGTTTTTACACAAATGAACCCAGAATGATGTGAAATTGTGCTTCGTGCAACATAATTCTGGGTGCCATTTAAAAACCATAAGTGCTAATGTCTCCATTCCTTTTTGTGGTTGTAGGGGCTGTTGATTGGAGTACACTAAAAAATCTGATCGCTCTAGGACATTCAGAAGCCAAGGTTTAAGCCCACAAATGTGTAACTGGACTACTACTTTAAATTGACACCAGATCCGGTGACCTTTGGGACATGGTTTGGCCCCCTATAGGAATGTGCGATCATCATGAAACGTTCAGATCACTTACAACTCAATAGATTCTACCTTCCTGTATTGTTTCAGCCTGATTGGACCTTGTTTTTACACAAATGAACCCAGAATGATGTGAAATTGTGCTTCGTGCATCATAATTCTGGGTGCCATTTAAAAACCATAAGTCTAATGACTTTATTCATTTTTGTGGTTGTAGGGGCTGTTGATTGGAGTATACTAAAAACAACCTGATCTCTCTAGGACATTCAGAAGCCAAGTTATAAGCCCACAAATTTGTAACTGGACTACTTCTTTAGACACCAGATCCGGTGACCTTTGGGACATGGTTTGACCCCCTTAGGGAAGTGCTATCATCATGAAACGTTCAGATCACTTTCAACTTAATAGATTCTACCTTCCTATAATGTTTCAGCCTGATTGGACCTTGTTTTAACACAAATGGACCCAGAATGATGTGAAATTGTGCTTCGTGCAACATAATTCTGGGTGATATTTACAAACCATAAGTGCTAATGACTCCATTCCTTTTTGTGGTTGTAGGGGCTGTTGATTGGAGTACACTAAAAAAAACCTGACCTCTCTAGGACATTCAGAAGCCAAGTTATAAGCCCACAAATGTGTAACTGGACTACTTCTTTAAATGACACCAGATCTGGTGACCTTTGGGACATGGTTTGACCCCCTTAGGAAAGGGCTATCATCATGAAACGTTCAGATCACTTACAACTCAATAGATTCTACCTTCCTGTAACGTTTCAGCCTGATTGGACCTTGTTTTCACACAAATGAACCCAGAATGATGTGAAATTGTGCTTCGTGCAACATAATTCTGGGTGCCATTTACAAACCATAAGTGCTAATGACTCCATTCCTTTTTGTGGTTGTAGGGGCTGTTGATTGGAGTACACTAAAACAAACCTGACCTCTCTAGGACATTCAGAAGCCAAGTTATAAGCCCACAAAGGTGTAACTGGACTACTTCTTTAAAGTGACACCAGGCCCGGTGACCTTTGGGACATGGTTTGACCCCCTAGAGGAATGTGCGATCATCATGAAACGTTCAGATCACTTACAACTCAATAGATTCTACCTTCTTGTAACGTTTCAGCCTGATTGGACCTCGTTTTCACACAAATGGACCCAGAATGATGTGAAATTGTGCTTCATGCAACATAATTCTGGGTGCCATTTACAAACCATAAGTGCTAATGACTCCATTCCTTTTTGTGGTTGTAGGGGCTGTTGATTGGAGTACACTAAAACAAACCTGATATCTCTAGGACATTCAGAAGCCAAGTTATAAGCCCACAAATGTGTAACTGGACTACTTCTTTAAATTGACACCAGATCCGGTGACCTTTGGGACATGGTTTGACCCCCTTAGGAAAGTGCTATCATCATGAAACGTTCAGATCACTTACAACTCAATAGATTCTACCTTCCTGTAACGTTTCAGCCTGATTGGACCTTGTTTTCACACAAATGAACCCAGAATGATGTGAAATTGTGCTTCGTGCAACATAATTCTGGGTGCCATTTAAAAACCATAAGTGCTAATGACTCCATTCCTTTTTGTGGTTGTAGGGGCTGTTGATTGGAGTACACTAAAACAAACCTGATCGCTCTAGGACATTCAGAAGCCAAGTTATAAGCCCACAAATGTGTAACTGGACTACTTCTTTAAAGTAGTTTGGTTAACAATGATCATCGTCGTGTCCCATTGTAAACGGGCGCGCCATCGCACACATCGTACATGTGTGTTAACCCACCTGTATGCGACAGACTTTGTGTGTTGCTTGACATCGAGATGTATTGACGTCTGTGTCAATACAGGACTCTATAAGCTGGGAGCTGGACGCTAACGACCCATGCATGCGCCACACAAAAGGTATCGTGAATGAATATGAATAGTATAATAACAATATTCCTGTAAAAGTCATTTAGTAATGAACAACCTCAGTTCTGTGAAAGAACATCATGTCTCTGATGTGTACACTGCAGGCCTGACCGGGGTTTGCACGCAAGGGCCTGTGTGTGTGTGTGTGTGTGTGTGTGTGTGTGTGTGTGTGTGTGCGTGCGTGTGTGTGTGTGTGTGTGTGTGTGTGTGTGTGTGTGTGTGTGTGTGTGTGTGTGTGTGTGTGTGTGTGTGTGTGTGTGTGTGTGTGTGTGTGTGAAACAAATAAAGATAAATATAGCTAGTGCGGCCACGAGCGGTCGTGCAGGGTAGAGGCTGCGCGAAAACGCCTCTAAAACAAGCGCGTGCCCACGCCCGATCCGTGGAAGCACGTAGAACTAGCAAACGTACTAGCAGAAATCAACGATCGCACACGGGTCATTGAGTGTGTACAGGGTTCGTCTGCGTGTGTGGCATTGGGCAATCTAGCGGCAACCGAGTGGCCTGAAGGCGGAACCGGCCAACCCGTCGCCCTCACCATCGTTGCGCTTCGAGATGAACTATTGCTAAAGACGATCGTCCTCGTCAACCACGGCGCTACCAGAGTTACCACGACATGCGCCTTAAAAGCGTTCTCGTTTGGGTCAGCGCCACCAGAATTGAATCGGCAAGTCAGCGGATATTACACAACTCGTAAAGAAAACCCTCTCCGCGACCTCGCGGCCATTGTGCGCAGTGTACAGCAAATGACAAACGATGTTGCGAGCGATATATCGGAAAAACTTTGCACTGACGCGACGGTCGCCACTGCAGGTTGTGTGAGTCTTGCACAAAGTGCCATATCAAACGTGCGCAAGCTAGTGACAAGCAACTTCACCAGATCCGTAGATTCTGCATACGCTCGGATACGAATGAAAGTATCGAGAGATAACACCGACACGAGTTGCGCGACGGCGCTGGCTGCAGTCGCTACAACACTGGATTTATTAATCAACGTAATTGTGATCTTAATGGCGTATCGAGTGTGCACCAGAAACTACAACCAGTACTACAGAAAACTGGCATGAGGGTCACGGTCTAACGTTATGTTGGTGTCTCGCATCGACCGTCGACGGCCGTTTGCCAGCGGCTGAAAATGGCACAGTTGACGAAATGGAAACGCCGACCGTCGATAGTGCACTCTCGCAAGTTCCAACCGCACCATCTCAGGAGACAGACCACAGAGTCATATTAGCGTAGGGTAGATAGAAAATGCGCAAATCGCCGCAACCGCCCATATACATACTATACGAGTTCAACATAGAGTAGAGTAAGAAGTTACTACCGATTGTATTTCCAACGTGCAAGCAGCTGGTGTGTGACGCTTTACTTGAGTATCACAGAGGTTGCGATGTCCTGTGTTCCGCGAGCGCATGCAAACAAGTGAACGAACTTCTACGGACCGTACTGCTGGGGTATGAGCGAGCTGTAAAATCAATACAAGCTAGACACGCGGACTTTGCCGCGTTACTGGACACGCATATCGCCACAACAAAACCGGGTCAAGTGTTCGGGGCATCACCGCGCTCGACTATACACGTCTTGGCCTACCACGAGTACATGAGCCCACAGATCCTAAGCGAGGTTGAAGCCGTTGTGTCTACTCAACGCAAATTCAGCACAGCCGTAGCGCTAAGACAAGTCCCTCTAGATTGCTGGAAACTTTGGAAACGTGGAAGGCTGGCGTGTACGCGCTTTCTACACATCTCAACGGTATGATCGCGATACTCTCTGCCGCACAACAACTAATGGTCATGTGTTCGGAAGGTCTGATCAGGTCTGACATGACCGGTTGTCAATCGACGTCGAGCGTGCACTCACACACGGATATCCTGGCGTACATTAAAGCGACGGCGACCTCTACGCTCACGTTGATCGCCGATGTTTCGAAGGGCAATCGAGTGTGTTGGCTGACGAAAGCTATGGTGACCGACGGTCGCGTCGACTACAATGTGCCTCATTGCGACTGGAGAGGCGTATGTGATCCTTTGCAAATTGACAACACCACCGCGGTCGAGTGCGAAGTCACGGTCGGCGGCGTGTTGTCCTTACTTTGCCCCATACAATGTGACGGTCCGTGACACGGACCGGTGTGTTACGACCCGACTAACGAAACGTACCAGGTGATAACATTGCATCCGCCCATTACAGCGGAGCGAGCGTTTCGCCACACTCCCAAACCAAGGTTAATAGTTGTAGCGCACGCCCTTTCGGACCTCGGTGCACGCGAAACTCTGGTGTACGCTCACAACATCACGCTCGAGACAGCTCAAGCGTTACGCGAAACAAAGGACGTGTTCAAATCCATAGAGAATATACGGTCTTTAGCGTATGCGTATATAAAGAAGGTCGATGACATTTACAGACCCGGCGGCATGGGCACCACAGTAGAACAACAAGGTGCTCTCAAGCGCACACAGATACTGGCCGCATTATCATTCGTGATGTCTATCCTGACATGCCCGTTTCTGATTTCTATGTATATTAAATTATGACAAGAGCTACTTTAGGTGGTTACGATTACACTATGACCACGTGCCTTAGTTTCTGCTAGTGACCTATAAATACATATACCCACTTGCTCTCACTGCCATTAAAGCGGCTGTACCCACACGTACAACACCCAAGAAAAAAAATGATCTCGCTGTATGTACTGGGTGTACTCTCAGTAGTCGCAGTTGCTCAGGCCATGGTGATACGCTCACATAACGCCTCTGAGATACGTCCCATCACACCACCTCCTAGACTACTCGCGAAGGAGTATTCAACACCCCCTTTGTACGAAGACAACCATTATAACGAGCACAGCACAACGCTTGCCGCACGCGACGACAACATGCAGGAGACAACGCTACCACCTGTCGTGAGATCAACGGATTCGAGTGACAACGATCGCGACTATGACGAGCACATTACAACACCCTCTGTGCACGAAGACCAGGTGCAGGAGACAACGCTACCACCTGTCGTGAGAAACAAGAATTTGGTTAACAATGATCATCGTCGTGTCCCATTGTATACGGGCGCGCCATCGCACACATCGTACATGTGTGTTAACCCACCTGTATGCGACAGACTTTGTGTGTTGCATGACATCGAGATGTATTGACGTCTGTGTCAATACAGGACTCTCTATAAGCCGGGAGCTGGACGCTAACGACCCATGCATGCGCCACACAAAAGGTATCGTACATGTGTTAACCCACCTGTATACGACAGACTTTGTGTGTTGCATGACATCGAGATGTATTGACGTCTGTGTCAATACAGGACTCTATAAGCTGGGAGCTGGACGCTAACGACCCGTGCATGCGCCACACAAAAGGTAACTCGACTAACTACAAAACGCATATTGTGATGTAGAAAGTTGGCTCGACTGTTTGAATCAGCTGCAGCTGCGGTTTACTCACGAAGTGAATCGCACGCTTGTTAGAAGTACATTCGGAGCACTTAAAAAATACATCGCTCTCATCGAGTTCCGTCTCAGCGTTCACCGGCTGATGGGCAAGAGCGTGACATGGGATTGCCAGGAACTTACTTAAGGACTATCATCTCATTTGGCATTTACTCACGGACCCAAGAAACCAGTTCCGAAAAATGGTCGAGAATTATAACTTGTCTAATAGCAACTGGAAGATATGTTGCATCATAAGCCTCTGATGGTTCACAAGGTGCACGGTCCACTCGAAATCCTAATGCTGTATTTGTAGTACATACACTAAGTCTTCTCTGTTGATGTCAGACTAGAGTTTTATTAGAGTTTTACTTTGCAACAATGGGATTCGAGCAATTGATGTGTATATTTTTAATAGTGCACAATGCTACTATTCCTAGGCTGAATGTATGACATGGCTCTTATGTATCATTATGTATCGTTTCCATTAAGTACTAATTTAAATAAAGTCCCTCTGTCCTCAGTGCTAGGTTGTGGGTTTAATACACATCATTATGATCAACCTGTTGAATAGTATAATAACAATATTCCTGTAAAAGTCATTTAGTAATGAACAACCTCAGTTCTGTGAAAGAACATCATGTCTCTGATGTGTACACTGCAGGCCTGACCGGGGTTTGCACGCAAGGGCCTGTGTGTGTGTGTGTGTGTGTGTGTGTGTGTGTGTGTGTGTGTGTGTGTGTGTGTGTGTGTGTGTGTGTGTGTGTGTGTGTGTGTGTGTGTGTGTGTGTGTGTGTGTGTGTGTGTGTGAAACAATTAAAGATAAATATAGCTAGTGTGGCCACGAGCGGTCGTGCAGGGTAGAGGCTGCACGAAAACGCCTCTAAAACAAGCGCGTGCCCACGCCCGATCCGTGGAAGCACGTAGAACTAGCAAACGTACTAGCAGAAATCAACGATCGCACACGGGTCATTGAGTGTGTACAGGGTTTGTCTGCGTGTGTGGCATTGGGCAATCTAGCGGCAACCGAGTGGCCTGAAGGCGGAACCGGCCAACCCGTCGCCCTCACCATCGTTGCGCTTCGAGATGAACTATTGCTAAAGATGATCGTCCTCGTCAACCACGGCGCTACCAGAGTTACCACGACATGCGCCTTAAAAGCGTTCTCGTTTGGGTCAGCGCCACCAGAATTGAATCGGCAAGTCAGCGGATATTACACAACTCGTAAGGAAAACCCTCTCCGCGACCTCGCGGCCAGTGTGCGCAGTGTACAGCAAATGACAAACGATGTTGCGAGCGATATATCGGAAAAACTTTGCACTGACGCGACGGTCGCCACTGCAGGTTGTGTGAGTCTCGCGCAAAGTGCCATATAAAATGTGCGCAAGCTTGTGACAAGCAACTTCACCAGATCCGTAGATTCTGCATACGCTCGGATACGAATGAAAGTATCAAGAGATAACACCGACACGAGTTGCGCGACGGCGCTGGCTGCAGTCGCTACAACACTGGATTTATTAATCAACGTAATTGTGATCGTAATGGCGTTTCGAGTGTGCACGAGAAACTACAACCAGTACTACAGAAAACTGGCATGAGGGTCGCGGTCTAACGTTATGTTGGTGTCTCGCATCGACCGTCGACGGCCGTTTGCCAGCAGCTGAAAATGGCACAGTTGACGAAATGGAAACGCCGACCGTCGATAGTGCACTCTCGCAAGTTCCAACCGCACCATCTCAGGAGACAGACCACAGAGTCATTTTAGCGGAGGGTGGATAGAAAATGCGCAAACCGCCGCAACCGCCCATATACATACTATCCGAGTTCAACATAGAGTGGAGTAAGAAGTTACTACCGATTGTATTTCCAACGTGCAAGCAGCTGCTGTGTGACGCTTTACTTGAGTATCACAGAGGTTGCGATGTTCTGTGTTCCACGAGCGCATGGAAACAAGTGAACGAACTTCTACGGACCGTACTGTTGGGGTATGAGTGAGCTGTAAAATCAATACACGCTAGACACGCGGACTTTGCCGCGTTACTGGACACGCATATCGCCACAACAAAACCGGGTCAAGTGTTCGGGGCGTCACCGCGCTCGACTATACACGTCTTGGACTACCACGAGTACATGAGCCCACAGATCCTAAGCGAGGTCGAAGCCGTTGTGTCTACTCAACGCAAATTCAGCACAGCCGTAGCGCTAAGACAAGTCCCTCTAGACTGCTGGAAACTTTGGAAACGTGGAAGGCTGGCGTGTACGCGCTTTCTACACATCTCAACGGTATGATCGCGATACTCTCGGCCGCACAACAACTAATGGTCATGTGTTCGGAAGGTCTGATCAGGTCTGACATGACCGGTGTTCAATCGACGTCGAGCGTGCACTCACACACGGATATTAAAGCGACGGCGACCTCTACGCTCACGTTGATTGCCGATGTTTCGAAGGGCAATCGAGTGTGTTGGCTGACGAAAGCTATGGTGACCGACGGTCGCGTCGACTACAATGTGCCTCATTGCGACTGGAGAGGCGTATGTGATCCTTTGCAAATCGACAACACCACCGCGGTCGAGTGCGAAGTCACGGTCGGCGGTGTGTTGTCCTTACTGTGCCCCATACAATGTGACGGTCCGTGTGACTGACCGGTGTGTTACGACCCGACTAACGAAACGTACCAGGTGATAACATTGCATCCGCCCATTACAGCGGAGATAGCGTTTCGCCACACTCCCAAACCAAGGTTAATAGTTGTAGCGCACGCCCTTTCGGACCTCGGTGCACGCGAAACACTGGCGTACACTCACAACATCACGCTCGAGACAGCTCAAGCGTTACGCGAAACAAAGGACGTGTTCAAATCCATAGAGAATATACAGTCTTTAGCGTATGCGTATATAAAGAAGGTCGATGACATTTACAGACCCGGCGGCGTGGGCACCACAGTAGAACAACAAGGTGCTCTCAAGCGCACATAGATACTGGCCGCATTATCACTCGTGATGTCTATCCTGACATGCCCGTTTCTGATTTCTATGTATATTAAATTATGACAAGAGCTACGGTGGTTACGATTACACTGACCACGCACCTTAGTTTCTGCTAGTGACCTATAAATACATTTGCCGACTTGCTCTCACTGCCATTAAAATGGCTGTACCCACACGTACAACACCCAAGAAAAAAAATGATCTCGCTGTCTGTACTGGGTGTACTCTCAGTAGCCGCAGTTGCTCAGGCCATGGTGGTACGCTCACATAACGCCTCTGAGATACGTCCCATCACACCACCTCCTAGACTACTCGCGAAGGAGTATTCAACACCCCCTTTGTACGAAGACAACCATTATAACGAGCACAGCACAACGCTTGCCGCACGCGACGACAACATGCAGGAGACAACGCTAACACCTGTCGTGAGAACAACGGATTCGAGTGACAACGATCGCGACTATGACGAGCACATTACAACACCCTCTGTGCACGAAGACCAGGTGCAGGAGACAACGCTACCACCTGTCGTGAGAAACAAGAGTTTGGTTAACAATGATCATCGTCGTGTCCCATTGTAAACGGGCGCGCCATCGCACACATCGTACATGTGTGTTAACCCACCTGTATGCGACAGACTTTGTGTGTTGCATGACATTGAGATGTATTGACGTCTGTGTCAATACAGGACTCTCTATAAGCCGGGAGCTGGACGCTAACGACCCGTGCATGCGCCACACAAAAGGTATCGTACATGTGTTAACCCACCTGTATGCGACAGACTTTGTGTGTTGCCTGACATCGAGATGTATTGACGTCTGTGTCAATACAGGACTCTCTAAGCTGGGAGCTGGACGCTAACGACCCGTGCATGCGCCACACAAAAGGTAACTCGACTAACTACAAAACGCATATTGTGATGTAGAAAGTTGGCTCGACTGTTTGAATCAGCTGCAGTTGCGGTTTACTCACGAAGTGAATCGCACGCTTGTTAGAAGTACATTCGGAGCACTTAAAAAATACATCGCTCTCATCGAGTTCCGTCTCAGCGTTCACCGGCTGATGGGCAAGAGCGTGACATGGGATCGCCAGGAACTTACTTAAGGACTATCATCTCATTTGGCATTTACTCACGGACCCAAGAAACCAGTTCCGAAAAATGGTTGAGAATTATAACTTGTCTAATAGCAACTGGAAGATATGTTGCGTCATAAGCCTCTGATGGTTCACAAGGTGCACGGTCCACTCGAAATCCTAATGCTGTATTTGTAGTACATACACTAAGTCTTCTCTGTTGATGTCAGACTAGAGTTTTATTAGAGTTTTACTTTGCAACAATGGGATTCGAGCAATTGATGTGTATATTTTTAATAGTGCACAATGCTACTATTCCTAGGCTGAATGTATGACATGGCTCTTATGTATCATTATGTATCGTTTCCATTAAGTACTAATTTAAATAAAGTCCCTCTGTCCTCAGTGCTAGGTTGTGGGTTTAATACAGATCATTATGATCAACCTGTTGAATAGTATAATAACAATATTCCTGTAAAAGTCATTTAGTAATGAACAACCTCAGTTCTGTGAAAGAACATCATGTCTCTGATGTGTACACTGCAGGCCTGACCGGGGTTTGCACGCAAGGGCCTGTGTGTGTGTGTGTGTGTGTGTGTGTGTGTGTGTGTGTGTGTGTGTGTGTGTGTGTGTGTGTGTGTGTGTGTGCGTGTGTATGTGTGTGTGTGTGTGTGTGTGTGTCTGTGTGTGAAACAAATAAAGATAAATATAGCTAGTGCGGCCAAGAGCGGTCGTGCAGGGTAGAGGCTGCGCAAAAACGCCTCTAAAACAAGCGCGTGCCCACGCCCGATCCGTGGAAGCACGTAGAACTAGCAAACGTACTAGCAGAAATCAACGATCGCACACGGGTCATTGAGTGTGTACAGGGTTCGTCTGCGTGTGTGGCATTGGGCAATCTAGCGGCAACCGAGTGGCCTGAAGGCAGAACCGGCCAACTAGTCGCCCTCACCATCGTTGCGTTTCGAGATGAACTATTGCTAAAGATGATCGTCCTCGTCAACCACGGCGCTATCAGAGTTACCATGACATGCGCCTTAAAAGCGTTCTCGTTTGGGTCAGCGCCACCAGAATTGAATCGGCAAGTCAGCGGATATTACACAACTCGTAACGAAGACCCTCTCCGCGACCTCGCGGCCAGTGTGCGCAGTGTACAGCAAATGACAAACGATGTTGCGAGCGATATATCGGAAAAACTTTGCACTGACGCGACGGTCGCCACTTAATGGTTGTGTGAGACTCGCGCAAAGTGCCATATCTAACGTGCGCAAGCTAGTGACAAGCAACTTCACCAGATCCGTAGATTCTGCATACGCTCGGATACGAACGAAGGTATCGAGAGATAACACCGACACGAGTTGCGCGACGGCGCTGGCTGCAGTCGCTACAACACTGGATTTATTAATCAACGTAATTGTGATCGTAATGGCGTATCGAGTGTGCACCAGAAACTACAACCAGTACTACAGAAAACTGGCATGAGGGTCGCGGTCTAACGCTATGTTGGTGTCTCGCATCGACCGTCAACGGCCGTTTGCCAGCGGCTGAAAATGGCACAGTTGACGAAATGGAAACGCCGACCGTCGATAGTGCACTCTCGCAAGTTCCAACTGCACCTTCTCAGGAGACAAACCACAGAGTCATAGTAGCGGAGGGTAGATAGAAAATGCGCAAACCGCCGCAACCGCCCATATACGTACTATACGAGTTCAACATAGAGTGGAGTAAGAAGTTACTACCGATTGTATTTCCAACGTGCAAGCAGCTGGTGTGTGACGCTTTACTTGAGTATCACAGAGGTTGCGATGTCCTGTGTTCCATGAGCGCATGGAAGCAAGTGAACAAACTTCTACGTCACTTTAAAGAAGTAGTCCAGTTACACATTTGTGGGCTTATAACTTGGCTTCTGAATGTCCTAGAGAGATCAGGTTTGTTTTAGTGTACTCCAATCAACAGGCCCTACAACCACAAAAAGGAATGGAGTCATTAGCACTTATGGTTTGTAAATGGCACCCAGAATTATGTTGCACGAAGCCCAATTTCACATCATTCTGGGTCCATTTGTGTGAAAACAAGGTCCAATCAGGCTGAAACGTTACAAGAAGGTAGAATCTATTGAGTTATAAGTGATCTGAACGTTTAATGATGATCGCACATTCCTATAGGGGGTCAAACCATGTCCCAAAGGTCACCAGGCCTGGTGTCACTTTAAAGAAGTAGTCCAATTACACCTTTGAGGGCTTATAACTTGGCTTCTGAATGTCCTAGAGAGATCAGGTTTGTTTTAGTGTACTCCAATCAACAGCCCCTACAACCTCAAAAAGGAATGGAATCATTAGCACTTATGGTTTTTAAATGGCACCCAGAATTATGTTGCACAAAGCACAATTTCACATCATTCTGGGTCCATTTGTGTGAAAACAAGGTCCAATCAGGCTGAAATGTTACAAGAAGGTAGAATCTATTGAGTTGTAAGTGATCTGAACATTTCATGATGATCGCACATTCCTATAGGGGGTCAAACCATGTCCCAAAGGTCACCGGGCCTGGTGTCACTTTAAAGAAGTAGTCCAGTTACACCTTTGTGGGCTTATAACTGGGCTTCTGAATATCCTAGAGAGGTCAGGTTTGTTTTAGAGTACTCCAATTAACAGCCCCCATTACCATTAAAAGGAATGGAGTCATTAGCACTTATGATTTTTAAATGGCACCCAGAATTATGTTGCACAAAGCACAATTTCACATCATTCTGGGTCCATTTGTGTGAAAACAAGGTCCAATCAGGCTGAAACGTTACAAGAAGGTAGAATCTATTGAGTTGTAAGTGATCTGAACGTTTCATGATGATCGCACATTCCTATAGGGGGTCAAACCATGTCCCAAAGGTCACCGGGCCTGGTGTCACTTTAAAGAAGTAGTCCAGTTACACCTTTGTGGGCTTATAACTTGGCTTCTGAATATCCTAGAGAGGTCAGGTTTGTTTTAGAGTACTCCATTTAACAGCCCCCATTACCGCTAAAAGGAATGGAGTCATTAGCACTTATGGTTTTTAAATGGCACCCAGAATTATGTTGCACGAAGCACAATTTCACATCATTCTGGGTTCATTTGTGTGAAAACAAGGTCCAATTAGGCTGAAATGTTACAGGAAGGTAGAATCTATTGAGTTGTAAGTGATCTGAACATTTCATGATGATAGCACTTTCCTAAGGGGGTCAAACCATGTCCCAAAGGTCACCGGATCTGGTGTCAATTTAAAGAAGTAGTCCAGTTACACATTTGTGGGCTTATAACTTGGCTTCTGAATGTCCGAGAGAGATTAGGTTTGTTTTAATGTACTCCAACCAACAGCCCCTACAACCACAAAAAGGAATGGAGTCATTAGCACTTATGGTTTGTAAATGGCACCCAGAATTATGTTGCACGAAGCACAATTTCACATCATTCTGGGTCCATTTGTGTGAAAACAAGGTCCAATCAGGCTTAAACGTTACAAGAAGGTAGAATCTATTGAGTTGTAAGTGATCAGAACGTTTCATGATGATCGCACATTCCTATAGGGGGTCAAACCATGTCCCAAAGATCACCGGATCTGGTGTCAATTTAAAGAAGTAGTCCAGTTACACCTTTGTGGGCTTATAACTTGGCTTCTGAATATCCTAGAGAGGTCAGGTTTGTTTTAGAGCACTCCAATTAGCAGCCCCCATTACCACAAAAAGGAATGGAGTCATTAGCACTTATGGTTTTTAAATGGCACCCAGAATTATGTTGCACGAAGCACAATTTCACAACATTCTGGGTTCATTTGTGTGAAAACAAGGTCCAATCAGGCTGAAACGTTACAGGAAGGTAGAATCTATTGAGTTGTAAGTGATCTGAACGTTTCATGATGATAGCACTTTCCTAAGGGGGTCAAACCATGTCCCAAAGGTCACCGGATCTGGTGTCAATTTAAAGTAGTCCAGTTACACATTTGTGGGCTTATAACTTGGCTTCTGAATGTCCTAGAGAGATCAGGTTTGTTTTAGTGTACTCCAATCAACAGCCCCTACAACCACAAAAAGGAATGGAGTCATTAGCACTTATGGTTTTTAAATGGCACCCAGAATTATGTTGCATGAAGCACAATTTCACATCATTCTGGGTTCATTTGTGTGAAAACAAGGTCCAATCAGGCTGAAACGTTACAGGAAGGTAGAATCTATTGAGTTGTAAGTGATCTGAACGTTTCATGATGATCGCACATTCCTATAGGGGGTAAAACCATGTCCCAAAGGTCACCGGAACTGGTGTCACTTTAAAGAAGTAGTCCAGTTACACATTTGTGGGCTTATAACTTGGCTTCTGAATGTCCTAGAGAGATCAGGTTTGTTTTAGTGTACTCCAATCAACAGGCCCTACAACCACAAAAAGGAATGGAGTCATTAGCACTTATGGTTTGTAAATGGCACCCAGAATTATGTTGCACGAAGCACAATTTCACATCATTCTGGGTCCATTTGTGTGAAAACAACGTCCAATTAGGCTGAAACGTTCCAAGAAGGTAGAATCTATTGAGTTGTAAGTGATCTGAACGTTTCAAGATGATCGCACATTCCTATAGGGGGTCAAACCATGTCCCAACGGTCACCGGGCCTGGTGTCACTTTAAAGAAGTAGTCCAATTACACCTTTGAGGGCTTATAACTTGGCTTCTGAATGTTCTAGAGAGATCAGGTTTGTTTTAGTGTACTCCAATCAACAGCCCCTACAACCTCAAAAAGGAATGGAATCATTAGCACTTATGGTTTTTAAATGGCACCCAGAATTATGTTGCACGAAGCACAATTTCACATCATTCTGGGTTCATTTGTGTGAAAACAAGGTCCAATCAGGCTGAAACGTTACAGGAAGGTAGAATCTATTGAGTTGTAAGTGATCTGAACGTTTCAAAATGATTTCACTTTCCTAAGGGTGTCAAACCATGTCCCAAAGGTCACCGGATCTGGTGTCAATTTAAAGAAGTAGTCCAGTTACACATTTGTGGGCTTATAGCTTGGCTTCTGAATGTCCTAGAGAGATCAGGTTTGTTTTAGTATACTCCAATCAACAGCTCCTATAACCACAAAAAGGAATGGAGTCATTAGCACTTATGGTATTTAAATGGCACCCAGAATTATGTGGCACGAAGCACAATTTCACATCATTCTGGGTTCATTTGTGTGAAAACAAGGTCCAATCAGGCTGAAACGTTACAGGAAGGTAGAATATATTGAGTTGTAAGGGATCTGAACGTTTCATGATGATAGAACTTTCCTAAGGGGATCAAACCATGTCCCAAAGGTCACCGGATCTGGGGTCAATTTAAAGAAGTAGTCCAGTTATACATTTGTGGCTTATAACTTGGCTTCTGAATGTCCTAGAGAGATCAGGTTTGTTTTAATGTACTCCAATCAACAGCCCCTACAACCACAAAAAGGAATGTGGTCATTAGCACTTATGGTTTTTAAATGGCACCCAGAATTATGTTGCATGAAGCACAATTTCACATCATTCTGGGTCCATTTGTGTGAAAACAAGGTCCAATCAGGCTGAAACGTTACAAGAAGGTAGAATCTATTGCGTTGTAAGTGATCTGAACGTTTCAAGATGATCGCACTTTCCTAAGGGGGTCAAACCATGTCCCAAAGGTCACCGGATCTGGTGTCAATTTAAAGAAGTAGTCCAGTTACACATTTGTGGGCTTATAACTTGGCTTCTGAATGTCCTAGAGAGATCAGGTTTGTTTTAATGTACTCCAATCAACAGCCCCTACAACCACAAAAAGGAATGGAGTCATTAGCACTTATGGTTTTTAAATGGCACCCAGAATTATGTTGCATGAAGCACAATTTCACATCATTCTGGGTCCATTTGTGTGAAAACAAGGTCCAATCAGGCTGAAACGTTACAAGAGGGTAGAATCTATTGAGTTGTAAGTGATCTGAACGTTTCAAGATGATCGCACTTTCCTAAGGGGGTCAAACCATGTCCCAAAGGTCACCGGATCTGGTGTCAATTTAAAGAAGTAGTCCAGTTACACATTTGTAGGCTTATAACTTGGCTTCTGAATGTCCTAGAGAGATCAGGTTTGTTTTAATGTACTCCAATCCACAGCCCCTACAACCACAAAAAGGAATGGAGTCATTAGCACTTATGGTTTTTAAATGGCACCCAGAATTATGTTGCACGAAGCACAATTTCACATCATTCTGGGTTCATTTGTGTGAAAACAAGAGACAATCAGGCTGAAATGTTACAGGAAGGTAGAATCTATTGAATTGTAAGTGATCTGAACGTTTCATGATGATAGCACTTTCCTAAGGGGGTCAAACCATGTCCCAAAGGTCACCAGATCTGGTGTCAATTTAAAGAAGTAGTCCAGTTACACATTTGTGGGCTTATAACTTGGCTTCTGAATGTCCTAGAGAGATCAGGTTTGTTTTAATGTACTCCAATCAACAGCCCCTACAACCACAAAATGTAATGGAGTCATTAGCACTTATGGTTTGTAAATGGCACCCAGAATTATGTTGCACGAAGCACAATTTCACATCATTCTCGGTCCATTTGTGTGAAAACAAGGTCCAATCAGGCTGAAACGTTACAAGACGGTAGAATCTATTGAATTGTAAGTGATCTGAACGTTTCATGATGATCGCACATTCCTATAGGGGGTCAAACCATGTCCCAAAGGTCACCGGGCCTGGTGTCACTTTAAAGAAGTAATCCAATTACACCTTTGAGGGCTTATAACTTGGTTTCTGAATGTCCTAGAGAGATCAGGTTTGTTTTAGTGTACTCCAATCAACAGCCCCTACAACCTCATAAAGGA
Source organism: Nothobranchius furzeri (assembly GCF_043380555.1). Taxonomy (NCBI): domain Eukaryota; kingdom Metazoa; phylum Chordata; class Actinopteri; order Cyprinodontiformes; family Nothobranchiidae; genus Nothobranchius; species Nothobranchius furzeri. The sequence continues at coordinate 6,263,949 of NC_091753.1, forward strand.
ATGGAGTCATTAGCACTTACGGTTTTTAAATGGCACCCAGAATTATGTTGCACGAAGCACAATTTCCCATCATTCTGGGTCCACTTGTGTGAAAACAAGGTCCAATCAGGCTGAAACGTTACAAGAAGGTAGAATCTATTGAGTTGTAAGTGATCTGAACGTTTCAAGATGATCGCACTTTCCTAAGGGGGTCAAACCATGTCCCAAAGGTCACCGGATCTGGTGTCAATTTAAAGAAGTAGTCCAGTTACACATTTGTAGGCTTATAACTTGGCTTCTGAATGTCCTAGAGAGATCAGGTTTGTTTTAATGTACTCCAATCAACAGCCCCTACAACCACAAAAAGGAATGGAGTCATTAGCACTTATGGTTTTTAAATGGCACCCAGAATTATGTTGCACGAAGCACAATTTCACATCATTCTGGGTTCATTTGTGTGAAAACAAGAGACAATCAGGCTGAAATGTTACAGGAAGGTAGAATCTATTGAATTGTAAGAGATCTGAACGTTTCATGATGATAGCACTTTCCTAAGGGGGTCAAACCATGTCCCAAAGGTCACCGGATCTGGTGTCAATTTAAAGAAGTAGTCCAGTTACACATTTGTGGGCTTATAACTTGGCTTTTGAATGTCCTAGAGAGATCAGGTTTGTTTTAATGTACTCCAATCAACAGCCCCTACAACCACAAAATGTAATGGAGTCATTAGCACTTATGGTTTGTAAATGGCACCCAGAATTATGTTGCACGAAGCACAATTTCACATCTTTCTCGGTCCATTTGTGTGAAAACAAGGTCCAATCAGGCTGAAACGTTACAAGACGGTAGAATCTATTTAATTGTAAGTGATCTGAACGTTTCATGATGATCGCACATTCCTATAGGGGGTCAAACCATGTCCCAAAGGTCACTGGGCCTGGTGTCACTTTAAAGAAGTAGTCCAATTACACCTTTGAGGGCTTATAACTTGGTTTCTGAATGTCCTAGAGAGATCAGGTTTGTTTTAGTGTACTCCAATCAACAGCCCCTACAACCTCAAAAAGGAATGGAGTCATTAGCACTTATGGTTTTTAATTGGCACCCAGAATTATGTTGCACGAAGCACAATTTCCCATCATTCTGGGTCCATTTGTGTGAAAACAAGGTCCAATCAGGCTGAAACGTTACAAGAAGGTAGAATCTATTGAGTTGTAAGTGATCTGAACGTTTCATGATGATCGCACATTCCGATTGGGGGTCAAACCATGTCCCAAAGGTCACCGGGCCTGGTGTCACTTTAAAGAAGTAGTCCAGTTACACCTTTGTGGGCTTATAACTTGGCTTCTGAATATCCTAGAGAGGTCAGGTTTGTTTTAGAGTACTCCAATTAGCAGCCCCCATTACCACTAAAAGGAATGGAGTCATTAGAACTTATGGTTTTTAAATGACACCCAGAATTATGTTGCATGAAGCACAATTTCACATCATTCTGGGTCCATTTGTGTGAAAACAAGGTCCAATCAGGCTGAAACGTTACAGGAAGGTAGAATCTATTGAGTTGTAAGTGATCTGAACGTTTCATGATGATAGCACTTTCCTAAGGGGGTCAAACCATGTCCCAAAGGTCACCGGATCTGGTGTCAATTTAAAGAAGTATTCCAGTTACACATTTGTGGGCTTATAACTTGGCTTCTGAATGTCCGAGAGAGATCAGGTTTGTTTTAATGTACTCCAACCAACAGCCCCTACAACCACAAAAAGGAATGGAGTCATTAGCACTTATGGTTTGTAAATGGCACCCAGAATTATGTTGCACGAAGCACAATTTCACATCATTCTGGGTCCATTTGTGTGAAAACAAGGTCCAATCAGGCTGAAACGTTACAAGAAGGTAGAATCTATTGAGTTGTAAGTGATCAGAATGTTTCATGATGATCGCACATTCCTATAGGGGGTCAAACCATGTCCCAAAGGTCACCGGGCCTGGTGTCACTTTAAAGAAGTAGTCCAGTTACACCTTTGTGGGCTTATAACTTGGCTTCTGAATATCCTAGAGAGGTCAGGTTTGTTTTAGAGCACTCCAATTAGCAGCCCCCATTACCTCTAAAAGGAACGGAGTCATTAGCACTTATGGTTTTTAAATGGCACCCAGAATTATGTTGCACGAAGCACAATTTCACATCATTCTGGGTTCATTTGTGTGAAAACAAGGTCCAATCAGGCTGAAACGTTACAGGAAGGTAGAATCTATTGAGTTGTAAGTGATCTGAACGTTTCATGATGATAGCACTTTCCTAAGGGGGTCAAACCATGTCCCAAAGGTCACCGGATCTGGTGTCAATTTAAAGAAGTAGTCCAGTTACACATTTGTGGGCTTATAACTTGGCTTCTGAATGTCCTAGAGATATCAGGTTTGTTTTAGTGTACTCCAATCAACAGCCCCTACAACCACAAAAAGGAATGGAGTCATTAGCACTTATGGTTTGTAAATGGCACCCAGAATCATGTTGCACGAAGCACAATTTCACATCATTCTGGGTCCATTTGTGTGAAAACGAGGTCCAATCAGGCTGAAACGTTACAAGAAGGTAGAATCTATTGAGTTGTAAGTGATCTGAACGTTTCATGATGATCGCACATTCCTCTAGGGGGTCAAACCATGTCCCAAAGGTCACCGGGCCTGGTGTCACTTTAAAGTAGTCCAGTTACACCTTTGTGGGCTCATAACTTGGCTTCTGAATGTCCTAGAGAGGTCAGGTTTGTTTTAGTGTACTCCAATCAACAGCCCCTACAACCACAAAAAGGAATGGAGTCATTAGCACTTATGGTTTGTAAATGGCACCCAGAATTATGTTGCACGAAGCGCAATTTCACATCATTCTGGGTTCATTTGTGTGAAAACAAGGTCCAATCAGGCTGAAACGTTACAGGAAGGTAGAATCTATTGAGTTGTAAGTGATCTGAACGTTTCATGATGATAGCCCTTTCCTAAGGGGGTCAAACCATGTCCCAAAGGTCACCGGATCTGGTGTCAATTTAAAGAAGTAGTCCAGTTACACATTTGTGGGCTTATAACTTGGCTTCTGAATGTCCTAGAGAGGTCAGGTTTGTTTTAGTGTACTCCAATCAACAGCCCCTACAACCACAAAAAGGAATGGAGTCATTAGCACTTATGGTTTGTAAATATCACCCAGAATTATTTTGCACGAAGCACAATTTCACATCATTCTGGGTCCATTTGTGTTAAAACAAGGTCCAATCAGGCTGAATCATTACAGGAAGGTAGAATCTATTAAGTTGTAAGTGATCTGAACGTTTCATGATGATAGCACTTCCCTAAGGGGGTCAAACCATGTCCCAAAGGTCACCGGATCTGGTGTCTAAAGAAGTAGTCCAGTTACAAATTTGTGGGCTTATAACTTGGCTTCTGAATGTCCTAGAGAGATCAGGTTTGTTTTAGTATACTCCAATCAACAGCCCCTACAACCACAAAAAGGAATGGAGTCATTAGACTTATGGTTTTTAAATGGCACCCAGAATTATGTTGCACGAAGCACAATTTCACATCATTCTGGGTTCATTTGTGTGAAAACAAGGTCCAATCAGGCTGAAACGTTACAGGAAGGTAGAATCTATTGCGTTGTAAGTGATCTGAACGTTTCATGATGATCGCACATTCCTATAGGGGGTCAAACCATGTCCCAAAGGTCACCGGATCTGGTGTCAATTTAAAGTAGTAGTCCAGTTACACATTTGTGGGCTTAAACCTTGGCTTCTGAATGTCCTAGAGCGATCAGGTTTTTTTAGTGTACTCCAATCAACAGCCCCTACAACCACAAAAAGGAATGGAGACATTAGCACTTATGGTTTTTAAATGGCACCCAGAATTATGTTGCACGAAGCACAATTTCACATCATTCTGGGTTCATTTGTGTAAAAACAAGGTCCAATCAGGCTGAAACAATACAGGAAGGTAGAATCTATTGAGTTGTAAGTGATCTGAACGTTTCAAGATGATCGCACATGCCTATAGGGGGTCAAACCATGTCCCAAATGTCACCGGGCCTGGTGTCACTTTAAAGAAGTAGTCCAGTTACACCTTTGTGGGCTTATAACTTGGCTTCTGAATGTCCTAGAGAGGTTAGGTTTGTTTTAGTGTACTCTAATCAAAAGCCCCTACAACCACAAAAAGGAATGGAGTCATTAGCACTTATGGTTTGTAAATGGCACCCAGAATTACGTTGCACGAAGCACAATTTCACATCATTCTGGGTTCATTTGTGTGAAAACAAGGTCCAATCAGGCTGAACCGTTACAGGAAGGTAGAATCTATTGAGTTGTAAGTGATCTGAACGTTTCATGATGATAGCACTTTCCTAAGGGGGTCAAACCATGTCCCAAATGTCACCGGATCTAGTGTCAATTTAAAGAAGTAGTCCAGTTACACATTTGTGGGCTTATAACTTGGCTTCTGAATGTCCTAGAGAGATCAGGTTTGTTTTAGTGTACTCCAATCAAAAGCCCCTACAACCACAAAAAGGAATGGAGTCATTAGCACTTATGGTTTGTAAATGGCACCCAGAATTATGTTGCACAAAGCACAATTTCACATCATTCTGGGTCCATTTGTGTGAAAACAAGGTCCAATCAGGCTGAAACATTACAGGAAGGTAGAATCTATTAAGTTGTAAGTGATCTGAACGTTTCATGATGATAGCACTTCCCTAAGGGGGTCAAACCATGTCCCAAAGGTCACCGGATCTGGTGTCTAAAGAAGTAGTCCAGTTACACATTTGTGGGCTTATAACTTGGCTTCTGAATGTCCTAGAGAGATCAAGTTTGTTTTAGTGTACTCCAATCAACAGCCCCTACAACCACAAAAGGAATGGAGTCATTAGCACTTATGGTTTGTAAATGGCACCCAGGATTATGTTGCACGAATCACAATTTCACATCATTCTGGGTCCATTTGTGTGAAAACAAGGTCCAATCAGGCTGAAACGTTACAAGAAGGTAGAATCTATTGAGTTGTAAGTGATCTGAACGTTTCATGATGATCTCACATTCCCATAGGGGGTCAAACCATGTCCCAAAGGTCACCGGGCCTGGTGTCACTTTAAAGAAGTAGTCCAGTTACACCTTTGTGGGCTTATAACTTGGCTTCTGAATGTCCTAGAGAGGTCAGGTTTGGTTTAGTGTACTCCAATCAACAGCCCCTACAACCACAAAAAGGAATGGAGTCATTAGCACTTATGGTTTGTAAATGGCACCCAGAATTATGTTGCATGAAGCACAATTTCACATCATTCTGGGTCCATTTGTGTGAAAACAAGGTCCAATCAGGCTGAAACGTTACAGGAAGGTAGAATCTATTGAGTTGTAAGTGATCTGACCATTTCATGATGATAGCACTTTCCTAAGGGGGTCAAACCATGTCCCAAAGGTCACCGGATCTGGTGTCAATTTAAAGTAGTAGTCCAGTTACACATTTGTGGACTTATAACTTGGCTTCTGAATGTCCTAGAGAGATCAGGTTTGTTTTAATGTACTCCAGTCAACAGCCCCTACAACCACAAAAAGGAATGGAGTCATTAGCATTTATGGTTTGTAAATGGCACCCAGAATTATGTTGCACGAAGCACAATTTCACATCATTCTGGGTTCATTTGTGTGAAAACAAGGTCCAATCCGGCTGAAACGTTACAGGAAGGTAGAATCTATTGAGTTGTAAGTGATCTGAACGTTTCATGATGATAGCACTTTCCTAAGGGGGTCAAACCATGTCCCAAAGGTCACCGGATCTGGTGTCAATTTAAAGAAGTAGTCCAGTTACACATTTGTGGGCTTATAACTTGGCTTCTGAATGTCCTAGAGCGATCAGGTTTGCTTTAGTGTACTCCAATCAACAGCCCCTACAACCACAAAAAGGAATGGAGTCATTAGCACTTATGGTTTGTAAATGGCACCCAGAATTATGTTGCACGAAGCACAATTTCACATCATTCTGGGTCCATTTGTGTGAAAACAAGGTCCAATCAGGCTGAAACGCTACAAGAAGGTAGAATCTATTGAGTTGTAAGTGATCTGAACGTTTCAAGATGATCGCACATTCCTATAGGGGGTAAAACCATGTCCCAAAGGTCACCGGGCCTGGTGTCACTTTAAAGAAGTAGTCCAGTTACACCTTTGTGGGCTTATAACTTGGCTTCTGAATGTCCTAGAGAGGTCAGGTTTGTTTTAGTGTACTCCAATCAACAGCCCCTACAACCACAAAAAGGAATGGAGTAATTAGCACTTATGGTTTGTAAATGGCCCCCAGAATTATGTTGCACGAAGCACAATTTCACATTATTTGGGTCCATTTGTCTGAAAACAAGGTCCAATCAGGCTGAAACGTTACAGGAAGGTAGAATCTATTGAGTTGTAAGTGATCTGAACGTTTCATGATGCTAGCACTTTCCTAAGGGGGTCAAACCATGTCCCAAAGGTCACCGGATCTGGTGTCAATTTAAAGAAGTAGTCCAGTTACACATTTGTGGGCTTATAACTTGGCTTCTGAATGTCCTAGAGGGATCAGGTTTGTTTTAGTATACTCCAATCAACAGCCCCTACAACCACAATAAGGAATGGAGTCATTAGCACTTATGGTTTTTAAATAGCACCCAGAATTATGTTGCACGAAGCACAATTTCACATCATTCTGGGTTCATTTGTGTGAAAACAAGGTACAATCAGGCTGAAATGTTACAGGAAGGTAGAATCTATTGAATTGTATGTGATCTGAACGTTTCATGATGATAGCACTTTCCTAAGGGGGTCAAACCATGTCCCAAAGGTCACCGGGCCTGGTGTCACTTTAAAGAAGTAGTCCAGTTACACCTTTGTGGGCTTATAACTTGGCTTCTGAATATCCTAGAGAGGTCAGGTTTGTTTTAGAGTACTCCAATTAGCAGCCCCCATTACCACTAAAAGGAATGAAGTCATTAGCATTTATGGTTTGTAAATGGCACCCAGAATTATGTTGCACGAAGCACAATTTCACATCATTCTGGGTCAATTTGTGTGAAAACAAGGTCCAATCCGGCTGAAACGCTACAAGAAGGTAGAATCTATTGAGTTGTAAGTGATCTGAACGTTTCAAGATGATCGCACATTCCTATAGGGGGTCAAACCATGTCCCAAAGGTCACCGGGCCAAGTGTCACTTTAAAGAAGTAGTCCAGTTACACCTTTGTGGGCTTATAACTTGGCTTCTGAATGTCCTAGAGAGATCAGGTTTGTTTTAGTATACTCCAATCAACAGCCCCTACAACCACAAAAAGGAATGGAGTCATTAGCACTTATGGTTTGTAAATGGCACCCAGAATTATGTTGCACGAAGCACAATTTCACATCATTCTGGGTTCATTTGTGTGAAAACAAGGTCCAATCAGGCTGCAACGTTACAAGAAGGTAGAATCTATTGAGTTGTAAGTGATCTGAACGTTTCATGATGATAGCGCTTTCCTAAGGGGATCAAACCATGTCCCAAAGGTCACCGGATCTGGTGTCAATTTAAAGAAGTAGTCCAGTTACACATTTGTGGGCTTATAACTTGGCTTCTGAATGTCCTAGAGAGATCAAGTTTGTTTTAGTGTACTCCAATCAACAGCCCCTACAACCACAAAAGGAATGGAGTCATTAGCACTTATGGTTTGTAAATGGCATCCAGAATTATGTTGCACGAAGCACAATTTCACATCATTCTGGGTCCATTTGTGTGAAAACAAGGTCCAATCAGGCTGAAACGTTACAAGAAGGTAAAATCTATTGAGTTGTAAGTGATCTGAACGTTTCATGATGATCTCACATTCCCATAGGGGGTCAAACCATGTCCCAAAGGTCACCGGGCCTGGTGTCACTTTAAAGAAGTAGTCCAGTTACACCTTTGTGGGCTTATAACTTGGCTTCTGAATGTCCTAGAGAGGTCAGGTTTGTTTTAGTGTACTCCAATCAACAGCCCCTACAACCACAAAAAGGAATGGAGTCATTAGCACTTATGGTTTGTAAATGGCACCCAGAATTATGTTGCACGAAGCACAATTTCACATCATTCTGGGTCCATGTGTGTGAAAACAAGGTCCAATCAGGCTGAAACGTTACAGGAAGGTAGAATCTATTGAGTTGTAAGTGATCTGAACGTTTCATGATGATAGCACTTTCCTAAGGGGGTCAAACCATGTCCCAAAGGTCACCGGATCTGGTGTCAATTTAAAGTAGTAGTCCAGTTACACATTTGTGGACTTATAACTTGGCTTCTGAATGTCCTAGAGAGATCAGGTTTGTTTTAATGTACTCCAATCAACAGCCCCTACAACCACAAAAAGGAATGGAGTCATTAGCATTTATGGTTTGTAAATGGCACCCAGAATTATGTTGCACGAAGCACAATTTCACATCATTCTGGGTTCATTTGTGTGAAAACAAGGTCCAATCCGGCTGAAACGTTACAGGAAGGTAGAATCTATTGAGTTGTAAGTGATCTGAACGTTTCATGATGATAGCACTTTCCTAAGGGGGTCAAACCATGTCCCAAAGGTCACCGGATCTGGTGTCAATTTAAAGAAGTAGTCCAGTTACACATTTGTGGGCTTATAACTTGGCTTCTGAATGTCCTAGAGCGATCAGGTTTGCTTTAGTGTACTCCAATCAACAGCCCCTACAACCACAATAAGGAATGGAGACATTAGCACTTATGGTTTTTAAATGGCACCCAGAATTATGTTGCACGAAGCACAATTTCACATCATTCTGGGTTCATTTGTGTGAAAACAAGGTCCAATCAGGCTGAAACAATACAGGAAGGTAGAATCTATTGAGTTGTAAGTGATCTGAACGTTTCATGATGATCGCACTTTCCTAAGGGGGTCAAACCATGTCCCAAAGGTCACTGGATCTGGTGTCACTTTAAAGAAGTAGTCCAGTTACACATTTGTGGGCTTATAACTTGGCTTCTGAATGTCCTAGAGAGGTCAGGGTTGTTTTAGTGTACTCCAATCAACAGCCCCTACAACCACAAAAAGGAATGGAGTCATTAGCACTTATGGTTTTTAAATGGCACCCAGAATTATGTTGCACGAAGCACAATTTCACATCATTCTGGGTTCATTTGTGTGAAAACAAGGTCCAATCAGGCTGAAACGCTACAAGAAGGTAGAATCTATTGAGTTGTAAGTGATCTGAACGTTTCAAGATGATCGCACATTCCTATAGGGGGTAAAACCATGTCCCAAAGGTCACCGGGCCTGGTGTCACTTTAAAGAAGTAGTCCAGTTACACCTTTGTGGGCTTATAACTTGGCTTCTGAATATCCTAGAGAGGTCAGGTTTGTTTTAGAGTACTCCAATTAGCAGCCCCATTACCACTAAAAGGAATGAAGTCATTAGCATTTATGGTTTGTAAATGGCACCCAGAATTATGTTGCACGAAGCACAATTTCACATCATTCTGGGTTCATTTGTGTGAAAACAAGGTCCAATCAGGCTGAAACGTTACAGGAAGGTAGAATCTATTTAGTTGTAAGTGATCTGAACGTTTCATGATGATAGCACTTTGCTAAGGGGGTCAAACCATGTCCCAAAGGTCACCGGGCCTGGTGTCACTTTAAAGAAGTAGTCCAGTTACACATTCGTGGGCTTATAACTTGGCTTCTGAATGTCCTAGAGAGATCAGGTTTGTTTTAATGTACTCCAATCAACAGCCCCTACAACCACAAAAAGGAATGGAGTCATTAGCATTTATGGTTTGTAAATGGCACCCAGAATTATGTTGCACGAAGCACCATTTCACATCATTCTGGGTTCATTTGTTTGAAAACAAGGTCCAATCAGGCTGAAACGTTACAGGAAGGTAGAATCTATTTAGTTGTAAGTGATCTGAATGTTTCATGATGATAGCGCTTTCCTAAGGGGATCAAACCATGTCCCAAAGGTCACCGGATCTGGTGTCAATTTAAAGAAGTAGTCCAGTTACACATTTGTGGGCTTATAACTAGGCTTCTGAACGTCCTAGAGAGATCAGGTTTGTTTTAATGTACTCCATTCAACAGCCCCTACAACCACAAAAAGGAATGGAGATATTAGCACTTATGGTTTGTAAATGGCACCCAGAATTATGTTGCACGAAGCACAATTTCACATCATTCTGGGTTCATTTGTGTGAAAACAAGGTCCAATCAGGCTGAAACGTTACAGGAAGGTAGAATCTATTGAGTTGCAAGTGATCTGAACGTTTCATGATGATAGCACTTTCCTAAGGGGGTCAAACCATGTCCCAAAAGTCACCGGATCTGGTGTCAATTTAAAGAAGTAGTCCAGTTACACATTTGTGGGCTTATAACTTGGCTTCTGAATGTCCTAGAGAGATCAGGTTTGTTTTACTGTACTCCAATCAACAGCCCCTACAACCACAAAAAGGAATGGAGTCATTAGCACTTATGGTTTGTAAATGGCACCCAGAATTATGTTGCACGAAGCACAATTTCACATCATTCTGGGTCCATTTGTGTGAAAACAAGGTCCAATCAGGCTGAAACGCTACAAGAAGGTAGAATCTATTGAGTTGTAAGTGATCTGAACATTTCAAGATGATCGCACATTCCTATAGGGGGTAAAACCATGTCCCAAAGGTCACCGGGCCTGGTGTCACTTTAAAGTAGTAGTCCTGTTACACCTTTTGGGCTTATAACTTGGCTTCTGAATGTCCTAGAGAGGTTAGTTTGTTTTAGTGTAGTCCAATCAACAGCCCCTAAAACCACAAAAAGGAATGGAGTCATTAGCACTTATGGTTTGTAAATGGCACCCAGAATTATGTTGCACGAAGCACAATTTCACATCATTCTGGGTTCATTTGTGTGAAAACAAGGTCCAATCAGGCTGAAACGTTACAGGAAGATAGAATCTATTGAGTTGTAAGTGATCTGAACGTTTCATGATGATAGCACTTTCCTAAGGGGGTCAAACCATGTCCCAAAGGTCACCGGATCTGGTGTCAATTTAAAGAAGTAGTCCAGTTACACATTTGTGGGCTTATAACTTGGCTTCTGAATGTCCTAGAGAGATCAGGTTTGTTTTAGTGTACTCCAATCAACAGCCCCTACAACCACAAAAAGGAATGGAGTCATTAGCACTTAAGGTTTGTAAATGGCACCCAGAATTATGTTGCACGAAGCACAATTTCACATCATTCTGGGTTCATTTGTGTGAAAACAAGGTCCAATCAGGCTGAAACGTTACAGGAAGGTAGAATCTATTGAGTTGTAAGTGATCTGAATGTTTCATGATGATAGCACTTTCCTAAGGGGGTCAAACCATGTCCCAACGGTCACCGGATCTGGTGTCAATTTAAAGTAGTAGTCCAGTTACACATTTGTGGGCTTATAACTTGACTTCTGAATGTCCTAGAGAGATCAGGTTTGTTTTAATGTACTCCAATCAACAGCCCCTACAACCACAAAAAGGAATGGAGTCATTAGCACTTATGGTTTGTAAATGGCACCCAGAATTATGTTGCACGAAGCACAATTTCACATCATTCTGGGTCCATTTGTGTGAAAACAAGGTCCAATCAGGCTGAAACTCTACAAGAAGGTAGAATCTATTGAGTTGTAAGTGATCTGAATGTTTCAAGATGATCGCACATTCTTATAGGGGGTAAAACCATGTCCCAAAGGTCACCGGGCCTGGTGTCACTTTAAAGAAGTTGTCCAGTTACACCTTTGTGGGCTTATAACTTGGCTTCTGAATGTCCTAGAGAGGTCAAGTTTGTTTTAGTGTACTCCAATCAACAGCCCCTACAACCACAAAAAGGAATGGAGTCATTAGCACTTATGGTTTGTAAATGGCACCCAGAATTATGTTGCACGAAGCACAATTTCACATCATTCTGGGTTCATTTGTGTGAAAACAAGGTCCAAGCAGGCTGAAACGTTACAGGAAGGTAGAATCTATTGAGTTGTAAGTGATCTGAACGTTTCATGATGATAGCACTTTCCTAAGGGGGTCAAACCATGTCCCAAAGGTCACCGGATCTGGTGTCAATTTAAAGAAGTAGTCCAGTTACACATTTGTGGGCTTATAACTTGGCTTCTGAATGTCCTAGAGAGATCAGGTTTATTTTAGTGTACTCCAATCAACAGCCCCTACAACCACAAAAAGGAATGGAGTCATTAGCACTTATGGTTTTTAAATGGCACCCAGAATTATGTTGCACGAAGCACAATTTCACATCATTCTGGGTCCATTTGTGTGAAAACAAGGTCCAATCAGGCTGAAACGTTACAGGAAGGTAGAATCTATTGAGTTGTAAGTGATCTGAACGTTTCATGATGATAGCACTTTCCTAAGGGGGTCAAACCATGTCCCAAAGGTCAATGGATCTGGTGTCAATTTAAAGAAGTAGTCCAGTTACACATTTGTGGGCTTATAACTTGGCTTCTGAATGTCCTAGAGAGATCAGGTTTGTTTTAATGTACTCCAATCAACAGCCCCTACAACCACAAAAAGGAATGGAGTCATTAGCACTTATGGTTTGTAAGTGGCTCCCAGAATTATGTTGCACGAAGCACAATCTCACATCATTCTGGGTTCATTTGTGTGAAAACAAGGTCCAATCAGGCTGAAACGTTACAGGAAGGTAGAATCTATTGCGTTGTAAGTGATCTGAACGTTTCATGATGGTAGCACTTTCCTAAGGGGGTCAAACCATGTCCCAAAGGTCACCGGATATGGTGTCAATTTAAAGAAGTAGTCCAGTTACACATTTGTGGGCTTATAACTTGGCTTCTGAATGTCCTAGAGCGATCAGTTTTGTTTTAGTGTACGCCAATCAACAGCCCCTACAACCACAAAAAGGAATGGAGTCATTAGCACTTATGGTTTTTAAATGGCACCCAGAATTATGTTGCACGAAGCACAATTTCACATCATTCTGGGTTCATTTGTGTGAAAACAAGGTCCAATCAGGCTGAAACATTACAGGAAGGTAGAATCTATTGAGTTGTAAGTGATCTGAACGTTTCATGATGATAGCACTTTCCTAAGGGGGTCAAAACATGTCCCAAAGGTCACCGGATCTGGTGTCAATTTAAAGAAGTAGTCCAGTTACACATTTGTGGGCTTATAACTTGGCTTCTGAATGTCCTAGAGAGATCAGGTTTGTTTTAGTGTACTCCAATCAACAGCCCCTACAACCACAAAAAGGAATGGAGTCATTAGCACTTATGGTTTGTAAATGGCACCCAGAATTATGTTGCACGAAGCACAATTTCACATCATTCTGGGTCCATTTGTGTGAAAACAAGGTCCAATCAGGCTGAAACATTACAGGAAGGTAGAATCTATTAAATTGTAAGTGATCTGAACGTTTCATGATGATAGCACTTCCCTAAGGGGGTCAAACCATGTCCCAAAGGTCACCGGATCTGGTGTCTAAAGAAGTAGTCCAGTTACACATTTGTGGGCTTATAACTTGGCTTCTGAATGTCCTAGAGAGATCAGGTTTGTTTTAGTATACTCCAATAAACAGCCCCTACAACCACAAAAAGGAATGGAGTAATTAGCACTTATGGTTTTTAAATGGCACCCAGAATTATGTTGCACGAAGCACAATTTCACATCATTCTGGGTTCATTTGTGTGAAAACAAGGTCCAATCAGGCTGAAACGTTACAGGAAGGTAGAATCTATTGAGTTGTAAGTGATCTGAACGTTTCATGATGATAGCACTTTCCTAAGGGGGTCAAACCATGTCCCAAATGTCACCGGATCTGGTGTCATTTTAAAGTAGTAGTCCAGTTACACATTTGTGGGCTTATAACTTGGCTTCTGAATGTCCTGGAGAGGTCAGGTTTGTTTTAATGTACTCCAATCAACAGCCCCTACAACCACAAAAAGGAATGGAGTCATTAGCACTTATGGTTTGTAAATGGCACCCAGAATTATGTTGCACGAAGCAAAATTTCACATCATTCTGGGTTCATTTGTGTGAAAACAAGGTCCAATCAGGCAGAAACGTTACAGGAAGGTAGAATCTATTGAGTTGTAAGTGATCTGAACGTTTCATGATGATAGCACTTTCCTAAGGGGGTCAAACCATGTCGCAAAGGTCACCGGATCTGGTGTCACTTTAAAGAATTAGTCCAGTTACACATTTGTGGGCTTATAACTTGGCTTCTGAATGTCCTAGAGAGATCAGGTTTGTTTTAGTGTACTCCAATCAACAGCCCCTACAACCACAAAAAGGAATGGAGTCATTAGCACTTATGGTTTGTAAATGGCACCCAGAATTATGTTGCACGAAGCACAATTTCACATCATTCTGGGTCCATTTGTGTGAAAACAAGGTCCAATCAGGCTGAAACGTTACAAGAAGGTAGAATCTATTGAGTTGTAAGTGATCTGAACGTTTCATGATGATCGCACATTCCTATAGGGGGTCAAACCATGTCCCAAAGGTCACCGGGCCTGGTGTCACTTTAAAGAAGTAGTCCAGTTACACATTTGTGGGCTTATAACTTGGCTTCTGAATGTCCTGGAGAGATCAGGTTTGTTTTAGTGTACTCCAATCAACAGCCCCTACAACCACAAAAAGGAATGGAGTCATTAGCACTTATGGTTTGTAAATGGCACCCAGAATTATGTTGCACGAAGCACAATTTCACATCATTCTGGGTTCATTTGTGTGAAAACAAGGTCCAATCAGGCTGAAACGTTACAGGAAGGTAGAATCTATTGAGTTGTAAGTGATCTGAACGTTTCATGATGATAGCCCTTTCCTAAGGGGGTCAAACCATGTCCCAAAGGTCACCGGATCTGGTGTCAATTTAAAGAAGTAGTCCAGTTACACATTTGTGGGCTTATAACTTGGCTTCTGAATGTCCTAGAGAGGTCAGGTTTGTTTTAGTGTACTCCAATCAACAGCCCCTACAACCACAAAAAGGAATGGAGTCATTAGCACTTATGGTTTGTAAATATCACCCAGAATTATTTTGCACGAAGCACAATTTCACATCATTCTGGGTCCATTTGTGTTAAAACAAGGTCCAATCAGGCTGAATCATTACAGGAAGGTAGAATCTATTAAGTTGTAAGTGATCTGAACGTTTCATGATGATAGCACTTCCCTAAGGGGGTCAAACCATGTCCCAAAGGTCACCGGATCTGGTGTCTAAAGAAGTAGTCCAGTTACAAATTTGTGGGCTTATAACTTGGCTTCTGAATGTCCTAGAGAGATCAGGTTTGTTTTAGTATACTCCAATCAACAGCCCCTACAACCACAAAAAGGAATGGAGTCATTAGACTTATGGTTTTTAAATGGCACCCAGAATTATGTTGCACGAAGCACAATTTCACATCATTCTGGGTTCATTTGTGTGAAAACAAGGTCCAATCAGGCTGAAACGTTACAGGAAGGTAGAATCTATTGCGTTGTAAGTGATCTGAACGTTTCATGATGATCGCACATTCCTATAGGGGGTCAAACCATGTCCCAAAGGTCACCGGATCTGGTGTCAATTTAAAGTAGTAGTCCAGTTACACATTTGTGGGCTTAAACCTTGGCTTCTGAATGTCCTAGTGCGATCAGGTTTTTTTTAGTGTACTCCAATCAACAGCCCCTACAACCACAAAAAGGAATGGAGACATTAGCACTTATGGTTTTTAAATGGCACCCAGAATTATGTTGCACGAAGCACAATTTCACATCATTCTGGGTTCATTTGTGTAAAAACAAGGTCCAATCAGGCTGAAACAATACAGGAAGGTAGAATCTATTGAGTTGTAAGTGATCTGAACGTTTCAAGATGATCGCACATGCCTATAGGGGGTCAAACCATGTCCCAAATGTCACCGGGCCTGGTGTCACTTTAAAGAAGTAGTCCAGTTACACCTTTGTGGGCTTATAACTTGGCTTCTGAATGTCCTAGAGAGGTTAGGTTTGTTTTAGTGTACTCTAATCAAAAGCCCCTACAACCACAAAAAGGAATGGAGTCATTAGCACTTATGGTTTGTAAATGGCACCCAGAATTACGTTGCACGAAGCACAATTTCACATCATTCTGGGTTCATTTGTGTGAAAACAAGGTCCAATCAGGCTGAACCGTTACATGAAGGTAGAATCTATTGAGTTGTAAGTGATCTGAACGTTTCATGATGATAGCACTTTCCTAAGGGGGTCAAACCATGTCCCAAAGGTCACCGGATCTAGTGTCAATTTAAAGAAGTAGTCCAGTTACACATTTGTGGGCTTATAACTTGGCTTCTGAATGTCCTAGAGAGATCAGGTTTGTTTTAGTGTACTCCAATCAAAAGCCCCTACAACCACAAAAAGGAATGGAGTCATTAGCACTTATGGTTTGTAAATGGCACCCAGAATTATGTTGCACAAAGCACAATTTCACATCATTCTGGGTCCATTTGTGTGAAAACAAGGTCCAATCAGGCTGAAACATTACAGGAAGGTAGAATCTATTAAGTTGTAAGTGATCTGAACGTTTCATGATGATAGCACTTCCCTAAGGGGGTCAAACCATGTCCCAAAGGTCACCGGATCTGGTGTCTAAAGAAGTAGTCCAGTTACACATTTGTGGGCTTATAACTTGGCTTCTGAATGTCCTAGAGAGATCAAGTTTGTTTTAGTGTACTCCAATCAACAGCCCCTACAACCACAAAAGGAATGGAGTCATTAGCACTTATGGTTTGTAAATGGCACCCAGAATTATGTTGCACGAAGCACAATTTCACATCATTCTGGGTCCATTTGTGTGAAAACAAGGTCCAATCAGGCTGAAACGTTACAAGAAGGTAGAATCTATTGAGTTGTAAGTGATCTGAACGTTTCATGATGATCTCACATTCCCATAGGGGGTCAAACCATGTCCCAAAGGTCACCGGGCCTGGTGTCACTTTAAAGAAGTAGTCCAGTTACACCTTTGTGGGCTTATAACTTGGCTTCTGAATGTCCTAGAGAGGTCAGGTTTGGTTTAGTGTACTCCAATCAACAGCCCCTACAACCACAAAAAGGAATGGAGTCATTAGCACTTATGGTTTGTAAATGGCACCCAGAATTATGTTGCATGAAGCACAATTTCACATCATTCTGGGTTCATTTGTGTGAAAACAAGGTCCAATCAGGCTGAAACGTTACAGGAAGGTAGAATCTATTGAGTTGTAAGTGATCTGACCATTTCATGATGATAGCACTTTCCTAAGGGGGTCAAACCATGTCCCAAAGGTCACCGGATCTGGTGTCAATTTAAAGTAGTAGTCCAGTTACACATTTGTGGACTTATAACTTGGCTTCTGAATGTCCTAGAGAGATCAGGTTTGTTTTAATGTACTCCAGTCAACAGCCCATACAACCACAAAAAGGAATGGAGTCATTAGCATTTATGGTTTGTAAATGGCACCCAGAATTATGTTGCACGAAGCACAATTTCACATCATTCTGGGTTCATTTGTGTGAAAACAAGGTCCAATCCGGCTGAAACGTTACAGGAAGGTAGAATCTATTGAGTTGTAAGTGATCTGAACGTTTCATGATGATAGCACTTTCCTAAGGGGGTCAAACCATGTCCCAAAGGTCACCGGATCTGGTGTCAATTTAAAGAAGTAGTCCAGTTACACATTTGTGGGCTTATAACTTGGCTTCTGAATGTCCTAGAGCGATCAGGTTTGCTTTAGTGTACTCCAATCAACAGCCCCTACAACCACAAAAAGGAATGGAGTCATTAGCACTTATGGTTTGTAAATGGCACCCAGAATTATGTTGCACAAAGCACAATTTCACATCATTCTGGGTCCATTTGTGTGAAAACAAGGTCCAATCAGGCTGAAACGCTACAAGAAGGTAGAATCTATTGAGTTGTAAGTGATCTGAACGTTTCAAGATGATCGCACATTCCTATAGGGGGTAAAACCATGTCCCAAAGGTCACCGGGCCTGGTGTCACTTTAAAGAAGTAGTCCAGTTACACCTTTGTGGGCTTATAACTTGGCTTCTGAATGTCCTAGAGAGGTCAGGTTTGTTTTAGTGTACTCCAATCAACAGCCCCTACAACCACAGAAAGGAATGGAGTAATTAGCACTTATGGTTTGTAAATGGCCCCCAGAATTATGTTGCACGAAGCACAATTTCACATTATTTGGGTCCATTTGTCTGAAAACAAGGTCCAATCAGGCTGAAACGTTACAGGAAGGTAGAATCTATTGAGTTGTAAGTGATCTGAACGTTTCATGATGCTAGCACTTTCCTAAGGGGGTCAAACCATGTCCCAAAGGTCACCGGATCTGGTGTCAATTTAAAGAAGTAGTCCTGTTACACATTTGTGGGCTTATAACTTGGCTTCTGAATGTCCTAGAGGGATCAGGTTTGTTTTAGTATACTCCAATCAACAGCCCCTACAACCACAATAAGGAATGGAGTCATTAGCACTTATGGTTTTTAAATAGCACCCAGAATTATGTTGCACGAAGCACAATTTCACATCATTCTGGGTTCATTTGTGTGAAAACAAGGTACAATCAGGCTGAAACGTTACAGGAAGGTAGAATCTATTGAATTGTATGTGATCTGAACGTTTCATGATGATAGCACTTTCCTAAGGGGGTCAAACCATGTCCCAAAGGTCACCGGGCCTGGTGTCACTTTAAAGAAGTAGTCCAGTTACACCTTTGTGGGCTTATAACTTGGCTTCTGAATATCCTAGAGAGGTCAGGTTTGTTTTAGAGTGCTCCAATTAGCAGCCCCCATTACCACTAAAAGGAATGAAGTCATTAGCATTTATGGTTTGTAAATGGCACCCAGAATTATGTTGCACGAAGCACAATTTCACATTTTTCTGGGTCAATTTGTGTGAAAACAAGGTCCAATCCGGCCGAAACGCTACAAGAAGGTAGAATCTATTGAGTTGTAAGTGATCTGAACGTTTCAAGATGATCGCACATTCCTATAGGGGGTCAAACCATGTCCCAAAGGTCACCGGGCCAAGTGTCACTTTAAAGAAGTAGTCCAGTTACACCTTTGTGGGCTTATAACTTGGCTTCTGAATGTCCTAGAGAGATCAGGTTTGTTTTAGTATACTCCAATCAACAGCCCCTACAACCACAAAAAGGAATGGAGTCATTAGCACGTATGGTTTGTAAATGGCACCCAGAATTATGTTGCACGAAGCACAATTTCACATCATTCTGGGTTCATTTGTGTGAAAACAAGGTCCAATCAGGCTGCAACGTTACAAGAAGGTAGAATCTATTGAGTTGTAAGTGATCTGAACGTTTCATGATGATAGCGCTTTCCTAAGGGGATCAAACCATGTCCCAAAGGTCACCGGATCTGGTGTCAATTTAAAGAAGTAGTCCAGTTACACATTTGTGGGCTTATAACTTGGCTTCTGAATGTCCTAGAGAGATCAAGTTTGTTTTAGTGTACTCCAATAAACAGCCCCTACAACCACAAAAGGAATGGAGTCATTAGCACTTATGGTTTGTAAATGGCATCCAGAATTATGTTGCACGAAGCACAATTTCACATCATTCTGGGTCCATTTGTGTGAAAACAAGGTCCAATCAGGCTGAAACGTTACAAGAAGGTAAAATCTATTGAGTTGTAAGTGATCTGAACGTTTCATGATGATCTCACATTCCCATAGGGGGTCAAACCATGTCCCAAAGGTCACCGGGCCTGGTGTCACTTTAAAGAAGTAGTCCAGTTACACCTTTGTGGGCTTATAACTTGGCTTCTGAATGTCCTAGAGAGGTCAGGTTTGTTTTAGTGTACTCCAATCAACAGCCCCTACAACCACAAAAAGGAATGGAGTCATTAGCACTTATGGTTTGTAAATGGCACCCAGAATTATGTTGCACGAAGCACAATTTCACATCATTCTGGGTCCATGTGTGTGAAAACAAGGTCCAATCAGGCTGAAACGTTACAGGAAGGTAGAATCTATTGAGTTGTAAGTGATCTGAACGTTTCATGATGATAGCACTTTCCTAAGGGGGTCAAACCATGTCCCAAAGGTCACCGGATCTGGTGTCAATTTAAAGTAGTAGTCCAGTTACACATTTGTGGACTTATAACTTGGCTTCTGAATGTCCTAGAGAGATCAGGTTTGTTTTAATGTACTCCAATCAACAGCCCCTACAACCACAAAAAGGAATGGAGTCATTAGCATTTATGGTTTGTAAATGGCACCCAGAATTATGTTGCACGAAGCACAATTTCACATCATTCTGGGTTCATTTGTGTGAAAACAAGGTCCAATCCGGCTGAAACGTTACAGGAAGGTAGAATCTATTGAGTTGTAAGTGATCTGAACGTTTCATGATGATAGCACTTTCCTAAGGGGGTCAAACCATGTCCCAAAGGTCACCGGATCTGGTGTCAATTTAAAGAAGTAGTCCAGTTACACATTTGTGGGCTTATAACTTGGCTTCTGAATGTCCTAGAGCGATCAGGTTTGCTTTAGTGTACTCCAATCAACAGCCCCTACAACCACAATAAGGAATGGAGACATTAGCACTTATGGTTTTTAAATGGCACCCAGAATTATGTTGCACGAAGCACAATTTCACATCATTCTGGGTTCATTTGTGTGAAAACAAGGTCCAATCAGGCTGAAACAATACAGGAAGGTAGAATCTATTGAGTTGTAAGTGATCTGAACGTTTCATGATGATCGCACTTTCCTAAGGGGGTCAAACCATGTCCCAAATGTCACTGGATCTGGTGTCACTTTAAAGAAGTAGTCCAGTTACACATTTGTGGGCTTATAACTTGGCTTCTGAATGTCCTAGAGAGGTCAGGGTTGTTTTAGTGTACTCCAATCAACAGCCCCTACAACCACAAAAAGGAATGGAGTCATTAGCACTTATGGTTTTTAAATGGCACCCAGAATTATGTTGCACGAAGCACAATTTCACATCATTCTGGGTTCATTTGTGTGAAAACAAGGTCCAATCAGGCTGAAACGTTACAGGAAGGTAGAATCTACTGAGTTGTAAGTGATCTGAACGTTTCATGATGATAGCACTTTGCTAAGGGGGTCAAACCATGTCCCAAAGGTCACCGGGCCTGGTGTCACTTTAAAGAAGTAGTTCAGTTACACATTCGTGGGCTTATAACTTGGCTTCTGAATGTCCTAGAGAGATCAGGTTTGTTTTAATGTACTCCAATCAACAGCCCCTACAACCACAAAAAGGAATGGAGTCATTAGCATTTATGGTTTGTAAATGGCACCCAGAATTATGTTGCACGAAGCACAATTTCACATCATTCTGGGTTCATTTGTTTGAAAACAAGGTCCAATCAGGCTGAAACGTTACAGGAAGGTAGAATCTATTTAGTTGTAAGTGATCTGAACGTTTCATGATGATAGCGCTTTCCTAAGGGGATCAAACCATGTCCCAAAGGTCACCGGATCTGGTGTCAATTTAAAGAAGTAGTCCAGTTACACATTTGTGGGCTTATAACTAGGCTTCTGAACGTCCTAGAGAGATCAGGTTTGTTTTAATGTACTCCAATCAACAGCCCCTACAACCACAAAAAGGAATGGAGATATTAGCACTTATGGTTTGTAAATGGCACCCAGAATTATGTTGCACGAAGCACAATTTCACATCATTCTGGGTTCATTTGTGTGAAAACAAGGTCCAATCAGGCTGAAACGTTACAGGAAGGTAGAATCTATTGAGTTGCAAGTGATCTGAACGTTTCATGATGATAGCACTTTCCTAAGGGGGTCAAACCATGTCCCAAAAGTCACCGGATCTGGTGTCAATTTAAAGAAGTAGTCCAGTTACACATTTGTGGGCTTATAACTTGGCTTCTGAATGTCCTAGAGAGATCAGGTTTGTTTTACTGTACTCCAATCAACAGCCCCTACAACCACAAAAAGGAATGGAGTCATTAGCACTTATGGTTTGTAAATGGCACCCAGAATTATGTTGCACGAAGCACAATTTCACATCATTCTGGGTCCATTTGTGTGAAAACAAGGTCCAATCAGGCTGAAACGCTACAAGAAGGTAGAATCTATTGAGTTGTAAGTGATCTGAACATTTCAAGATGATCGCACATTCCTATAGGGGGTAAAACCATGTCCCAAAGGTCACCGGGCCTGGTGTCACTTTAAAGTAGTAGTCCTGTTACACCTTTTGGGCTTATAACTTGGCTTCTGAATGTCCTAGAGAGGTTAGTTTGTTTTAGTGTAGTCCAATCAACAGCCCCTAAAACCACAAAAAGGAATGGAGTCATTAGCACTTATGGTTTGTAAATGGCACCCAGAATTATGTTGCACGAAGCACAATTTCACATCATTCTGGGTTCATTTGTGTGAAAACAAGGTCCAATCAGGCTGAAACGTTACAGGAAGGTAGAATCTATTGAGTTGTAAGTGATCTGAACGTTTCATGATGATAGCACTTTCCTAAGGGGGTCAAACCATGTCCCAAAGGTCACCGGATCTGGTGTCAATTTAAAGAAGTAGTCCAGTTACACATTTGTGGGCTTATAACTTGGCTTCTGAATGTCCTAGAGAAATCAGGTTTGTTTTAGTGTACTCCAATCAACAGCCCCTACAACCACAAAAAGGAATGGAGTCATTAGCACTTAAGGTTTGTAAATGGCACCCAGAATTATGTTGCACGAAGCACAATTTCACATCATTCTGGGTTCATTTGTGTGAAAACAAGGTCCAATCAGGCTGAAACGTTACAGGAAGGTAGAATCTATTGAGTTGTAAGTGATCTGAATGTTTCATGATGATAGCACTTTCCTAAGGGGGTCAAACCATGTCCCAACGGTCACCGGATCTGGTGTCAATTTAAAGTAGTAGTCCAGTTACACATTTGTGGGCTTATAACTTGACTTCTGAATGTCCTAGAGAGATCAGGTTTGTTTTAATGTACTCCAATCAACAGCCCCTACAACCACAAAAAGGAATGGAGTCATTAGCACTTATGGTTTGTAAATGGCACCCAGAATTATGTTGCACGAAGCACAATTTCACATCATTCTGGGTCCATTTGTGTGAAAACAAGGTCCAATCAGGCTGAACCTCTACAAGAAGGTAGAATCTATTGAGTTGTAAGTGATCTGAATGTTTCAAGATGATCGCACATTCTTATAGGGGGTAAAACCATGTCCCAAAGGTCACCGGGCCTGGTGTCACTTTAAAGAAGTTGTCCAGTTACACCTTTGTGGGCTTATAACTTGGCTTCTGAATGTCCTAGAGAGGTCAAGTTTGTTTTAGTGTACTCCAATCAACAGCCCCTACAACCACAAAAAGGAATGGAGTCATTAGCACTTATGGTTTGTAAATGGCACCCAGAATTATGTTGCACGAAGCACAATTTCACATCATTCTGGGTTCATTTGTGTGAAAACAAGGTCCAATCAGGCTGAAACGTTACAGGAAGGTAGAATCTATTGAGTTGTAAGTGATCTGAACGTTTCATGATGATAGCACTTTCCTAAGGGGGTCAAACCATGTCCCAAAGGTCACCGGATCTGGTGTCAATTTAAAGAAGTAGTCCAGTTACACATTTGTGGGCTTATAACTTGGCTTCTGAATGTCCTAGAGAGATCAGGTTTATTTTAGTGTACTCCAATCAACAGCCCCTACAACCACAAAAAGGAATGGAGTCATTAGCACTTATGGTTTTTAAATGGCACCCAGAATTATGTTGCACGAAGCACAATTTCACATCATTCTGGGTCCATTTGTGTGAAAACAAGGTCCAATCAGGCTGAAACGTTACAGGAAGGTAGAATCTATTGTGTTGTAAGTGATCTGAACGTTTCATGATGATAGCACTTTCCTAAGGGGGTCAAACCATGTCCCAAAGGTCACTGGATCTGGTGTCAATTTAAAGAAGTAATCCAGTTACACATTTGTGGGCTTATAACTTGGCTTCTGAATGTCCTAGAGAGATCAGGTTTGTTTTAATGTACTCCAATCAACAGCCCCTACAACCACAAAAAGGAATGGAGTCATTAGCACTTATGGTTTGTAAGTGGCTCCCAGAATTATGTTGCACGAAGCACAATTTCACATCATTCTGGGTCAATTTGTGTGAAAACAAGGTCCAATCCGGCTGAAACGCTACAAGAAGGTAGAATCTATTGAGTTGTAAGTGATCTGAACGTTTCAAGATGATCGCACATTCCTATAGGGGGTCAAACCATGTCCCAAAGGTCACCGGGCCAAGTGTCACTTTAAAGAAGTAGTCCAGTTACACCTTTGTGGGCTTATAACTTGGCTTCTGAATGTCCTAGAGAGGTTAGGTTTGTTTTAGTGTACTCCAATCAACAGCCCCTACAACCACAAAAAGGAATGGAGTCATTAGCACTTATGGTTTTTAAATGGCACCCAGAATTATGTTGCACGAAGCACAATTTCACATCATTCTGGGTTCATTTGTGTGAAAACAAGGTCCAATCAGGCTGAAACGTTACAGGAAGGTAGAATCTATTGCGTTGTAAGTGATCTGAACGTTTCATGATGGTAGCACTTTCCTAAGGGGGTCAAACCATGTCCCAAAGGTCACCGGATATGGTGTCAATTTAAAGAAGTAGTCCAGTTACACATTTGTGGGCTTATAACTTGGCTTCTGAATGTCCTAGAGCGATCAGTTTTGTTTTAGTGTACGCCAATCAACAGCCCCTACAACCACAAAAAGGAATGGAGTCATTAGCACTTATGGTTTTTAAATGGCACCCAGAATTATGTTGCACGAAGCACAATTTCACATCATTCTGGGTTCATTTGTGTGAAAACAAGGTCCAATCAGGCTGAAACATTACAGGAAGGTAGAATCTATTGAGTTGTAAGTGATCTGAACGTTTCATGATGATAGCACTTTCCTAAGGGGGTCAAAACATGTCCCAAAGGTCACCGGATCTGGTGTCAATTTAAAGAAGTAGTCCAGTTACACATTTGTGGGCTTATAACTTGGCTTCTGAATGTCCTAGAGAGATCAGGTTTGTTTTAGTGTACTCCAATCAACAGCCCCTACAACCACAAAAAGGAATGGAGTCATTAGCACTTATGGTTTGTAAATGGCACCCAGAATTATGTTGCACGAAGCACAATTTCACATCATTCTGGGTCCATTTGTGTGAAAACAAGGTCCAATCAGGCTGAAACATTACAGGAAGGTAGAATCTATTAAATTGTAAGTGATCTGAACGTTTCATGATGATAGCACTTCCCTAAGGGGGTCAAACCATGTCCCAAAGGTCACCGGATCTGGTGTCTAAAGAAGTAGTCCAGTTACACATTTGTGGGCTTATAACTTGGCTTCTGAATGTCCTAGAGAGATCAGGTTTGTTTTAGTATACTCCAATCAACAGCCCCTACAACCACAAAAAGGAATGGAGTAATTAGCACTTATGGTTTTTAAATGGCACCCAGAATTGTGTTGCACGAAGCACAATTTCACATCATTCTGGGTTCATTTGTGTGAAAACAAGGTCCAATCAGGCTGAAACGTTACAGGAAGGTAGAATCTATTGAGTTGTAAGTGATCTGAACGTTTCATGATGATAGCACTTTCCTAAGGGGGTCAAACCATGTCCCAAATGTCACCGGATCTGGTGTCATTTTAAAGTAGTAGTCCAGTTACACATTTGTGGGCTTATAACTTGGCTTCTGAATGTCCTGGAGAGGTCAGGTTTGTTTTAATGTACTCCAATCAACAGCCCCTACAACCACAAAAAGGAATGGAGTCATTAGCACTTATGGTTTGTAAATGGCACCCAGAATTATGTTGCACGAAGCAAAATTTCACATCATTCTGGGTTCATTTGTGTGAAAACAAGGTCCAATCAGGCAGAAACGTTACAGGAAGGTAGAATCTATTGAGTTGTAAGTGATCTGAACGTTTCAAGATGATCGCACATTCCTATAGGGGGTAAAACCATGTCCCAAAGGTCACCGGGCCTGGTGTCACTTTAAAGAAGTAGTCCAGTTACATCTTTGTAGGCTTATAACTTGACTTCTGAATGTCCTAGAGAGATCAGGTTTGTTTTAATGTACTCCAATCAACAGCCCCTACAACCACAAAAAGGAATGGAGTCATTAGCACTTATGGTTTGTAAATGGCACCCAGAATTATGTTGCACGAAGCACAATTTCACATAATTCTGGGTTCATTTGTGTGAAAACAAGGTCCAATCAGGCAGAAACGTTACAGGAAGGTAGAATCTATTGAGTTGTAAGTGATCTGAACGTTTCATGATGATAGCACTTTCCTAAGGGGGTCAAACCATGTCGCAAAGGTCACCGGATCTGGTGTCACTTTAAAGAATTAGTCCAGTTACACATTTGTGGGCTTATAACTTGGCTTCTGAATGTCCTAGAGAGATCAGGTTTGTTTTAGTGTACTCCAATCAACAGCCCCTACAACCACAAAAAGGAATGGAGTCATTAGCACTTATGGTTTGTAAATGGCACCCAGAATTATGTTGCACGAAGCACAATTTCACATCATTCTGGGTCCATTTGTGTGAAAACAAGGTCCAATCAGGCTGAAACGTTACAAGAAGGTAGAATCTATTGAGTTGTAAGTGATCTGAACGTTTCATGATGATAGCACTTTCCTAAGGGGGTCAAACCATGTCCCAAAGGTCACCGGATCTGGTGTCAATTTAAAGTAGTCCAGTTACACATTTGTGGGCTTGTAACTTGGCTTCTGAATGTCCTAGAGAGATCAGGTTTGTTTTAGTGTACTCCAATCAACAGCCCCTACAACCACAAAAAGGAATGGAGTCATTAGCACTTATGGTTTGTAAATGGCACCCAGAATTATGTTGCACGAAGCACAATTTCACTTTATTCTGGGTCCATTTGTGTGAAAACAAGGTCCAATCAGGCTGAAACGCTATAAGAAGGTAGAATCTATTGAGTTGTAAGTGATTTGAACGTTTCAAGATGATCGCACATTCCTATAGGGGGTAAAACCATGTCCCAAAGGTCACCGGGCCTGGTGTCACTTTAAAGAAGTAGTCCAGTTACATCTTTGTGGGCTTATAACTTGGCTTCTGAATGTCCTAGAGAGGTTAGGTTTGTTTTAGTGTACTCCAATCAACAGCCCCTACAACCACAAAAAGGAATGGAGTCATTAGCACTTATGGTTTATAAATGGCACCCAGAATTATGTTGCACGAAGCACAATTTCACATCATTCTGGGTGAATTTGTGTGAAAACAAGGTCCAATCAGGCTGAAACGTTACAAGAAGGAGGAATCTATTGAGTTGTAAGTGATCTGAACGTTTCATGATGATCGCACATTCCTATAGGGGGTCAAACCATGTCCCAAAGGTCACCGGGCCTGGTGTCACTTTAAAGAAGTAGTCCAGTTACACATTTGTGGGCTTATAACTTGGCTTCTGAATGTCCTGGAGAGATCAGGTTTGTTTTAGTGTACTCCAATCAACAGCCCCTACAACCACAAAAAGGAATGGAGTCATTAGCACTTATGGTTTGTAAATGGCACCCAGAATTATGTTGCACGAAGCACAATTTCACATCATTCTGGGGCCATTTGTGTGAAAACAAGGTCCAATCAGGCTGAAACGTTACAAGAAGGTAGAATCTATTGAGTTGTAAGTGATCTGAACGTTTCATGATGATAGCACTTTCCTAAGGGGGTCAAACCATGTCCCAAAGGTCACCGGATCTGGTGTCAATTTAAAGAAGTAGTACAGTTAAGAATTGGTGGGCTTATAACTTGGCTTCTGAATGTCCTAGAGAGATCAGGTTTGTTTTAGTGTACTCCAATCAACAGCCCATACAACCACAAAAAGGAATGGAGTCATTAGCACTTGTGGTTTGTAAATGACACCCAGAATTATGTTGCACGAAGCACAATTTCACTTCATTCTGGGTTCATTTGTGTGAAAACAAGGTCCAATCAGGCTGAAACGTTACAAGAAGGTAGAATCTATTGAGTTGTAAGTGATCTGAACGTTTCATGATGATCGCACATTCCTATAGGGGGTCAAACCATGTCCCAAAGGTCACCGGGCCTGGTGTCACTTTAAAGTAGTAGTCCAGTTACACATTTGTGGGCTTATAACTTGGCTTCTGAATATCCTAGAGAGGTCAGGTTTGTTTTAGAGTACTCCAGTTAACAGCCCCCATTACCCCAAAGAGGAATGGAGTCAGTAGCACTTATGGTTTTTAAATGGCACCCAGAATTATGTTGCACGAAGCACACTTTCACATCATTCTGGGTTCATTTGTGTGAAAACAAGGTCCAATCAGGCTGAAACGTTACAGGAAGTTAGAATCTATTGAGTTGTAAGTGATCTGAACGTTTCATGATGATAGCACTTTCCTAAGGGGGTCAAACCATGTCCCAAAGGTCACCGGATCTGGTGTCAATTTAAAGAAGTAGTCCAGTTACACATTTGTGGGCTTATAACGTGGCTTCTGAATGTCCTAGAGAGATCAGGTTTGTTTTAGTATACTCCAATTAACAGCCCCTACAACCACAAAAAGGAATGGAGTCATTAGCACTTATGGTTTTTAAATGGCACCCAGAATTATGTTGCACGAAGCACAATTTCACATGATTCTGGGTCCATTTGTGTGAAAACAAGGTCCAATCAGGCTGAAACGTTACAGGAAGTTAGAATCTATTGAGTTGTAAGTGATCTGAACGTTTCATGATGATAGCACTTTCCTAAGGGGATCAAACCATGTCCCAAAGGTCACCGGATCTGGTGTCAATTTAAAGAAGTAGTCCAGTTACACATTTGTGGGCTTATAACTTGGCTTCTGAATGTCCTAGAGAGATCAGGTTTGTTTTAATGTACTCCAATCAACAGCCCCTACAACCACAAAAAGGAATGGAGTCATTAGCACTTATGGTTTGTAAATGGCACCCAGAATTATGTTGCACGAAGCACAATTTCACATAATTCTGGGTTCATTTGTGTGAAAACAAGGTCCAATCAGGCAGAAACGTTACAGGAAGGTAGAATCTATTGAGTTGTAAGTGATCTGAACGTTTCATGATGATAGCACTTTCCTAAGGGGGTCAAACCATGTCGCAAAGGTCACCGGATCTGGTGTCACTTTAAAGAATTAGTCCAGTTACACATTTGTGGGCTTATAACTTGGCTTCTGAATGTCCTAGAGAGATCAGGTTTGTTTTAGTGTACTCCAATCAACAGCCCCTACAACCACAAAAAGGAATGGAGTCATTAGCACTTATGGTTTGTAAATGGCACCCAGAATTATGTTGCACGAAGCACAATTTCACATCATTCTGGGTCCATTTGTGTGAAAACAAGGTCCAATCAGGCTGAAACGTTACAAGAAGGTAGAATCTATTGAGTTGTAAGTGATCTGAACGTTTCATGATGATAGCACTTTCCTAAGGGGGTCAAACCATGTCCCAAAGGTCACCGGATCTGGTGTCAATTTAAAGTAGTCCAGTTACACATTTGTGGGCTTGTAACTTGGCTTCTGAATGTCCTAGAGAGATCAGGTTTGTTTTAGTGTACTCCAATCAACAGCCCCTACAACCACAAAAAGGAATGGAGTCATTAGCACTTATGGTTTGTAAATGGCACCCAGAATTATGTTGCACGAAGCACAATTTCACTTTATTCTGGGTCCATTTGTGTGAAAACAAGGTCCAATCAGGCTGAAACGCTATAAGAAGGTAGAATCTATTGAGTTGTAAGTGATTTGAACGTTTCAAGATGATCGCACATTCCTATAGGGGGTAAAACCATGTCCCAAAGGTCACCGGGCCTGGTGTCACTTTAAAGAAGTAGTCCAGTTACATCTTTGTGGGCTTATAACTTGGCTTCTGAATGTCCTAGAGAGGTTAGGTTTGTTTTAGTGTACTCCAATCAACAGCCCCTACAACCACAAAAAGGAATGGAGTCATTAGCACTTATGGTTTATAAATGGCACCCAGAATTATGTTGCACGAAGCACAATTTCACATCATTCTGGGTTAATTTGTGTGAAAACAAGGTCCAATCAGGCTGAAACGTTACAAGAAGGAGGAATCTATTGAGTTGTAAGTGATCTGAACGTTTCATGATGATCGCACATTCCTATAGGGGGTCAAACCATGTCCCAAAGGTCACCGGGCCTGGTGTCACTTTAAAGAAGTAGTCCAGTTACACATTTGTGGGCTTATAACTTGGCTTCTGAATGTCCTGGAGAGATCAGGTTTGTTTTAGTGTACTCCAATCAACAGCCCCTACAACCACAAAAAGGAATGGAGTCATTAGCACTTATGGTTTGTAAATGGCACCCAGAATTATGTTGCACGAAGCACAATTTCACATCATTCTGGGGCCATTTGTGTGAAAACAAGGTCCAATCAGGCTGAAACGTTACAAGAAGGTAGAATCTATTGAGTTGTAAGTGATCTGAACGTTTCATGATGATAGCACTTTCCTAAGGGGGTCAAACCATGTCCCAAAGGTCACCGGATCTGGTGTCAATTTAAAGAAGTAGTACAGTTAAGAATTGGTGGGCTTATAACTTGGCTTCTGAATGTCCTAGAGAGATCAGGTTTGTTTTAGTGTACTCCAATCAACAGCCCATACAACCACAAAAAGGAATGGAGTCATTAGCACTTGTGGTTTGTAAATGACACCCAGAATTATGTTGCACGAAGCACAATTTCACTTCATTCTGGGTTCATTTGTGTGAAAACAAGGTCCAATCAGGCTGAAACGTTACAAGAAGGTAGAATCTATTGAGTTGTAAGTGATCTGAACGTTTCATGATGATCGCACATTCCTATAGGGGGTCAAACCATGTCCCAAAGGTCACCGGGCCTGGTGTCACTTTAAAGTAGTAGTCCAGTTACACATTTGTGGGCTTATAACTTGGCTTCTGAATATCCTAGAGAGGTCAGGTTTGTTTTAGAGTACTCCAGTTAACAGCCCCCATTACCCCAAAGAGGAATGGAGTCAGTAGCACTTATGGTTTTTAAATGGCACCCAGAATTATGTTGCACGAAGCACACTTTCACATCATTCTGGGTTCATTTGTGTGAAAACAAGGTCCAATCAGGCTGAAACGTTACAGGAAGTTAGAATCTATTGAGTTGTAAGTGATCTGAACGTTTCATGATGATAGCACTTTCCTAAGGGGGTCAAACCATGTCCCAAAGGTCACCGGATCTGGTGTCAATTTAAAGAAGTAGTCCAGTTACACATTTGTGGGCTTATAACGTGGCTTCTGAATGTCCTAGAGAGATCAGGTTTGTTTTAGTATACTCCAATTAACAGCCCCTACAACCACAAAAAGGAATGGAGTCATTAGCACTTATGGTTTTTAAATGGCACCCAGAATTATGTTGCACGAAGCACAATTTCACATGATTCTGGGTCCATTTGTGTGAAAACAAGGTCCAATCAGGCTGAAACGTTACAGGAAGTTAGAATCTATTGAGTTGTAAGTGATCTGAACGTTTCATGATGATAGCACTTTCCTAAGGGGATCAAACCATGTCCCAAAGGTCACCGGATCTGGTGTCAATTTAAAGAAGTAGTCCAGTTACACATTTGTGGGCTTATAACTTGGCTTCTGAATGTCCTAGAGAGATCAGGTTTGTTTTAATGTACTCCAATCAACAGCCCCTACAACCACAAAAAGGAATGGAGTCATTAGCATTTATGGTTTGTAAATGGCACCCAGAATTATGTTGCACGAAGCACAATTTCACATCATTCTGGGTTCATTTGTGTGAAAACAAGGTCCAATCAGGCTGAAACGTTACAGGAAGGTAGAATCTATTTAGTTGTAAGTGATCTGAACGTTTCATGATGATAGCGCTTTCCTAAGGGGATCAAACCATGTCCCAAAGGTCACCGGATCTGGTGTCTAAAGAAGTAGTCCAGTTACACATTTGTGGGCTTATAACTTGGCTTCTGAATGTCCTAGAGAGATCAGGTTTGTTTTAGTATACTCCAATCAACAGCCCCTACAACCACAAAAAGGAATGGAGTCATTAGCACTTATGGTTTTTAAATGGCACCCAGAATTATGTTGCACGAAGCACAATTTCACATCATTCTGGGTCCATTTGTGTGAAAACAAGGTCCAATCAGGCTGAAACGTTACAAGAAGGTAGAATCTATTGAGTTGTAAGTGATCTGAACGTTTCATGATGATAGCACTTTCCTAAGGGGGTCAAACCATGTCCCAAAGGTCACCGGATCTGGTGTCAATTTAAAGTAGTCCAGTTACACATTTGTGGGCTTATAACTTGGCTTCTGAATGTCCTAGAGAGATCAGGTTTGTTTTAGTGTACTCCAATCAACAGCCCCTACAACCACAAAAAGGAATGGAGTCATTAGCACTTATGGTTTGTAAATGGCACCCAGAATTATCTTGCACGAAGCACAATTTCACTTCATTCTGGGTCCATTTGTGTGAAAACAAGGTCCAATCAGGCTGAAACGCTATAAGAAGGTAGAATCTATTGAGTTGTAAGTAATTTGAACGTTTCAAGATGATCGCACATTCCTATAGGGGGTAAAACCATGTCCCAAAGGTCACCGGGCCTGGTGTCACTTTAAAGAAGTAGTCCAGTTACATCTTTGTGGGCTTATAACTTGGCTTCTGAATGTCCTAGAGAGGTTAGGTTTGTTTTAGTGTACTCCAATCAACAGCCCCTACAACCACAAAAAGGAATGGAGTCATTAGCACTTATGGTTTGTAAATGGCACCCAGAATTATGTTGCACGAAGCACAATTTCACATCATTCTGGGTTAATTTCAAGCCCCCACAATGCCGCTCAGAAAATGGTCCCAACCCGGAAGTAAGAAAAATTGCAGTTCCACCCTCATCCGCTGGGGGCTGGTACCAGAAGCGAGCAAATCCTCATTGACTCCCATGTTAAAAATGCCATTTTCACAGCAGAAATAAACATGTTTACAGCCTGGTTCAAAAAATGTTTTTTTGTCTAAATTATCTAGTTTATACTCATGACAACTCTGAGGGGGGTGAATTTTTTTCTCACTCTTCTGTTTAAGTGTATTGAAAGCCTAAAATTCTGTATAATTAATGAGCATCCGACACACGTGACCGCCGCCTCAGACCCACGTGACCACAGAGCTAGCTCCGTGGAAAGGCCTCAGTACAGCCTCGGTCTCTCCTGGAAACTGTGTCGGGATTTTGAGTCTCTGTGCTTGTGAATTCTGTTTTGGATAATATTGGTGCAATTGTTGGACAAAATGACTTGCAGTGGTATTAATTGCACTAATAGAGCGTCCAAGGAGTCTCCACTTCATTTTTTTCGGTAAGTTAAAATCTATATTTGTATTTTATGTCACTGCTGCCTTTAAACTAGCTGAGTTTACCGAAGTAGCTAGCTAACTATCAGTTTAACATGTAGCATGTACTGTTTAACCATGAAATTTAAATGTAAAATACGGTAAAATAATTAATAGGGCATATTTAAATGGGTAATAGGGTAAAACCCAGTGCATTTAAGATAAAAATGGGTTGAAATATGACGGGGCGCGCCGCTTGGGGGGACACTTCTGTGCTCTATTCTTTCATCCGGTAATCCCCAGCGGTCAGGCCGGGCAGGCTGATCGATGCGGCGCCTCGCTGCTGCGGGCTGACTGCTCGTGGAACTCGGAGACAGATCTGACCGGAGAAATACTGCAGCTCGTTGAGAAGTCTATAGGGCATACAGCGTTTCCCTTAAATCCCACTGCCACGCCGACAAGATCCCAAGTTTCTTTGTTTTTGTTGGCGCTGTTTACCGAAGAAGCAGCGGGAATACCAGCAACTTTCATCAGACTCGTAAAGTTAGTTTTTGCAGGGGACCCCCTGTATTTTACTGCTCCCTCCTGCAGTCTTCCCCTATTAAAATTTAAAATGTGTAACTTCATGTATTGGGATGAATGACTAATATTCATGTTAACTAAAACGTTAGGTATTTAGGGGGAAAAAACAAAATAATAAACATTATACAGATGTCAAATAAATCAAACTGTAATTAAACTATATATTTTCAAAGTCTAGATTCTGGATAAAATCCAACAACATATGCTTTATAAATAAACACTACGCATGGCTTTTACACACACACACACACACACACACACACGTTACATTGTGATTTCTTAGTAAATATTCTATTTGGCGAGAGATAAACTTTATTGTATTTATCCTAGTGAATCTATAATTAAACGGGTAAACTAGCAGTAGTACATCCAACATCAAAGAAAGTAAAATGTTATTATCAGGAGAGGGAGAATGATTAAGTGGTTAGCAGCAGTGTGCTAGACGATGGCCCCCTCCATGAGGCCACCACAGCTCAGCAAAGCATCATTGTTGCTTCTTCTGGGGAGAAAAACACTTACAGAAAAAATTAAGTTAACAGCTGAAATAGCAGGAAATAATACAGTTAAAGAGCAGATAGTAGAAGAAAGAAACCCCTAGGTTAAACTGGTCTGTCTACTGCATAATGCTGAACTCTAACATGTGTCCTCAGGGAAGGACCTGATTGGTGTCCAGAACCTGCTGAAGAAGCACGAGGCTCTGCAGGCTGAGATCACAGGTCATGAACCTCGCATCAAGGCTGTCACCCAGAAAGGAGAGACCATGATGGAGGAAGGTAGAGCAGGTCTGGTCCTGACATGTTTCTGAGGTGTCTGCAGGTTCTGGCTCACTTTGTTTGGGTCCAGGTCACTTCGCTGGTTCAGAACCCTCGGCCCGTCAGAACATTCTTATCCACCACGTTCTAACACCAGACCTGTTAACCCGACAGCAACAAGTGGCTCCAACTGACGATGAGACCGGGAAGGAGCTGGTTCTGGCTCTGTACGACTACCAGGAGAAGAGTCCTGGAGAGGTCACCATGAAGAAGGGCGACATCCTCACGCTGCTCAACAGCACCAACAAGGTTTGTGTGCCCTTCACAGCCGAGGAACGACCTCCAGCTCAGAGCGAACATCTCCACACCTGCTTTGTGTTTGTGTGACTTTAGGTTGTTTTACTTGAACTCGCGTCTTTAGCTGAATGAGGATGGAGAGACGGGTCGGACCTGGAGCAGGTCGAGGTCTTGCAGAAGAAGTTTGACGACTTCCAGAAGGTCGGACTTTTCCTCCTCTCTGTCTTCCAGCAGCAGCTGTCAGATCAGCTCAGGTGATAATCAGCAGGTGCTTTTGTCCTGCAGGACCTGAAGGCCAACGAGTCCCGCCTGAGGGACATCAACAAGGTGGCATCTGAACTGGAGTCAGAAGGTCTGATGGCTGAGGAGGCTCCTATGGTTCAGGCTCAGGTGAGCGTCACCTGTCTGCAGCAGCTGGTCCCTCTCACTTCCTGGTTTGTTAACTCTGCTCGTCTCTGTTTGTAGCAACAAGAACATCTGGGTTCTGCTCCTGGAAAGGTGCGTGTTGTCCTCCGCCTCCACCAGAACCAGACGTGGTGTTTTTGTTACCACTCATTTGTTTGTTTACAGGATGAAGCCGACTCTAACCCCGGCTTTCCACAGGAGTCGTCAGCAGCACGTTTACTGCAGCAGCACGTCATAGCTGCTGATAGGAACCGCTGTGGTCAACAGAACCTTTTCCACCGGAGCCGTCAGCAGCGCGAGTCGGCCACGTCTCAGGAGCAGCATGTCGCGGCCTTTACGCGCCGGTTCTATTTTCTACGCGCGACGCCTCTGAAACGGGTCAAGTTCGACATTTTTGGGGAAGGAAAGACAGGAAATCGGACGCGGAAATTGAGAGAAGCTACCGAGATTTTCAGAATAAAGAACGTACTGCCTTCCGGTTGCTTTACTTTTAAAAAAGGTTACTAACTGAGCGGCCCCGTGAGAAGTTATCACCTAGCTAGCGGTCTCCTTTGTTTTTCAGGTCCGTATTGGCGATTATAAAACGGACAGAACATAAAACACAAACCATGTTGTAGTTTTCTCCTGCTTGTTGTTGTGTTTACTGACGAAGTCACTCGAGTGACTTCGTGCTCGGTCGGTGACAGCTGCTCCCCTGCTGCTTCGCGTCTCGTGGGAAGGGCCAAGCAGCAGCTTACGCGAGCAAGACGTGCTGCTGCAGTAACGTGCTGCTGACGGCTCCCGTGGAAACCCGGGGTAACACGGCGTCACCCTAGAAGGTGAGTTCATTCAGCTGATCAGAGGTCACCTCTGATGGCCGCAGTCACGGCCGACCGTGCTGACATCACACAGGAATTCAGGTGACCCGGCAGGCACCAGGTGCTGGTGAAAGTGGGGACATGTCAGCTGGTTGCCATGGCTACAGTTATCTTTATGCATCTGTATGACTGCTGACTGGTGTGTGTTTCCTGTGACCTTTGACCTCAGACCGTACGGTTGGGCGTTCAGACGACGGCTAACTTTAATTCCATCAAGGTAAGAGGAAGCTCTTCCCTTCCTGTCTGAGCGATCCGTCTCCAGGTTTCCTCGTCCGGCGTCCAGCCCGCTGGCGTCTACCTTCATCTCACTGGGTTTGGTTTCTCTCCAGGAGCTGAACAACCGCTGGCGCTCGCTGCAACATGCTGGGCAGCGCCCATGAGGTGTAGCGCTTCCACAGGTACCCCGCACACTTATGCGCCGCTTACGGGTCAGTAGAGTTTGGACCCACACTCAGACGGAGTTCTGATGTCTTCTCAGAGACGCTGATGAGACCAAAGAGTGGATCGAGGAGAAGAACCAGGCCCTGAACACAGACAACTACGGCCACCACCTGGCCAGCGTTCAGGCTCTGCAGCGTGAACATGAAGGCTTTGAGCGTGACCTGGCAGCTCTGGGTGATAAGGTCCGCATTCCTGATCGGTACCAGGACCCGAGTTGTCTCTGGAGACACGTTCTTCATGGTTCTGGTGACTCCACCCCAGCCGTTCCTGATCAGCGATCAGCGGGGTGCTTTCCTATTTAAGGTGGATGGAGGACACAATTTGACGCCAGAAGATTGCCTCAGTTTTGGTAGTAACCAGCCACTCGTGTTACCTCTAGTGTTCCTAGGATTAATGTTATTTCGTAGTGTTTTTGCTCTTATATTGGATTTACCATTCTTCAGGATTCCTGTCGACCTCATTGGATACTGACCTCTACTCCAGGATTTGGATATTCAACACACGGACCTTATCACCACCCTCCATAACCCACCTCTCATCTCACCCAGTGCCCCATCCACCAGGACGCCCCGCTTCTCTCCACCTCTGCTCCCTCTCCTGCGCTTCCCCCGGCTCTCTACCTCTCCCTCCTCCAGCCAACACATACACCCACCACAGTAAGTCTGCTGAACACCTCTGCCTGCATACAATGGATTTTGAAACCAGAACCTAAGCTCACCTGTGTTCTCCCTCCTCCAGATGCTGAGCTGTTGTTGCAGTTCCAACCACAGACTTATCTGTGCACCTTAAGTTCCTCCTTATAAATAAATCATTTTTTCCATCAGTTTTTGGTCAGTGTTGTATTCTGCATGTCTTGGGTTAAGTACCTTCCTCCAAACATGACACTCCTCCTCAAAGAGCAAATCTGTTCAGCACATTCTGACAGACAGACCACCATTCTTCTGTCATGATGCTGTACAGGACATTTTTAGAGTTTTTCTTTTTAAAGATAAATAGGATTACATTTAAATAGCAATACTTTCACATTATCATTTTCCCACACTTCTGTATAACTGTATTTTGTTGTTTTTCAATAAAGAATGACAAACTATTTAAGTTTGGTTTTTGTTGCACACAAATATATATCTGTAAAAAATATCTACAAAGCTAATGTTTACATAACAAGTATGATTGGGTTTTGCAATACGGCACTCAAGTTTATTTTAGTAAGATTTTTAAACCAAGTAAAGTTAGTTAAGAACACATTTCTATTGTCTGCTAAGAAACTGTTGGGATTTAAAATGGGCCTGTTGTACAAATAACTTGTAAATGATTATTCCTCACTTTTGTCTTAACCAAAGAAATTCCAGTAATTGAGCAAAAACATTTATTTTTAACACTACAGTTTATAAAACAGGGCGCAAAGTGTCGGCACATGTATGTATGTCGATGGTCCGCCCCAACCGAACCAGGAGACACAGACGTCAGGGAGGCCAAGGTTGTCTCTGCAGCTCTCTGGGCACCACGCCTCACTCAGCTGTCTCCAATGATCCAAATGGCTATGGAGAAAAAAATAACAGGTTTGTCATAATTGTTTAAAGTACAAAACCATACATGAAGTGGTGAGACAGGTATGTGGAACTTACACTTGCTTTGTGTAGCTGATGTTGGAGACACACAGGCTGCCATGGTGACATTTAAACAGATCTAACAAAAAAATAAAAATGAAAATTAAAAACTCCCAGACCTCATGTCATATTTACTAATCAGCTATGGCTGATTTATTGTTTGGATCACAGTGAGTTACACTAATTCTAATATGTTTTTATTTCTATTATACATACATACTTTTTAACTGTTATTTTCACGACTGTTATCAGGCTCTCTTGTTCTGGTTCTGATGATAATTCCGTGTCTTCCAGTAAGTTATCTTGTGCTTACTTCATCTGTAGAATGTCTCTTTACTTTTGGTAAATTGTACTGAGTCCAGAATAAAGACTAGTTGGCTGTACAAGATACAAACAAGTATCACATTTTGGAAATATATGAAATGTATTTACGCTGCTAATTTAGCTCGAATACTAATAACTGCAATATTTTCCGGACTATAACTCGCACTTTTTTACATATTCTGGCTGGTCCTGCTACTTATACTCCGGAGCGACTTATATAACAAAATATGTAGGCTACACCGCGCTGCTGCGGGCCGACTCCGACCCACACAAGAATGAGTTCCCCTGTCCCGCTGGGAGGGTTTCAAACACCGCCAGCATCTGTTAGAGCCTGTGGCGGGGTGCTGAGGGCCGGCTCCAGCCCAGGAATGAGCTGTCCTCGCCGGCCGGGAGGGTTTGAAACACCGCCATCCTCTCCTCTGCTGGCTGTTGTTCATTCTGTTATGGTTACCGGTGCTTGTGTTGCTATGTGAAACGCTTGGTCTCAGATTTTGTAAGAAAGATAATAAAATGTCCCCCCAAAATACGACTTAAATATATTTTCTCTTATTAATGATACATTTAATGGCTGGTGCGACTCAGGAGTGATAGCGCCGAAAAAAACTGTACTGAAAACTTGCTCAAAGCAAAATGTTTTCATTACGGAAATAAATTATAAACTTACCGATTTAAAACTTTTTTAATACAGGTACTTCTCACGAACAGGCGCAGAAAACCTCCACCTAAACTCCGTGTAAGGTTCAGGTCGATGGGTGTTCCAGTTAGCTCCGGTTGGGTTGAAGCTAGGTGGCTACATCCGTTAGCTCGG
This sequence comes from Nothobranchius furzeri, assembly GCF_043380555.1. Classification (NCBI taxonomy): domain Eukaryota; kingdom Metazoa; phylum Chordata; class Actinopteri; order Cyprinodontiformes; family Nothobranchiidae; genus Nothobranchius; species Nothobranchius furzeri. Next base: position 6,303,294 of record NC_091753.1, read on the forward strand.
CTCCCACCTCCGCTTTAGCTTTGGGTTAGCCAGGGTTAGCTTCAGGTTAGCTCGTAGCTAGTTCGCCTGGGTGTCGTCACTCGAGCCCAGCCTTACAGCCACACCCTCAGCGCCTCCTCTCTTCCCTTTTATGGAATTGTCTGGGCTGGACGGAACCTGTGACACGGTCAAAATGGCGGTGGTGGCCACCTCCCATTATAGACAACAAACGTGTTATTGAAGCCAATGGAATCCGTTTGTCCAGTATATGTACAGTCTATGGTTAATTTGTGTGAAAACAAGGTCCAATCAGGCTGAAACGTTACAAGAAGGTAGAATCTATTGAGTTGTAAGTGATCTGAACGTTTCATGATGATCGCACATTCCTATAGGGGGTCAAACCATGTCCCAAAGGTCACCGGGCCTGGTGTCACTTTAAAGAAGTAGTCCAGTTACACATTTGTGGGCTTATAACTTGGCTTCTGAATGTCCTGGAGAGATCAGGTTTGTTTTAGTGTACTCCAATCAACAGCCCCTACAACCACAAAAAGGAATGGAGTCATTAGCACTTATGGTTTGTAAATGGCACCCAGAATTATGTTGCACGAAGCACAATTTCACATCATTCTGGGTCCATTTGTGTGAAAACAAGGTCCAATCAGGCTGAAACGTTACAAGAAGGTAGAATCTATTGAGTTGTAAGTGATCTGAACGTTTCATGATGATAGCACTTTCCTAAGGGGGTCAAACCATGTCCCAAAGGTCACCGGATCTGGTGTCAATTTAAAGAAGTAGTACAGTTACAAATTGGTGGGCTTATAACGTGGCTTCTGAATGTCCTAGAGAGATCAGGTTTGTTTTAGTATACTCCAATTAACAGCCCCTACAACCACAAAAAGGAATGGAGTCATTAGCACTTATGGTTTTTAAATGGCACCCAGAATTATGTTGCACGAAGCACAATTTCACATGATTCTGGGTCCATTTGTGTGAAAACGAGGTCCAATCAGGCTGAAACGTTACAGGAAGTTAGAATCTATTGAGTTGTAAGTGATCTGAACGTTTCATGATGGTAGCACTTTCCTAAGGGGATCAAACCATGTCCCAAAGGTCACCGGATCTGGTGTCAATTTAAAGAAGTAGTCCAGTTACACATTTGTGGGCTTATAACTTGGCTTCTGAATGTCCTAGAGAGATCAGGTTTGTTTTAATGTACTCCAATCAACAGCCCCTACAACCACAAAAAGGAATGGAGTCATTAGCATTTATGGTTTGTAAATGGCACCCAGAATTATGTTGCACGAAGCACAATTTCACATCATTCTGGGTTCATTTGTGTGAAAACAAGGTCCAATCAGGCTGAAACATTACAAGAAGGTAGAATCTATTGAGTTGTAAGTGATCTGAACGTTTCATGATGATCTCACATTCCCATAGGGGGTCAAACCATGTCCCAAAGGTCACCGGATCTGGTGTCAATTTAAAGAAGTAGTCCAGTTACACATTTGTGGGCTTAAAACTTGGCTTCTGAATGTCCTAGAGCGATCAGGTTTGCTTTAGTGTACTCCAATCAACAGCCCCTACAACCACAAAAAGGAATGGAGACATTAGCACTTATGGTTTTTTAAATGGCACCCAGAATTATGTTGCACGAAGCACAATTTCACATCATTCTGGGTTCATTTGTGTGAAAACAAGGTCCAATCAGGCTGAAACGTTACAGGAAGGTAGAATCTACTGAGTTGTAAGTGATCTGAACGTTTCATGATGATAGCACTTTCCTAAGGGGGTCAAACCATGTCCCAAAGATCACCGGATCTGGTGTCAATTTAAAGAAGTAGTCCAGTTACACATTTGTGGGCTTATAACTTGGCTTCTGAATGTCCTAGAGAGATCAGGTTTGTTTTAGTGTACTCCAATCAACAGCCCCTACAACCACAAAAAGGAATGGAGTCATTAGCACTTATGGTTTGTAAATGGCACCCAGAATTATGTTGCACGAAGCACAATTTCACATCATTCTGGGTCCATTTGTGTGAAAACAAGGTCCAATCAGGCTGAAACGCTACAAGAAGGTAGAATCTATTGAGTTGTAAGTGATCTGAACATTTCAAGATGATCGCACATTCCTATAGGGGGTAAAACCATGTCCCAAAGGTCACCGGGCCTGGTGTCACTTTAAAGAAGTAGTCCAGTTACACCTTTGTGGGCTTATAACTTGGCTTCTGAATGTCCTAGAGAGGTTAGGTGTGTTTTAGTGTACTCCAATCAACAGCCCCTACAACCACAAAAAGGAATGGAGTCATTAGCACTTGTGGTTTGTAAATGGCACCCAGAATTATGTTGCACGAAGCACAATTTCACTTCATTCTGGGTTCATTTGTGTGAAAACAAGGTCCAATCAGGCTGAAACGTTACAAGAAGGTAGAATCTATTGAGTTGTAAGTGATCTGAACGTTTCATGATGATCGCACATTCCTATAGGGGGTCAAACCATGTCCCAAAGGTCACCGGGCCTGGTGTCACTTTAAAGAAGTAGTCCAGTTACACATTTGTGGGCTTATAACTTGGCTTCTGAATATCCTAGAGAGGTCAGGTTTGTTTTAGAGTACTCCAGTTAACAGCCCCCATTACCCCAAAGAGGAATGGAGTCATTAGCACTTATGGTTTTTAAATGGCACCCAGAATTAAGTTGCACGAAGCACAATTTCACATCATTCTGGGTTCATTTGTGTGAAAACAAGGTCCAATCAGGCTGAAACGTTACAGGAAGTTAGAATCTATTGAGTTGTAAGTGATCTGAACGTTTCATGATGATAGCACTTTCCTAAGGGGGTCAAACCATGTCCCAAAGGTCACCGGATCTGGTGTCAATTTAAAGAAGTAGTCCAGTTACACATTTGTGGGCTTATAACGTGGCTTCTGAATGTCCTAGAGAGATCAGGTTTGTTTTAGTATACTCCAATTAACAGCCCCTACAACCACAAAAAGGAATGGAGTCATTAGCACTTATGGTTTTTAAATGGCACCCAGAATTATGTTGCACGAAGCACAATTTCACATGATTCTGGGTCCATTTGTGTGAAAACAAGGTCCAATCAGGCTGAAACGTTACAGGAAGTTAGAATCTATTGAGTTGTAAGTGATCTGAACGTTTCATGATGATAGCACTTTCCTAAGGGGATCAAACCATGTCCCAAAGGTCACCGGATCTGGTGTCAATTTAAAGAAGTAGTCCAGTTACACATTTGTGGGCTTATAACTTGGCTTCTGAATGTCCTAGAGAGATCAGGTTTGTTTTAATGTACTCCAATCAACAGCCCCTACAACCACAAAAAGGAATGGAGTCATTAGCATTTATGGTTTGTAAATGGCACCCAGAATTATGTTGCACGAAGCACAATTTCACATCATTCTGGGTTCATTTGTGTGAAAACAAGGTCCAATCAGGCTGAAACGTTACAGGAAGGTAGAATCTATTTAGTTGTAAGTGATCTGAACGTTTCATGATGATAGCGCTTTCCTAAGGGGATCAAACCATGTCCCAAAGGTCACCGGATCTGGTGTCAATTTAAAGAAGTAGTCCAGTTACACATTTGTGGGCTTATAACTTGGCTTCTGAATGTCCTAGAGAGATCAGGTTTGTTTTAGTGTACTCCAATCAACAGCCCCTACAACCACAAAAGGAATGGAGTCATTAGCCTTAGGGTTTGTAAATGGCACCCAGAATTATGTTGCACGAAGCACAATTTCACATCATTCTGGGTCCATTTGTGTGAAAACAAGGTCCAATCAGGCTGAAACATTACAAGAAGGTAGAATCTATTGAGTTGTAAGTGATCTGAACGTTTCATGATGATCTCACATTCCCATAGGGGGTCAAACCATGTCCCAAAGGTCACCGGGCCTGGTGTCACTTTAAAGAAGTAGTCCAGTTACACCTTTGTGGGCTTATAACTTGGCTTCTGAATGTCCTAGAGAGGTCAGGTTTGTTTTAGTGTACTCCAACCAACAGCCCCTACAACCACAAAAAGGAATGGAGTCATTAGCACTTATGGTTTGTAAATGGCACCCAGAATTATGTTGCACGAAGCACAATTTCACATCATTCTGGGTCCATTTGTGTGAAAACAAGGTCCAATCAGGCTGAAACGTTACAGGAAGGTAGAATCTATTGAGTTGTAAGTGATCTGAACGTTTCATGATGATAGCACTTTCCTAAGGGGGTCAAACCATGTCCCAAAGGTCACCGGATCTGGTGTCAATTTAAAGAAGTAGTCCAGTTACACATTTGTGGGCTTAAAACTTGGCTTCTGAATGTCCTAGAGCGATCAGGTTTGCTTTAGTGTACTCCAATCAACAGCCCCTACAACCACAAAAAGGAATGGAGACATTAGCACTTATGGTTTTTTAAATGGCACCCAGAATTATGTTGCACGAAGCACAATTTCACATCATTCTGGGTTCATTTGTGTGAAAACAAGGTCCAATCAGGCTGAAACGTTACAGGAAGGTAGAATCTACTGAGTTGTAAGTGATCTGAACGTTTCATGATGATTGCACTTTCCTAAGGGGGTCAAACCATGTCCCAAAGATCACCGGATCTGGTGTCAATTTAAAGAAGTAGTCCAGTTACACATTTGTGGGCTTATAACTTGGCTTCTGAATGTCCTAGAGAGATCAGGTTTGTTTTAGTGTACTCCAATCAACAGCCCCTACAACCACAAAAAGGAATGGAGTCATTAGCACTTATGGTTTGTAAATGGCACCCAGAATTATGTTGCACGAAGCACAATTTCACATCATTCTGGGTCCATTTGTGTGAAAACAAGGTCCAATCAGGCTGAAACGCTACAAGAAGGTAGAATCTATTGAGTTGTAAGTGATCTGAACATTTCAAGCTGATCGCACATTCCTATAGGGGGTAAAACCATGTCCCAAAGGTCACAGGGCCTGGTGTCACTTTAAAGAAGTAGTCCAGTTACACCTTTGTGGGCTTATAACTTGGCTTCTGAATGTCCTAGAGAGGTTAGGTGTGTTTTAGTGTAGTCCAATCAACAGCCCCTACAACCACAAAAAGGAATGGAGTCATTAGCACTTATGGTTTGTAAATGGCACCCAGAATTATGTTGCACGAAGCACAATTTCACATCATTCTGGGTTCATTTGTGTGAAAACAAGGTCCAATCAGGCTGACACGTTACAGGAAGGTAGAATCTATTTAGTTGTAAGTGATCTGAACGTTTCATGATGATAGCGCTTTCCTAAGGGGATCAAACCATGTCCCAAAGGTCACCGGATCTGGTGTCAATTTAAAGAAGTAGTCCAGTTACACATTTGTGGGCTTATAACTTGGCTTCTGAATGTCCTACAGAGATCAGGTTTGTTTTAGTGTACTCCAATCAACAGCCCCTACAACCACAAAAGGAATGGAGTCATTAGCACTTATGGTTTGTAAATGGCACCCAGAATTATGTTGCACGAAGCACAATTTCACATCATTCTGGGTCCATTTGTGTGAAAACAAGGTTCAATCAGACTGAAACGTTACAAGAAGGTAGAATCTATTGAGTTGTAAGTGATCTGAACGTTTCATGATGATCGCACATTCCTATAGGGGGTCAAACCATGTCCCAAAGGTCACCGGGCCTGGTGTCACTTTAAAGAAGTAGTCCAGTTACACCATTGTGGGCTTATAACTTGGCTTCTGAATGTCCTAGAGAGGTCAGGTTTGGTTTAGTGTACTCCAATCAACAGCCCCTACAACCACAAAAAGGAATGGAGTCATTAGCACTTATGGTTTGTAAATGGCACCCAGAATTATGTTGCACGAAGCACAATTTCACATCATTCTGGGTTCATTTGTGTGAAAACAAGGTCCAATCAGGCTGACACCTTACAGGAAGGTAGAATCTATTGAGTTGTAAGTGATCTGAACGTTTCATGATGATAGAACTTTCCTAAGGGGGTCTACCCATGTCCCAAAGGTCACCGGATCTGGTGTCAATTTAAAGAAGTAGTCCAGTTACTCATTTGTGGGCTTATAACTTGGCTTCTGAATGTCCTAGAGAGATCAGGGTTGTTTTAGTATACTCCAATCAACATACCCTACAACCACAAAAAGGAATGGAGTCATTAGCACTTATGGTTTTTAAATGGCACCCAGAATTATGTTGCACGAAGCACAATTTCACATCATTCTGGGTTCATTTGTGTGAAAACAAGGTCCAATCAGGCTGAAACGTTACAGGAAGGTAGAATCTATTGAATTGTAAGTGATCTGAACGTTTCATGATGATAGCACTTTCCTAAGGGGGTCAATCCATGTCGCAAAGGTCACCGAATCTGGTGTCAATTTAAAGAAGTAGTCCAGTTAGACATTTGCGGGCTTATAACTTGGCTTCTGAATGTCCTAGAGATGTCAGGTTTGTTTTAATGTACTCCAATCAACAGCCCCTACAACCACAAAAAGGAATGGAGTCATTAGCACTTATGGTATGTAAATGGCACCCAGAATTATGTTGCACGAAGCACAATTTCACATCATTCTGGGTTCATTTGTGTGAAAACAAGGTCCAATCAGGCTGAAACGTTACAGGAAGGTAGAATCTATTGAGTTGTAAGTGATCTGAACGTTTCATGATGATAGCACTTTCCTAAGGGGGTCAAACCATGTCCCAAAGGTCACCGGATCTGGTTTCAATTTAAAGAAGTAGTCCAGTTACACATTTGTGGGCTTATAACTTGGCTTCTGAATGTCCTAGAGAGATCAGGTTTGTTTTAATGTACTCCAATCAAGAGACCCTACAAACACAAAAAGGAATGGAGTCATTAGCACTTATGGTTTGTAAATGGCACCCAGAATCATGTTGCACGATTCACAATTTCACATCATTCTGGGTCCATTTGTGTGAAAACAAGGTCCAATCAGGCTGAAACGCTACAAGAAGGTAGAATCTATTGAGTTGTAAGTGATCTGAACGTTTCAAGATGATCGCACATTCCTATAGGGGGTAAAACCATTTCCCAAAGGTCACCGGGCCTGGTGTCACTTTAAAGAAGTAGTCCAGTTACACATTTGTGGGCCTATAACATGGCTTCTGAATGTCCTAGAGAGATCAGGTTTGTTTTAATGTACTCCAATCAACAGCCCCTACAACCACAAAAAGGAATGGAGATATTAGCACTTATGGTTTGTAAATGGCACCCAGAATTATGTTGCACGAAGCACAATTTCACATCATTCTGGGTTCATTTGTGTGAAAACAAGGTCCAATCAGGCTGAAACGTTACAGGAAGGTAGAATCTACTGAGTTGTAAGTGATCTGAACGTTTCATGATGATAGCACTTTCCTAATGGGGTCAAACCATGTCCCAAAGGTCACCGGATCTGGTGTTAATTTAAAGAAGCAGTCCAGTTACACATTTGTGGGCTTATAACATGGCTTCTGAATGTCCTAGAGAGATCAGGTTTGTTTTAATGTACTCCAATCAACAGCCCCTACAACCACAAAAAGGAATGGAGATATTAGCACTTATGGTTTGTAAATGGCACCCAGAATTATGTTGCACGAAGCACAATTTCACATCATTCTGGGTTCATTTGTGTGAAAACAAGGTCCAATCAGGCTGAAAAGTTACAGGAAGGTAGAATCTACTGAGTTGTAAGTGATCTGAACGTTTCATGATGATAGCACTTTCCTAATGGGGTCAAACCATGTCCCAAAGGTCACCGGAACTGGTGTCATTTTAAAGAAGTAGTCCAGTTACACATTTGTGGGCTTATAACTTGGCTTATGAATGTCCTAGAGAGATCAGGTTTGTTTTAGCGTACTCCAATTAACAGCCCCCATTACCCCAAAAAGGAATGGAGTCATTAGCACTTATGGTTTTTAAATGGCACCCAGAATTATGTTGCACGAAGCACAATTTCACATCATTCTGGGTTCATTTGTGTGAAAACAAGGTCCAATCAGGCTGAAACGTTACAGGAAGGTAGAATCTATTGAGTTGCAAGTGATCTGAACGTTTCATGATGATAGCACTTTCCTAAGGGGGTCAAACCATGTCCCAAAAGTCACCGGATCTGGTGTCATTTTAAAGAAGTAGTCCAGTTACACATTTGTGGGCTTATAACTTGGCTTCTGAATGTCCTAGAGAGATCAGGTTTGTTTTAGTGTACTCCAATCAACAGCCCCTACAACCACAAAAAGGAATGGAGTCATTAGCACTTATGGTTTGTAAATGGCACCCAGAATTATGTTGCACGAAGCACAATTTCACATCATTCTGGGTCCATTTGTGTGAAAACAAGGTCCAATCAGGCTGAAACGCTACAAGAAGGTAGATTCTATTGAGTTGTAAGTGATCTGAATGTTTCAAGATGATTGCACATTCCTATAGGGGGTAAAACCATGTCCCAAAGGTCACCGGGCCTGGTGTCACTTTAAAGTAGTAGTCCAGTTACACCTTTGTGGGCTTATAACTTGGCTTCTGAATGTCCTAGAGAGGTTAGTTTGTTTTAGTGTACTCCAATCAACAGCCCCTAAAACCACAAAAAGGAATGGAGTCATTAGCACTTATGGTTTGTAAATGGCACCCATAATTATGTTGCACGAAGCACAATTTCACATCATTCTGGGTTCATTTGTGTGAAAACAAGGTCCAATCAGGCTGAAACGTTACAGGAATGTAGAATCTATTGAGTTGTAAGTGATCTGAACGTTTCATGATGATAGCACTTTCCAAAGAGGGTCAAACCATGTCCCAAATGTCACCGGATCTGGTGTCACTTTAAAGAAGTAGTCCAGTTACACATTTGTGGGCTTATAACTTGGCTTCTGAATGTCCTAGAGAGGTCAGGTTTGTTTTAGTGTACTCCAATCAACAGCCCCTACAACCACAAAAAGGAATGGAGTCATTAGCACTTATGGTTTGTAAATGGCACCTAGAATTATGTTGCACGAAGCACAATATCACATCATTCTGGGTCCATTTGTGTGAAAACAAGGTCCAATCAGGCTGAAACTTTACAGGAAGGTAGAATCTATTGAGTTGTAAGTGATCTGAACGTTTCATGATGATAGCACTTTCCTAAGGGGGTCAAACCATGTCCCAAAGGTCACCGGATCTGGTGTCAATTTAAAGAAGTAGTCCAGTTACACATTTGTGGGCTTATAATTTGGCTTTTGAATGTCCTAGAGAGATCAGGTTTGTTTTAGTGTACTCCAATCAACAGCCCCTACAACCACAAAAAGGAATGGAGTCATTAGCACTTAAGGTTTGTAAATGACACCCAGAATGATGTTGCACGAAGCACAATTTCACATCATTCTGGGTCCATTTGTGTGAAAACAAGGTCCAATCAGGCTGAAACGCTACAAGAAGGTAGAATCTATTGAGTTGTAAGTGATCTGAACGTTTCATGATGATAGCACTTTCCTAAGGGGGTAAAAACATGTCCCAAATGTCACCGGGCCTGGTGTCACTTTAAAGAATTAGTCCAGTTACACCTTTGTTGGCTTATAACTTGGCTTCTGAATGTCCTAGAGAGGTTAGGTTTGTTTTAGTGTTCTACAATCAACAGCCCCTACAACCACAAAAAGGAATGGAGTCATTAGCACTTATGGTTTGTAAATGGCACCCATAATTATGTTGCACGAAGCACAATTTCACATCATTCTGGGTTCATTTGTGTGAAAACAAGGTCCAATCAGGCTGAAACGTTACAGGAAGGTAGAATCTATTGAGTTGTAAGTGATCTGAATGTTTCATGATGATAGCACTTTCCTAAGGGGGTCAAACCATGTCCCAAAGGTCACCGGATCTGGTGTCAATTTAAAGTAGTAGTCCAGTTACACATTTGTGGGCTTATAACTTGACTTCTGAATGTCCTAAGCCCCTTTCAGACAGGCCATGAAAAACGGAAATTTGCCGGAATCTGTCCGTAAGACCTTTCTGTCTGATTGACACATGGCATGGTTTGACCCCCTTAGGAAAGTGCTATCATCATGAAACGTTCAGATCACTTACAACTCAATAGATTCTACCTTCCTGTAACGTTTCAGCCTGATTGGACCTTGTTTTCACACAAATGAACCCAGAATGATGTGAAATTGTGCTTCGTGCAACATAATTCTGGGTGCCATTTACAAACCATAAATGCTAATGACTCCATTCCTTTTTGTGGTTGTAGGGGCTGTTGATTGGAGTACACTAAAACAAACCTGACCTCTCTAGGACATTCAGAAGCCAAGTTATAAGCCCACAAATGTGTAACTGGACTACTTCTTTAAAGTGACACCAGGCCCGGTGACCTTTGGGACATGGTTTGACCCCCTATGGGAATGTGAGATCATCATGAAACGTTCAGATCACTTACAACTCAATAGATTCTACCTTCTTGTAACGTTTCAGCCTGATTGGACCTTGTTTTCACACAAATGGACCCAGAATGATGTGAAATTGTGCTTCGTGCAACATAATTCTGGGTGCCATTTACAAACCATAAGTGCTAATGACTCCATTCCTTTTGTGGTTGTAGGGGCTGTTGATTGGAGTACACTAAAACAAACCTGATCTCTCTAGGACATTCAGAAGCCAAGTTATAAGCCCACAAATGTGTAACTGGACTACTTCTTTAAATTGACACCAGATCCGGTGACCTTTGGGACATGGTTTGATCCCCTTAGGAAAGCGCTATCATCATGAAACGTTCAGATCACTTACAACTAAATAGATTCTACCTTCCTGTAACGTTTCAGCCTGATTGGACCTTGTTTTCACACAAATGAACCCAGAATGATGTGAAATTGTGCTTCGTGCAACATAATTCTGGGTGCCATTTACAAACCATTAATGCTAATGACTCCATTCCTTTTTGTGGTTGTAGGGGCTGTTGATTGGAGTACATTAAAACAAACCTGATCTCTCTAGGACATTCAGAAGCCAAGTTATAAGCCCACAAATGTGTAACTGGACTACTTCTTTAAATTGACACCAGATCCGGTGACCTTTGGGACATGGTTTGACCCCCTTAGGAAAGTGCTATCATCATGAAACGTTCAGATCACTTACAACTCAATAGATTCTACCTTCCTGTATTGTTTCAGCCTGATTGGACCTTGTTTTCACACAAATGAACCCACAATGATGTGAAATTGTGCTTCGTGCAACATAATTCTGGGTGCCATTTACAAACCATAAGTGCTAATGACTCCATTCCTTTTTGTGGTTGTAGGGGCTTTGATTGGAGTACACTAAAACAAACCTAACCTCTCTAGGACATTCAGAAGCCAAGTTATAAGCCCACAAAGGTGTAACTGGACTACTTCTTTAAATTGACACCAGATCCGGTGATCTTTGGGACATGGTTTGACCCCCTTAGGAAAGTGCTATCATCATGAAACGTTCAGATCACTTACAACTCAGTAGATTCTACCTTCCTGTAACGTTTCAGCCTGATTGGACCTTGTTTTCACACAAATGAACCCAGAATGATGTGAAATTGTGCTTCGTGCAACATAAATCTGGGTGCCATTTAAAAACCATAAGTGCTAATGACTCCATTCCTTTTTGTGGTTGTAGGGGCTGTTGATTGGAGTACTCTAAAACAACCCTGACCTCTCTAGGACATTCAGAAGCCAAGTTATAAGCCCACAAATGTGTAACTGGACTACTTCTTTAAAGTGACACCAGATCCGGTGACCTTTGGGACATGGTTTGACCCCCTTAGGAAAGTGCGATCATCATGAAACGTTCAGATCACTTACAACTCAATAGATTCTACCTTCCTGTATTGTTTCAGCCTGATTGGACCTTGTTTTCACACAAATGAACCCAGAATGATGTGAAATTGTGCTTCGTGCAACATAATTCTGGGTGCCATTTAAAAACCATAAGTGCTAATGTCTCCATTCCTTTTTGTGGTTGTAGGGGCTGTTGATTGGAGTACACTAAAGCAAACCTGATCGCTCTAGGTCATTCAGAAGCCAAGTTATAAGCCCACAAATGTGTAACTGGACTACTTCTTTAAATTGACACCAGATCCGGTGACCTTTGGGACATGGTTTGACCCCCTTAGGAAAGTGCTATCATCATGAAACGTTCAGATCACTTACAACTCAATAGATTCTACCTTCCTGTAACGTTTCAGCCTGATTGGACCTTGTTTTCACACAAATGAACCCAGAATGATGTGAAATTGTGCTTCGTGCAACATAATTCTGGGTGCCATTTACAAACCATAAATGCTAATGACTCCATTCCTTTTTGTGGTTGTAGGGGCTGTTGATTGGAGTACATTAAAACAAACCTGATCTCTCTAGGACATTCAGAAGCCAAGTTATAAGTCCACAAATGTGTAACTGGACTACTTCTTTAAATTGACACAAGATCCGGTGACCTTTGGGACATGGTTTGACCCCCTTAGGAAAGTGCTATCATCATGAAACGTTCAGATCACTTACAACTCAATAGATTCTACTTCCTGTAACGTTTCAGCCTGATTGGACCTTGTTTTCACACAAATGGACTCAGAATGATGTGAAATTGTGCTTCGTGCAACATAATTCTGGGTGCCATTTACAAACCATAAGTGCTAATGACTCCATTCCTTTTTGTGGTTGTAGGGGCTGTTGATTGGAGTACACTAAAACAAACCTGACCTCTCTAGGACATTCAGAAGCCAAGTTATAAGCCCACAAAGGTGTAAATGGACTACTTCTTTAAAGTGACACCAGGCCCGGTGACCTTTGGGACATGGTTTGACCCTCTATGGGAATGTGAGATCATCATGAAACGTTCAGATCACTTACAACTCAATAGATTCTACCTTCTTGTAATGTTTCAGCCTGATTGGACTTTGTTTTCACACAAATGGACCCAGAATGATGTGAAATTATGCTTCGTGCAACATAATTCTGGGTGCCATTTACAAACCAAAAGTGCTAATGACTCCATTCCTTTTGTGGTTGTAGTGGCTGTTGATTGGAGTACACTAAAACAAACCTGATCTCTCTAGGACATTCAGAAGCCAAGTTATAAGCCCACAAATGTGTAACTGGACTACTTCTTTAAATTTACACCAGATCCGGTGACCTTTGGGACATGGTTTGATCCCCTTAGGAAAGCGCTATCATCATGAAACGTTCAGATCACTTACAACTAAATAGATTCTACCTTCCTGTAACGTTTCAGCCTGATTGGACCTTGTTTTCACACAAATGAACCCAGAATGATGGGAAATTGTGCTTCGTGCAACATAATTCTGGGTGCCATTTAAAAACCATAAGTGCTAATGACTCCATTCCTTTTTGTAGTTGAAGGGACTGTTTATTGGAGTACACTAAAATAAACCTGATCTCTCTAGGACATTCAGAAGCCAAGTTATAAGCCCACAAATGTGTAACTGGACTACTTCTTTAAATTGACACCAGATCCGGTGACCTTTGGGACATGGTTTGACCCCCTTAGGAAAGTGCTATCATCATGAAACGTTCAGATCAATTACAACTCAATAGATTCTACCTTCCTGTAACGTTTCAGCCTGATTGGACCTTGTTTTCACACAAATGGACCCAGAATGATGTGAAATTGTGCTTCGTGCAACATAATTCTGGGTGCCATTTACAAACCATAAGTGCTAATGACTCCATTCCTTTTTGTGGTTGTAGGGGCTGTTGATTGGAGTACACTAAAACAAACCTAACCTCTCTAGGACATTCAGAAGCCAAGTTATAAGCCCACAAAGGTGTAACTGGACTACTTCTTTAAAGTGACACCAGGCCCGGTGACCTTTGGGACATGGTTTTACCCCCTATAGGAATGTGCGATCATCTTGAAATGTTCAGATCACTTACAACTCAATAGATTCTACCTTCTTGTAGCGTTTCAGCCTGATTGGACCTTGTTTTCACACAAATGGACCCAGAATGATGTGAAATTGTGCTTCGTGCAACATAATTCTGGGTGCCATTTAAAAACCATAAGTGCTAATGTCTCCATTCCTTTTTGTGGTTGTAGGGGCTGTTGATTGGAGTACACTAAAGCAAACCTGATCGCTCTAGGACATTCAGAAGCCAAGTTATAAGCCCACAAATGTGTAACTGGACTACTTCTTTAAATTGACACATGATCCGGTGACCTTTGGGACATGGTTTGATCCGCTTAGGAAAGCGCTATAATCATGAAACGTTCAGATCACTTACAACTAAATAGATTCTACCTTCCTGTAACGTTTCAGCCTGATTGGACCTTGTTTTCACACAAATGAACCCAGAATGATGTGAAATTGTGCTTCGTGCAACATAATTCTGGGTGCCATTTACAAACCATAAATGCTAATGACTCCATTCCTTTTTGTGGTTGTAGGGGCTGTTGATTGGAGTACATTAAAACAAACCTGATCTCTCTAGGATATTCAGAAGCCAAGTTATAAGCCCATAAATGTGTAACTGGACTACTTCTTTAAATTGACACCAGATCCGGTGACCTTTGGGACATGGTTTGACCCCCTTAGGAAAGTGCTATCATCATGAAACGTTCAGATCACTTACAACTCAATAGATTCTACCTTCTTGTAACGTATCAGCCTGATTGGACCTTGTTTTCACACAAATGGACCCAGAATGATGTGAAATAGTGCTTCGTGCAACATAATTCTGGGTGCCATTTACAAACCATAAGTGCTAATGACTCCATTCCTTTTTGTGGTTGTAGGGGCTGTTGATTGGAGTATACTAAAACAAACCTGATCTCTCTAGGACATTCAGAAGCCAAGTTATAAGCGCACAAATGTGTAACTGGACTACTTCTTTAAATTGACACCAGATCCGGTGACCTTTGGGACATGGTTTGACCCCCTTAGGAAAGCGCTATCATCATGAAACGTTCAGATCACTTACAACTCAATAGATTCTACCTTCCAGTAACGTTTCAGCCTGATTGGACCTTGTTTTCACACAAATGAACCCAGAATGATGTGAAATTGTGCTTCGTGCAAAATAATTCTGGGTGCCATTTACAAACCATGAGTGCTAATATCTCCATTCCTTTTTGTGGTTGTAGGGTATGTTGATTGGAGTATACTAAAACAAACCTGATCTCTCTAGGACATTCAGAAGCCAAGTTATAAGCCCACAAATTTGTAACTGGACTACTTCTTTAGACACCAGATCCGGTGACCTTTGGGACATGGTTTGACCCCCTTAGGGAAGTGCTATCATCATGAAACGTTCAGATCACTTACAACTTAATAGATTCTACCTTCCTGTAATGTTTCAGCCTGATTGGACCTTGTTTTAACACAAATGGACCCAGAATGATGTGAAATTGTGCTTCGTGCAACATAATTCTGGGTGCCATTTACAAACCATAAGTGCTAATGACTCCATTCCTTTTTGTGGTTATAGGGGCTGTTGATTGGAGTACACTAAAACAAACCTGACCTCTCTAGGACATTCAGAAGCCAAGTTATAAGCCCACAAATGTGTAACTGGACTACTTCTTTAAAGTGACACCAGATCCGGTGACCTTTGGGACATGGTTTGACCCCCTTAGGAAAGTGCTATCATCATGAAACGTTCAGATCACTTACAACTCAATAGATTCTACCTTCCTGTAACGTTTCAGCCTGATTGGACCTTGTTTTCACACAAATGGACCCAGAATCATGTGAAATTGTGCTTCGTGCAACATAATTCTGGGTGCCATTTAAAAACCATAAGTGCTAATGACTCCATTCCTTTTTGTGGTTGTAGGGGCTGTTGATTGGAGTACACTAAAACAAACCTAACCTCTCTAGGACATTCAGAAGCCAAGTTATAAGCCCACAAAGGTGTAACTGGACTACTTCTTTAAAGTGACACCTGATCCGGTGACCTTTGGGACATGGTTTGACCCCCTTAGGAAAGTGCTATCATCATGAAACGTTCAGATCACTTACAACTCAATAGATTCTACCTTCCTGTAACGTTTCAGCCTGATTGGACCTTGTTTTCACACAAATGGACCCAGAATGATGTGAAATTGTGCTTCGTGCAACATAATTCTGGGTGCCATTTAAAAACCATAAGTGCTAATGACTCCATTCCTTTTTGTGGTTGTAGGGGCTGTTGATTGGAGTACACTAAAATAAACCTGATCTCTCTAGGACATTCAGAAGCCAAGTTATAAGCCCACAAATATGTAACTGGACTACTTCTTTAAATTGACACCAGATCCGGTGACCTTTGGGACATGGTTTGACCCCCTTAGGAAAGTGCTATCATCATGAAACGTTCAGATCACTTACAACTCAATAGATTCTACCTTCCTGTAACGTTTCAGCCTGATTGGACCTTGTTTTCACACAAATGGACCCAGAATGATGTGAAATTGTGCTTCGTGCAACATAATTCTGGGTGCCATTTACAAACCATAAGTGCTAATGACTCCATTCCTTTTTGTGGTTGTAGGGGCTGTTGATTGGAGTACACTAAAACAAACCTAACCTATCTAGGACATTCAGAAGCCAAGTTATAAGCCCACAAATGTGTAACTGGACTACTTCTTTAAAGTGACACCAGGCCCGGTGACCTTTGGGACATGGTTTTACCCCCTATAGGAATGTGCGATCATCTTGAAACGTTCAGATCACTTACAACTCAATAGATTCTACCTTCTTGTAGCGTTTCAGCCTGATTGGACCTTGTTTTCACACAAATGGACCCAGAATGATGTGAAATTGTGCTTCGTGCAACATAATTCTGGGTGCCATTTAAAAACCATAAGTGCTAATGACTCCATTCCTTTTTGTGGTTGTAGGGGCTGTTGATTGGAGTACACTAAAACAAACCTGATCTCTCTAGGACATTCAGAAGCCAAGTTATAAGCCCACACATGTGTAACTGGACTACTTCTTTAAATTGACACCAGATCCGGTGACCTTTGGGACATGGTGTGACCCCCTTAGGAAAGTGCGATCATCATGAAACGTTCAGATCACTTACAACTCAATAGATTCTACCTTCCTGTATTGTTTTAGCCTGATTGGACCTTGTTTTCACAAAAATGAACCCAGAATGATGTGAAATTGTGCTTCGTGCAACATAATTCTGGGTGCCATTTAAAAACCATAAGTGCTAATGTCTCCATTCCTGTTTGTGGTTGTAGGGGCTGCTGATTGGAGTACACTAAAGCAAACCTGATCGCTCTAGGACATTCAGAAGCCAACTTATAAGCCCACAAATGTGTAACTGGACTACTTCTTTAAAGTGACACCAGGCCCGGTGACCTTTGGGACATGGTTTTACCCCCTATAGGAATGTGCGATCATCTTGAAACGTTCAGATCACTTACAACTCAATAGATTCTACCTTCTTGTAGCGTTTCAGCCTGATTGGACCTTGTTTTCACACAAATGGACCCAGAATGATGTGAAATTGTGCTTCGTGCAACATAATTCTGGGTGCCATTTAAAAACCATAAGTGCTAATGACTCCATTCCTTTTTGTGGTTGTAGGGGCTGTTGATTGGAGTACACTAAAACAAACCTGATCTCTCTAGGACATTCAGAAGCCAAGTTATAAGCCCACACATGTGTAACTGGACTACTTCTTTAAATTGACACCAGATCCGGTGACCTTTGGGACATGGTGTGACCCCCTTAGGAAAGTGCGATCATCATGAAACGTTCAGATCACTTACAACTCAATAGATTCTACCTTCCTGTATTGTTTTAGCCTGATTGGACCTTGTTTTCACAAAAATGAACCCAGAATGATGTGAAATTGTGCTTCGTGCAACATAATTCTGGGTGCCATTTAAAAACCATAAGTGCTAATGTCTCCATTCCTGTTTGTGGTTGTAGGGGCTGCTGATTGGAGTACACTAAAGCAAACCTGATCGCTCTAGGACATTCAGAAGCCAAGTTATAAGCCCACAAATGTGTAACTGGACTACTTCTTTAAATTGACACCAGATCCGGTGACCTTTGGGACATTGTTTGACCCCCTTAGGAAAGTGCTATCATCATGAAACGTTCAGATCACTTACAACTCAATAGATTCTACCTTCCTGTAACGTTTCAGCCTGATTGGACCTTGTTTTCACACAAATGAACCCAGAATGATGTGAAATTGTGCTTCGTGCAACATAATTCTGGGTGCCATTTAAAAACCATAAGTGCTAATGACTCCATTCCTTTTTGTGGTTGTAGGGGCTGTTGATTGGAGTATACTAAAACAAACCTGATCTCTCTAGGACATTCAGAAGCCAAGTTATAAGCCCACAAATGTGTAACTGGACTACTTCTTTAGACACCAGATCCGGTGACCTTTGGGACATGGTTTGACCCCCTTAGGAAAGTGCTATCATCATGAAACCTTCAGATCACATACAACTCAATAGATTCTACCTTCATGTAACGTTTCAGCCTGATTGGACTTTGTTTTCACACAAATGAACCCAGAATGATGTGAAATTGTGCTTCGTGCAACATAATTCTGGGTGCCATTTAAAAGCCATAAGTGCTAATGACTCCATTCCTTTTTGTGGTTGTAGGGGCTGTTGATTGGAGTACACTAAAACAAACCTGATTGCTCTAGGACCTTCAGAAGCCAAGTTATAAGCCCATAAATGTGTAACTGGACTACTTCTTTAAATTGACACCAGATCCGGTGACCTTTGGGACATGGTTTGACCCCCTTAGGAAAGTGCTATCATCATTAAACGTTCAGATCACTTACAACTCAATAGATTCTACCTTCCTGTAACGTTTCAGCCTGATTGGACCTTGTTTTCACACAAATGGACCCAGAATGATGTGAAATAGTGCTTCGTGCAACATAATTCTGGGTGCCATTTACAAACCATAAGTGCTAATGACTCCATTCCTTTTTGTGGTTGTAGGGGCTGTTGATTGGAGTACACTACAATAAACCTGATCTCTCTAGGACATTCAGAAGCCAAGTTATAAGCCCACAAATGTGTAACTGGACTACTTATTTAAATTGACACCAGATCCGGTGACCTTTGGGACATGGTTTGACCCCCTTAGGAAAGTGCTATCATCATTAAACGTTCAGATCACTTACAACTCAATAGATTCTACCTTCCTGTAACGTTTCAGCCTGATTGGACCTTGTTTTCACACAAATGAACCCAGAATGATGTGAAATAGTGCTTCGTGCAACATAATTCTGGGTGCCATTTACAAACCATAAGTGCTAATGACTCCATTCCTTTTTGTGGTTGTAGGGGCTGTTGATTGGAGTACACTACAATAAAAATGATCTCTCTAGGACATTCAGAAGCCAAGTTATAAGCCCACAAATGTGTAACTGGACTACTTATTTAAATTGACACCAGATCCGGTGACCTTTGGGACATGGTTTGACCCCCTTAGGAAAGTGCTATCATCATTAAACGTTCAGATCACTTACAACTCAATAGATTCTACCTTCCTGTAACGTTTCAGCCTGATTGGACCTTGTTTTCACACAAATGAACCCAGAATGATGTGAAATTGTGCTTCGTGCAACATAATTCTGGGTGCCATTTACAAACCATAAGTGCTAATGACTCCATTCCTTTTTGTGGTTGTAGGGGCTGTAGATTGGAGTACACTAAAACAAACCTAACCTCTCTAGGACATTCAGAAGCCAAGTTATAATCCCACAAAGGTGTAACTGGACTACTTCTTTAAATTGACACCAGATCCGGTGACCTTTGGGACATGGTTTGACCCCCTTAGGAAAGTGCTATCATCATGAAATGTTCAGATCACTTACAACTCAATAGATTCTACCTTCTTGTAACGTTTCAGCCTGATTGGACCTTGTTTTCACACAAATGGACCCAGAATGATGTGAAATAGTGCTTCGTGCAACATAATTCTGGGTGCCATTTACAAACCATAAGTGCTAATGACTCCATTCCTTTTTGTGGTTGTAGGGGCTGTTGATTGGAGTACACTAAAATAAACTTGATCTCTCTAGGACATTCAGAAGCCAAGTTATAAGCCCACAAATGTGTAACTGGACTACTTATTTAAATTGACACCAGATCCGGTGACCTTTGGGACATGGTTTGACCCCCTTAGGAAAGTGCTATCATCATTAAACGTTCAGATCACTTACAACTCAATAGATTCTACCTTCCTGTAACGTTTCAGCCTGATTGGACCTTGTTTTCACACAAATGAACCCAGAATGATGTGAAATAGTGCTTCGTGCAACATAATTCTGGGTGCCATTTACAAACCATAAGTGCTAATGACTCCATTCCTTTTTGTGGTTGTAGGGGCTGTTGATTGGAGTACACTACAATAAACCTGATCTCTCTAGGACATTCAGAAGCCAAGTTATAAGCCCACAAATGTGTAACTGGACTACTTATTTAAATTGACACCAGATCCGGTGACCTTTGGGACATGGTTTGACCCCCTTAGGAAAGTGCTATCATCATTAAACGTTCAGATCACTTACAACTCAATAGATTCTACCTTCCTGTAACGTTTCAGCCTGATTGGACCTTGTTTTCACACAAATGAACCCAGAATGATGTGAAATTGTGCTTCGTGCAACATAATTCTGGGTGCCATTTACAAACCATAAGTGCTAATGACTCCATTCCTTTTTGTGGTTGTAGGGGCTGTAGATTGGAGTACACTAAAACAAACCTAACCTCTCTAGGACATTCAGAAGCCAAGTTATAAGCCCACAAAGGTGTAACTGGACTACTTCTTTAAATTGACACCAGATCCGGTGACCTTTGGGACATGGTTTGACCCCCTTAGGAAAGTGCTATCATCATGAAATGTTCAGATCACTTACAACTCAATAGATTCTACCTTCTTGTAACGTTTCAGCCTGATTGGACCTTGTTTTCACACAAATGGACCCAGAATGATGTGAAATAGTGCTTCGTGCAACATAATTCTGGGTGCCATTTACAAACCATAAGTGCTAATGACTCCATTCCTTTTTGTGGTTGTAGGGGCTGTTGATTGGAGTACACTAAAATAAACTTGATCTCTCTAGGACATTCAGAAGCCAAGTTATAAGCCCACACATGTGTAACTGGACAACTTCTTTAAATTGACACCAGATCCGGTGACCTTTGGGACATGGTTTGACCCCCTTAGGAAAGTGCTATCATCATGAAACGTTCAGATCACTTACAACTCAATAGATTCTACCTTCCTGTAACGTTTCAGCCTGATTGGACCTTGTTTTCACACAAATGGACCCAGAATGATGTGAAATAGTGCTTCGTGCAACATAATTCTGGGTGCCATTTACAAACCATAAGTGATAATGACTCCATTCCTTTTTGTGGTTGTAGGGGCTGTTGATTGGAGTACACTAAAATAAACCTGATCTCTCTAGGACATTCAGAAGCCAAGTTATAAGCCCACAAATGTGTAACTGGACTACTTCTTTAAATTGACACCAGATCCGGTGACCTTTGGGACATGGTTTGACCCCCTTAGGAAAGTGCTATCATCATGAAATGTTCAGATCACTTACAACTCAATAGATTCTACCTTCTTGTAGCGTTTCAGCCTGATTGGACCTTGTTTTCACACAAATGGACCCAGAATGATGTGAAATTGTGCTTCGTGCAACATAATTCTGGGTGCCATTTAAAAACCATAAGTGCTAATGACTCCATTCCTTTTTGTGGTTGTAGGGGCTGTTGATTGGAGTACACTAAAACAAACCTGATCTCTCTAGGACATTCAGAAGCCAAGTTATAAGCCCACACATGTGTAACTGGACTAGTTTTTTAAATTGACACCAGATCCGGTGACCTTTGGGACATGGTGTGACCCCCTTAGGAAAGTGCTATCATCATTAAACGTTCAGATCACTTACAACTCAATAGATTCTACCTTCCTGTAACGTTTCAGCCTGATTGGACCTTGTTTTCACACAAATGGACCCAGAATGATGTGAAATTGTGCTTTGTGCAACATAATTCTGGGTGCCATTTACAAACCATAAGTGCTAATGACTCCATTCCTTTTTGTGGTTGTAGGGGCTGTTGATTGGAGTACACTACAATAAACCTGATCTCTCTAGGACATTCAGAAGCCAAGTTATAAGCCCACAAATGTGTAACTGGACTACTTCTTTAAAGTGACACCAGATCCGGTGACCTTTGGGACATGGTTTGACCCCCTTAGGAAAGTGCGATCATCATGAAACGTTCAGATCACTTACAACTCAATAGATTCTACCTTCCTGTATTGTTTCAGCCTGATTGGACCTTGTTTTCACACAAATGAACCCAGAATGATGTGAAATTGTGCTTCGTGCAACATAATTCTGGGTGCCATTTAAAAACCATAAGTGCTAATGACTCCATTCCTGTTTGTGGTTGTAGGGGCTGTTGATTGGAGTACTCTAAAACAACCCTGACCTCTCTAGGACATTCAGAAGCCAAGTTATAAGCCCACAAATGTGTAACTGTACTACTTCTTTAAAGTGACACCAGATCCGGTGACCTTTGGGACATGGTTTGACCCCCTTAGGAAAGTGCGATCATCATGAAACGTTCAGATCACTTACAACTCAATAGATTCTACCTTCCTGTATTGTTTCAGCCTGATTGGACCTTGTTTTCACACAAATGAACCCAGAATGATGTGAAATTGTGCTTCGTGCAACATAATTCTGGGTGCCATTTAAAAACCATAAGTGCTAATGTCTCCATTCCTTTTTGTGGTTGTAGGGGCTGTTGATTGGAGTACACTAAAGCAAACCTGATCGCTCTAGGTCATTCAGAAGCCAAGTTATAAGCCCACAAATGTGTAACTGGACTACTTCTTTAAATTGACACCAGATCCGGTGACCTTTGGGACATGGTTTGACCCCCTTAGGAAAGTGCTATCATCATGAAACGTTCAGATCACTTACAACTCAATAGATTCTACCTTCCTGTAACGTTTCAGCCTGATTGGACCTTGTTTTCACACAAATGAACCCAGAATGATGTGAAATTGTGCTTCGTGCAACATAATTCTGGGTGCCATTTACAAACCATAAATGCTAATGACTCCATTCCTTTTTGTGGTTGTAGTGGCTGTTGATTGGAGTACATTAAAACAAACCTGATCTCTCTAGGACATTCAGAAGCCAAGTTATAAGTCCACAAATGTGTAACTGGACTACTTCTTTAAATTGACACCAGATCCGGTGACCTTTGGGACATGGTTTGACCCCCTTAGGAAAGTGCTATCATCATGAAACGTTCAGATCACTTACAACTCAATAGATTCTACTTCCTGTAACGTTTCAGCCTGATTGGACCTTGTTTTCACACAAATGGACTCAGAATGATGTGAAATTGTGCTTCGTGCAACATAATTCTGGGTGCCATTTACAAACCATAAGTGCTAATGACTCCATTCCTTTTTGTGGTTGTAGGGGCTGTTGATTGGAGTACACTAAAACAAACCTGACCTCTCTAGGACATTCAGAAGCCAAGTTATAAGCCCACAAAGGTGTAAATGGACTACTTCTTTAAAGTGACACCAGGCCCGGTGACCTTTGGGACATGGTTTGACCCTCTATGGGAATGTGAGATCATCATGAAACGTTCAGATCACTTACAACTCAATAGATTCTACCTTCTTGTAATGTTTCAGCCTGATTGGACTTTGTTTTCACACAAATGGACCCAGAATGATGTGAAATAGTGCTTCGTGCAACATAATTCTGGGTGCCATTTACAAACCATAAGTGCTAATGACTCCATTCCTTTTTGTGGTTGTAGGGGCTGTTGATTGGAGTATACTAAAACAAACCTGATCTCTCTAGGACATTCAGAAGCCAAGTTATAAGCGCACAAATGTGTAACTGGACTACTTCTTTAAATTGACACCAGATCCGGTGACCTTTGGGACATGGTTTGACCCCCTTAGGAAAGCGCTATCATCATGAAACGTTCAGATCACTTACAACTCAATAGATTCTACCTTCCAGTAACGTTTCAGCCTGATTGGACCTTGTTTTCACACAAATGAACCCAGAATGATGTGAAATTGTGCTTCGTGCAAAATAATTCTGGGTGCCATTTACAAACCATAAGTGCTAATATCTCCATTCCTTTTTGTGGTTGTAGGGTATGTTGATTGGAGTATACTAAAACAAACCTGATCTCTCTAGGACATTCAGAAGCCAAGTTATAATCCCACAAATTTGTAACTGGACTACTTCTTTAGACACCAGATCCGGTGACCTTTGGGACATGGTTTGACCCCCTTAGGGAAGTGCTATCATCATGAAACGTTCAGATCACTTACAACTTAATAGATTCTACCTTCCTGTAATGTTTCAGCCTGATTGGACCTTGTTTTAACACAAATGGACCCAGAATGATGTGAAATTTTGCTTCGTGCAACATAATTCTGGGTGCCATTTACAAACCATAAGTGCTAATGACTCCATTCCTTTTTGTGGTTATAGGGGCTGTTGATTGGAGTACACTAAAACAAACCTGACCTCTCTAGGACATTCAGAAGCCAAGTTATAAGCCCACAAATGTGTAACTGGACTACTTCTTTAAAGTGACACCAGATCCGGTGACCTTTGGGACATGGTTTGACCCCCTTAGGAAAGTGCTATCATCATGAAACGTTCAGATCACTTACAACTCAATAGATTCTACCTTCCTGTAACGTTTCAGCCTGATTGGACCTTGTTTTCACACAAATGGACCCAGAATCATGTGAAATTGTGCTTCGTGCAACATAATTCTGGGTGCCATTTAAAAACCATAAGTGCTAATGACTCCATTCCTTTTTGTGGTTGTAGGGGCTGTTGATTGGAGTACACTAAAACAAACCTAACCTCTCTAGGACATTCAGAAGCCAAGTTATAAGCCCACAAAGGTGTAACTGGACTACTTCTTTAAAGTGACACCTGATCCGGTGACCTTTGGGACATGGTTTGACCCCCTTAGGAAAGTGCTATCATCATGAAACGTTCAGATCACTTACAACTCAATAGATTCTACCTTCCTGTAACGTTTCAGCCTGATTGGACCTTGTTTTCACACAAATGGACCCAGAATGATGTGAAATTGTGCTTCGTGCAACATAATTCTGGGTGCCATTTAAAAACCATAAGTGCTAATGACTCCATTCCTTTTTGTGGTTGTAGGGGCTGTTGATTGGAGTACACTAAAATAAACCTGATCTCTCTAGGACATTCAGAAGCCAAGTTATAAGCCCACAAATATGTAACTGGACTACTTCTTTAAATTGACACCAGATCCGGTGACCTTTGGGACATGGTTTGACCCCCTTAGGAAAGTGCTATCATCATGAAACGTTCAGATCACTTACAACTCAATAGATTCTACCTTCCTGTAACGTTTCAGCCTGATTGGACCTTGTTTTCACACAAATGGACCCAGAATGATGTGAAATTGTGCTTCGTGCAACATAATTCTGGGTGCCATTTACAAACCATAAGTGCTAATGACTCCATTCCTTTTTGTGGTTGTAGGGGCTGTTGATTGGAGTACACTAAAACAAACCTAACCTCTCTAGGACATTCAGAAGCCAAGTTATAAGCCCACAAATGTGTAACTGGACTACTTCTTTAAAGTGACACCAGGCCCGGTGACCTTTGGGACATGGTTTTACCCCCTATAGGAATGTGCGATCATCTTGAAACGTTCAGATCACTTACAACTCAATAGATTCTACCTTCTTGTAGCGTTTCAGCCTGATTGGACCTTGTTTTCACACAAATGGACCCAGAATGATGTGAAATTGTGCTTCGTGCAACATAATTCTGGGTGCCATTTAAAAACCATAAGTGCTAATGACTCCATTCCTTTTTGTGGTTGTAGGGGCTGTTGATTGGAGTACACTAAAACAAACCTGATCTCTCTAGGACATTCAGAAGCCAAGTTATAAGCCCACACATGTGTAACTGGACTACTTCTTTAAATTGACACCAGATCCGGTGACCTTTGGGACATGGTGTGACCCCCTTAGGAAAGTGCGATCATCATGAAACGTTCAGATCACTTACAACTCAATAGATTCTACCTTCCTGTATTGTTTTAGCCTGATTGGACCTTGTTTTCACAAAAATGAACCCAGAATGATGTGAAATTGTGCTTCGTGCAACATAATTCTGGGTGCCATTTAAAAACCATAAGTGCTAATGTCTCCATTCCTGTTTGTGGTTGTAGGGGCTGCTGATTGGAGTACACTAAAGCAAACCTGATCGCTCTAGGACATTCAGAAGCCAAGTTATAAGCCCACAAATGTGTAACTGGACTACTTCTTTAAAGTGACACCAGGCCCGGTGACCTTTGGGACATGGTTTTACCCCCTATAGGAATGTGCGATCATCTTGAAACGTTCAGATCACTTACAACTCAATAGATTCTACCTTCTTGTAGCGTTTCAGCCTGATTGGACCTTGTTTTCACACAAATGGACCCAGAATGATGTGAAATTGTGCTTCGTGCAACATAATTCTGGGTGCCATTTAAAAACCATAAGTGCTAATGACTCCATTCCTTTTTGTGGTTGTAGGGGCTGTTGATTGGAGTACACTAAAACAAACCTGATCTCTCTAGGACATTCAGAAGCCAAGTTATAAGCCCACACATGTGTAACTGGACTACTTCTTTAGACACCAGATCCGGTGACCTTTGGGACATGGTTTGACCCCCTTAGGAAAGTGCTATCATCATGAAACCTTCAGATCACATACAACTCAATAGATTCTACCTTCATGTAACGTTTCAGCCTGATTGGACCTTGTTTTCACACAAATGAACCCAGAATGATGTGAAATTGTGCTTCGTGCAACATAATTCTGGGTGCCATTTAAAAGCCATAAGTGCTAATGACTCCATTCCTTTTTGTGGTTGTAGGGGCTGTTGATTGGAGTACACTAAAACAAACCTGATTGCTCTAGGACCTTCAGAAGCCAAGTTATAAGCCCATAAATGTGTAACTGGACTACTTCTTTAAATTGACACCAGATCCGGTGACCTTTGGGACATGGTTTGACCCCCTTAGGAAAGTGCTATCATCATTAAACGTTCAGATCACTTACAACTCAATAGATTCTACCTTCCTGTAACGTTTCAGCCTTATTGGACCTTGTTTTCACACAAATGGACCCAGAATGATGTGAAATAGTGCTTCGTGCAACATAATTCTGGGTGCCATTTACAAACCATAAGTGCTAATGACTCCATTCCTTTTTGTGGTTGTAGGGGCTGTTGATTGGAGTACACTACAATAAACCTGATCTCTCTAGGACATTCAGAAGCCAAGTTATAAGCCCACAAATGTGTAACTGGACTACTTATTTAAATTGACACCAGATCCGGTGACCTTTGGGACATGGTTTGACCCCCTTAGGAAAGTGCTATCATCATTAAACGTTCAGATCCCTTACAACTCAATAGATTCTACCTTCCTGTAACGTTTCAGCCTGATTGGACCTTGTTTTCACACAAATGAACCCAGAATGATGTGAAATAGTGCTTCGTGCAACATAATTCTGGGTGCCATTTACAAACCATAAGTGCTAATGACTCCATTCCTTTTTGTGGTTGTAGGGGCTGTTGATTGGAGTACACTACAATAAACCTGATCTCTCTAGGACATTCAGAAGCCAAGTTATAAGCCCACAAATGTGTAACTGGACTACTTATTTAAATTGACACCAGATCCGGTGACCTTTGGGACATGGTTTGACCCCCTTAGGAAAGTGCTATCATCATTAAACGTTCAGATCACTTACAACTCAATAGATTCTACCTTCCTGTAACGTTTCAGCCTGATTGGACCTTGTTTTCACACAAATGAACCCAGAATGATGTGAAATTGTGCTTCGTGCAACATAATTCTGGGTGCCATTTACAAACCATAAGTGCTAATGACTCCATTCCTTTTTGTGGTTGTAGGGGCTGTAGATTGGAGTACACTAAAACAAACCTAACCTCTCTAGGACATTCAGAAGCCAAGTTATAAGCCCACAAAGGTGTAACTGGACTACTTCTTTAAATTGACACCAGATCCGGTGACCTTTGGGACATGGTTTGACCCCCTTAGGAAAGTGCTATCATCATGAAATGTTCAGATCACTTACAACTCAATAGATTCTACCTTCTTGTAACGTTTCAGCCTGATTGGACCTTGTTTTCACACAAATGGACCCAGAATGATGTGAAATAGTGCTTCGTGCAACATAATTCTGGGTGCCATTTACAAACCATAAGTGCTAATGACTCCATTCCTTTTTGTGGTTGTAGGGGCTGTTGATTGGAGTACACTAAAATAAACTTGATCTCTCTAGGACATTCAGAAGCCAAGTTATAAGCCCACAAATGTGTAACTGGACTACTTATTTAAATTGACACCAGATCCGGTGACCTTTGGGACATGGTTTGACCCCCTTAGGAAAGTGCTATCATCATTAAACGTTCAGATCACTTACAACTCAATAGATTCTACCTTCCTGTAACGTTTCAGCCTGATTGGACCTTGTTTTCACACAAATGAACCCAGAATGATGTGAAATAGTGCTTCGTGCAACATAATTCTGGGTGCCATTTACAAACCATAAGTGCTAATGACTCCATTCCTTTTTGTGGTTGTAGGGGCTGTTGATTGGAGTACACTACAATAAACCTGATCTCTCTAGGACATTCAGAAGCCAAGTTATAAGCCCACAAATGTGTAACTGGACTACTTATTTAAATTGACACCAGATCCGGTGACCTTTGGGACATGGTTTGACCCCCTTAGGAAAGTGCTATCATCATTAAACGTTCAGATCACTTACAACTCAATAGATTCTACCTTCCTGTAACGTTTCAGCCTGATTGGACCTTGTTTTCACACAAATGAACCCAGAATGATGTGAAATTGTGCTTCGTGCAACATAATTCTGGGTGCCATTTACAAACCATAAGTGCTAATGACTCCATTCCTTTTTGTGGTTGTAGGGGCTGTAGATTGGAGTACACTAAAACAAACCTAACCTCTCTAGGACATTCAGAAGCCAAGTTATAAGCCCACAAAGGTGTAACTGGACTACTTCTTTAAATTGACACCAGATCCGGTGACCTTTGGGACATGGTTTGACCCCCTTAGGAAAGTGCTATCATCATGAAATGTTCAGATCACTTACAACTCAATAGATTCTACCTTCTTGTAATGTTTCAGCCTGATTGGACCTTGTTTTCACACAAATGGACCCAGAATGATGTGAAATAGTGCTTCGTGCAACATAATTCTGGGTGCCATTTACAAACCATAAGTGCTAATGACTCCATTCCTTTTTGTGGTTGTAGGGGCTGTTGATTGGAGTACACTAAAATAAATTTGATCTCTCTAGGACATTCAGAAGCCAAGTTATAAGCCCACACATGTGTAACTGGACTACTTCTTTAAATTGACACCAGATCCGGTGACCTTTGGGACATGGTTTGACCCCCTTAGGAAAGTGCTATCATCATGAAACGTTCAGATCACTTACAACTCAATAGATTCTACCTTCCTGTAACGTTTCAGCCTGATTGGACCTTGTTTTCACACAAATGGACCCAGAATGATGTGAAATAGTGCTTCGTGCAACATAATTCTGGGTGCCATTTACAAACCATAAGTGATAATGACTCCATTCCTTTTTGTGGTTGTAGGGGCTGTTGATTGGAGTACACTAAAATAAACCTGATCTCTCTAGGACATTCAGAAGCCAAGTTATAAGCCCACAAATGTGTAACTGGACTACTTCTTTAAATTGACACCAGATCCGGTGACCTTTGGGACATGGTTTGACCCCCTTAGGAAAGTGCTATCATCATGAAATGTTCAGATCACTTACAACTCAATAGATTCTACCTTCTTGTAGCGTTTCAGCCTGATTGGACCTTGTTTTCACACAAATGGACCCAGAATGATGTGAAATTGTGCTTCGTGCAACATAATTCTGGGTGCCATTTAAAAACCATAAGTGCTAATGACTCCATTCCTTTTTGTGGTTGTAGGGGCTGTTGATTGGAGTACACTAAAACAAACCTGATCTCTCTAGGACATTCAGAAGCCAAGTTATAAGCCCACACATGTGTAACTGGACTAGTTCTTTAAATTGACACCAGATCCGGTGACCTTTGGGACATGGTGTGACCCCCTTAGGAAAGTGCTATCATCATTAAACGTTCAGATCACTTACAACTCAATAGATTCTACCTTCCTGTAACGTTTCAGCCTGATTGGACCTTGTTTTCACACAAATGGACCCAGAATGATGTGAAATTGTGCTTTGTGCAACATAATTCTGGGTGCCATTTACAAACCATAAGTGCTAATGACTCCATTCCTTTTTGTGGTTGTAGGGGCTGTTGATTGGAGTACACTACAATAAACCTGATCTCTCTAGGACATTCAGAAGCCAAGTTATAAGCCCACAAATGTGTAACTGGACTACTTCTTTAAAGTGACACCAGATCCGGTGACCTTTGGGACATGGTTTGACCCCCTTAGGAAAGTGCGATCATCATGAAACGTTCAGATCACTTACAACTCAATAGATTCTACCTTCCTGTATTGTTTCAGCCTGATTGGACCTTGTTTTCACACAAATGAACCCAGAATGATGTGAAATTGTGCTTCGTGCAACATAATTCTGGGTGCCATTTAAAAACCATAAGTGCTAATGTCTCCATTCCTGTTTGTGGTTGTAGGGGCTGTTGATTGGAGTACACTAAAGCAAACCTGATCGCTCTAGGACATTCAGAAGCCAAGTTATAAGCCCACAAATGTGTAACTGGACTACTTCTTTAAATTGACACCAGATCCGGTGACCTTTGGGACATTGTTTGACCCCCTTAGGAAAGTGCTATCATCATGAAACGTTCAGATCACTTACATCTCAATAGATTCTACCTTCCTGTAACGTTTCAGCCTGATTGGACCTTGTTTTCACACAAATGAACCCAGAATGATGTGAAATTGTGCTTCGTGCAACATAATTCTGGGTGCCTTTTAAAAACTATAAGTGCTAATGACTCCATTCCTTTTTGTGGTTGTAGGGGCTGTTGATTGGAGTATACTAAAACAAACCTGATCTCTCTAGGACATTCAGAAGCCAAGTTATAAGCCCACAAATGTGTAACTGGACTACTTCTTTAGACACCAGATCCGGTGACCTTTGGGACATGGTTTGACCCCCTTAGGAAAGTGCTATCATCATGAAACGTTCAGATCACTTACAACTCAATAGATTCTACCTTCCTGTAACGATTCAGCCTGATTGGACCTTGTTTTCACACAAATGAACCCAGAATGATGTGAAATTGTGCTTCGTGCAACAAAATTCTGGGTGCCATTTAAAAACCATAAGTGCTAATGTCTCCATTCCTTTTTGTGGTTCTAGGGGCTGTTGATTGGAGTACACTAAAACAAACCTGATCGCTCTAGGACATTCAGAAGCCAAGTTATAAGCCCACAAATGTGTAACTGGACTACTTCTTTAAATTGACGCCAGATCCGCTGACCTTTGAGACATGGTTTGACCCCCTTAGGAAAGTGCTATCATCATGAAACCTTCAGATCACATACAACTCAATAGATTCTACCTTCATGTAACGTTTCAGCCTGATTGGACCTTGTTTTCACACAAATGAACCCAGAATGATGTGAAATTGTGCTTTGTGCAACATAATTCTGGGTGCCATTTAAAAGCCATAAGTGCTAATGACTCCATTCCTTTTTGTGGTTGTAGGGGCTGTTGATTGGAGTACACTAAAACAAACCTGATCGCTCTAGGACCTTCAGAAGCCAAGTTATAAGCCCATAAATGTGTAACTGGACTACTTCTTTAAATTGACACCAGATCCGGTGACCTTTGGGACATGGTTTGACCCGCTTAGGAAAGTGCTATCATCATTAAACGTTCAGATCACTTACAACTCAATAGATTCTACCTTCCTGTAACGTTTCAGCCTGATTGGACCTTGTTTTCACACAAATGAACCCAGAATGATGTGAAATTGTGCTTCGTGCAACATAATTCTGGGTGCCATTTACAAACCATAAGTGCTAATGACTCCATTCCTTTTTGTGGTTGTAGGGGCTGTAGATTGGAGTACACTAAAACAAACCTAACCTCTCTAGGACATTCAGAAGCCAAGTTATAAGCCCACAAAGGTGTAACTGGACTACTTCTTTAAATTGACACCAGATCCGGTGACCTTTGGGACATGGTTTGACCCCCTTAGGAAACTGCTATCATCATGAAATGTTCAGATCACTTACAACTCAATAGATTCTACCTTCTTGTAACGTTTCAGCCTGATTGGACCTTGTTTTCACACAAATGGACCCAGAATGATGTGAAATAGTGCTTCGTGCAACATAATTCTGGGTGCCATTTACAAACCATAAGTGCTAATGACTCCATTCCTTTTTGTGGTTGTAGGGGCTGTTGATTGGAGTACACTAAAATAAACTTGACCTCTCTAGGACATTCAGAAGCCAAGTTATAAGCCCACACATGTGTAACTGGACTACTTCTTTAAATTGACACCAGATCCGGTGACCTTTGGGACATGGTTTGACCCCCTTAGGAAAGTGCTATCATCATGAAACGTTCAGATCACTTACAACTCAATAGATTCTACCTTCCTGTAACGTTTCAGCCTGATTGGACCTTGTTTTCACACAAATGGACCCAGAATGATGTGAAATAGTGCTTCGTGCAACATAATTCTGGGTGCCATTTACAAACCATAAGTGATAATGACTCCATTCCTTTTTGTGGTTGTAGGGGCTGTTGATTGGAGTACACTAAAATAAACCTGATCTCTCTAGGACATTCAGAAGCCAAGTTATAAGCCCACAAATGTGTAACTGGACTACTTCTTTAAATTGACACCAGATCCGGTGACCTTTGGGACATGGTTTGACCCCCTTAGGAAAGTGCTATCATCATGAAACGTTCAGATCACTTACAACTCAATAGATTCTACCTTCCTGTAACGTTTCAGCCTGATTGGACCTTGTTTTCACACAAATGGACCCAGAATCATGTGAAATTGTGCTTCGTGCAACATAATTCTGGGTGCCATTTAAAAACCATAAGTGCTAATGACTCCATTCCTTTTTGTGGTTGTAGGGGCTGTTGATTGGAGTATACTAAAACAAACCTGATCTCTCTAGGACATTCAGAAGCCACGTTATAAGCCCACAAATGTGTAACTGGACTACTTCTTTAAATTGACACCAGATCCGGTGACCTTTGGGACATGGTTTGACCCCCTTAGGAAAGTGCTATCATCATGAAACGTTCAGATCACTTACAACTCAATAGATTCTAACTTCCTGTAACATTTCAGTCTGATTGGACCTTGTTTTCACACAAATGAACCCAGAATGATGTGAAAGTGTGCTT
Source organism: Nothobranchius furzeri (assembly GCF_043380555.1). Classification (NCBI taxonomy): domain Eukaryota; kingdom Metazoa; phylum Chordata; class Actinopteri; order Cyprinodontiformes; family Nothobranchiidae; genus Nothobranchius; species Nothobranchius furzeri. The sequence continues at coordinate 6,336,695 of NC_091753.1, forward strand.
CGTGCAACATAATTCTGGGTGCCATTTAAAAACCATAAGTGCTAATGACTCCATTCCTCTTTGGGGTAATGGGGGCTGTTAACTGGAGTACTCTAAAACAAACCTGACCTCTCTAGGATATTCAGAAGCCAAGTTATAAGCCCACAAATGTGTAACTGGACTACTTCTTTAAAGTGACACCAGGTCCGGTGACCTTTGGGACATGGTTTGACCCCCTATAGGAATGTGCGATCATCATGAAACGTTCAGATCACTTACAACTCAATAGATTCTACCTTCTTGTAACGTTTCAGCCTGATTGGACATTGTTTTCACACAAATGGACCCAGAATGATGTGAAATTGTGCTTCATGCAACATAATTCTGGGTGCCATTTACAAACCATAAGTGCTAATGACTCCATTCCTTTTTGTGGTTGTAGGGGCTGTTGATTGGAGTACACTAAAACAAACCTGATCTCTCCAGGACATTCAGAAGCCAAGTTATAAGCCCACAAATGTGTAACTGGACTACTTCTTTAAAGTGACACCAGGCCCGGTGACCTTTGGGACATGGTTTGACCCCCTATAGGAATGTGCGATCATCATGAAACGTTCAGATCACTTACAACTCAATAATTCTACCTTCTTGTAACGTTTCAGCCTGATTGGACCTTGTTTTCACACAAATGAACCCAGAATGATGTGAAATTGTGCTTCGTGCAACATAATTCTGGGTGCCATTTACAAACCATAAGTGCTAATGACTCCATTCCGTTTTGTGGTTGTAGGGGCTGTTGATTGGAGTACACTAAAACAAACCTAACCTCTCTAGGACATTCAGAAGCCAAGTTATAAGCCCACAAAGATGTAACTGGACTACTTCTTTAAAGTGACACCAGGCCCGGTGACCTGTGGGACATGGTTTTACCCCCTATAGGAATGTGCGATCATCTTGAAACATTCAGATCACTTACAACTCAATAGATTCTACCTTCTTATAGCGTTTCAGCCTGATTGGACCTTGTTTTCACACAAATGGACCCAGAATGAAGTGAAATTGTGCTTCGTGCAACATAATTCTGGGTGCCATTTACAAACCAAAAGTGCTAATGACTCCATTCCTTTTTGTGGTTGTAGGGGCTGTTGATTGGAGTACACTAAAACAAACCTGATCTCTCTAGGACATTCAGAAGCCAAGTTATAAGCCCACAAATGTGTAACTGGACTACTTCTTTAAATTGACACCAGATCCGGTGACGTTTGGGACATGGTTTGACCCCCTTAGGAAAGTGCTATCATCATGAAACGTTCAGATCACTTACAACTCAATAGATTCTACCTTCCTGTAACGTTTCAGCCTGATTGGACCTTGTTTTCACACAAATGGACCCAGAATGATGTGAAATTGTGCTTCGTGCAACATAATTCTGGGTGCCATTTACAAACCATAAGTGCTAATGACTCCATTCCTTTTTGTGGTTGTAGGGGCTGTTGATTGGAGTACACTACAATAAACCTGATCTCTCTAGGACATTCAGAAGCCAAGTTATAAGCCCACAAATATGTAACTGGACTACTTCTTTAAATTGACACCAGATCCGGTGACCTTTGGGACATGGTTTGACCCCCTTAGGAAAGTGCTATCATCATGAAACGTTCAGATCACTTACAACTCAATAGATTCTACCTTCCTGTAACGTTTCAGCCTGATTGGACCTTGTTTTCACACAAATGGACCCAGAATGATGTGAAATTGTGCTTCGTGCAACATAATTCCGGGTGCCATTTACAAACCATAAGTGCTAATGACTCCATTCCTTTTTGTGGTTGTAGGGGCTGTTGATTGGAGTACACTAAAACAAACCTAACCTCTCTAGGACATTCAGAAGCCAAGTTATAAGCCCACAAATGTGTAACTGGACTACTTCTTTAAAGTGACACCAGGCCCGGTGACCTTTGGGACATGGTTTTACCCCCTATAGGAATGTGCGATCATCTTGAAACGTTCAGATCACTTACAACTCAATAGATTCTACCTTCTTGTAGCGTTTCAGCCTGATTGGACCTTGTTTTCACACAAATGGACCCAGAATGATGTGAAATTGTGCTTCGTGCAACATAATTCTGGGTGCCATTTAAAAACCATAAGTGCTAATGACTCCATTCCTTTTTGTGGTTGTAGGGGCTGTTGATTGGAGTACACTAAAACAAACCTGATCTCTCTAGGACATTCAGAAGCCAAGTTATAAGCCCACACATGTGTAACTGGACTACTCCTTTAAATTGACACCAGATCCGGTGACCTTTGGGACATGGTGTGACCCCCTTAGGAAAGTGCGATCATCATGAAACGTTCAGATCACTTACAACTCAATAGATTCTACCTTCCTGTATTGTTTTAGCCTGATTGGACCTTGTTTTCACAAAAATGAACCCAGAATGATGTGAAATTGTGCTTCGTGCAACATAATTCTGGGTGCCATTTAAAAACCATAAGTGCTAATGTCTCCATTCCTGTTTGTGGTTGTAGGGGCTGCTGATTGGAGTACACTAAAGCAAACCTGATCGCTCTAGGACATTCAGAAGCCAAGTTATAAGCCCACAAATGTGTAACTGGACTACTTCTTTAAATTGACACCAGATCCGGTGACCTTTGGGACATTGTTTGACCCCCTTAGGAAAGTGCTATCATCATGAAACGTTCAGATCACTTACAACTCAATAGATTCTACCTTCCTGTAACGTTTCAGCCTGATTGGACCTTGTTTTCACACAAATGAACCCAGAATGATGTGAAATTGTGCTTCGTGCAACATAATTCTGGGTGCCATTTAAAAACCATAAGTGCTAATGACTCCATTCCTTTTTGTGGTTGTAGGGGTTGTTGATTGGAGTATACTAAAACAAACCTGATCTCTCTAGGACATTCAGAAGCCAAGTTATAAGCCCACAAATTTGTAACTGGACTACTTCTTTAGACACCAGATCCGGTGACCTTTGGGACATGGTTTTACCCCCTTAGGAAAGTGCTATCATCATGACACCTTCAGATCACATACAACTCAATAGATTCTACCTTCATGTAACGTTTCAGCCTGATTGGACCTTGTTTTCACACAAATGAACCCAGAATGATGTGAAATTGTGCTTCGTGCAACATAATTCTGGGTGCCATTTAAAAGCCATAAGTGCTAATGACTCCATTCCTTTTTGTGGTTGTAGGGGCTGTTGATTGGAGTACACTAAAACAAACCTGATCGCTCTAGGACCTTCAGAAGCCAAGTTATAAGCCCATAAATGTGTAACTGGACTACTTCTTTAAATTGACACCAGATCCGGTGACCTTTGGGACATGGTTTGACCCCCTTAGGAAAGTGCTATCATCATTAAACGTTCAGATCACTTACAACTCAATAGATTCTACCTTCCTGTAACGTTTCAGCCTGATTGGTCCTTGTTTTCACACAAATGGACCCAGAATGATGTGAAATAGTGCTTCGTGCAACATAATTCTGGGTGCCATTTACAAACCATAAGTGCTAATGACTCCATTCCTTTTTGTGGTTGTAGGGGCTGTTGATTGGAGTACACTACAATAAACCTGATCTCTCTAGGACATTCAGAAGCCAAGTTATAAGCCCACAAATGGGTAACTGGACTACTTATTTAAATTGACACCAGATCCGGTGACCTTTGGGACATGGTTTGACCCCCTTAGGAAAGTGCTATCATCATTAAACGTTCAGATCACTTAAAACTCAATAGATTCTACCTTCCTGTAACGTTTCAGCCTGATTGGACCTTGTTTTCACACAAATGAACCCAGAATGATTTGAAATTGTGCTTCGTGCAACATAATTCTGGGTGCCATTTACAAACCATAAGTGCTAATGACTCCATTCCTTTTTGTGGTTGTAGGGGCTGTAGATTGGAGTACACTAAAACAAACCTAACCTCTCTAGGACATTCAGAAGCCAAGTTATAAGCCCACAAAGGTGTAACTGGACTACTTCCTTAAATTGACACCAGATCCGGTGACCTTTGGGACATGGTTTGACCCCCTTAGGAAAGTGCTATCATCATGAAATGTTCAGATCACTTACAACTCAATAGATTCTACCTTCTTGTAACGTTTCAGCCTGATTGGACCTTGTTTTCACACAAATGGACCCAGAATGATGTGAAATAGTGATTCGTGCAACATAATTCTGGGTGCCATTTACAAACCATAAGTGCTAATGACTCCATTCCTTTTTGTGGTTGTAGGGGCTGTTGATTGGAGTACACTAAAATAAACTTGATCTCTCTAGGACATTCAGAAGCCAAGTTATAAGCCCACACATGTGTAACTGGACTACTTCTTTAAATTGACACCAGATCCGGTGACCTTTGGGACATGGTTTGACCCCCTTAGGAAAGTGCTATCATCATGAAACGTTCAGATCACTTACAACTCAATAGATTCTACCTTCCTGTAACGTTTCAGCCTGATTGGACCTTGTTTTCACACAAATGGACCCAGAATGATGTGAAATTGTGCTTCGTGCAACATAATTCTGGGTGCCATTTACAAACCATAAGTGATAATGACTCCCTTCCTTTTTGTGGTTGTAGGGGCTGTTGATTGGAGTACACTAAAATAAACCTGATCTCTCTAGGACATTCAGAAGCCAAGTTATAAGCCCACAAATGTGTAACTGGACTACTTCTTTAAATTGACACCAGATCCGGTGACCTTTGGGACATGGTTTGACCCCCTTAGGAAAGTGCTATCATCATGAAATGTTCAGATCACTTACAACTCAATAGATTCTACCTTCTTGTAGCGTTTCAGCCTGATTGGACCTTGTTTTCACACAAATGGACCCAGAATGATGTGAAATTGTGCTTCGTGCAACATAATTCTGGGTGCCATTTAAAAACCATAAGTGCTAATGACTCCATTCCTTTTTGTGGTTGTAGGGGCTGTTGATTGGAGTACACTAAAACAAACCTGATCTCTCTAGGACATTCAGAAGCCAAGTTATAAGCCCACACATGTGTAACTGGACTAGTTCTTTAAATTGACACCAGATCCGGTGACCTTTGGGACATGGTGTGACCCCCTTAGGAAAGTGCTATCATCATTAAACGTTCAGATCACTTACAACTCAATAGATTCTACCTTCCTGTAACGTTTCAGCCTGATTGGACCTTGTTTTCACACAAATGGACCCAGAATGATGTGAAATTGTGCTTCGTGCAACATAATTCTGGGTGCCATTTACAAACCATAAGTGCTAATGACTCCATTCCTTTTTGTGGTTGTAGGGGCTGTTGATTGGAGTACACTACAATAAACCTGATCTCTCTAGGACATTCAGAAGCCAAGATATAAGCCCACAAATGTGTAACTGGACTACTTATTTAAATTGACACCAGATCCGGTGACCTTTGGGACATGGTTTGACCCCCTTAGGAAAGTGCTATCATCATTAAACGTTCAGATCACTTACAACTCAATAGATTCTACCTTCCTGTAACGTTTCAGCCTGATTGGTCCTTGTTTTCACACAAATGGACCCAGAATGATGTGAAATAGTGCTTCGTGCAACATAATTCTGGGTGCCATTTACAAACCATAAGTGCTAATGACTCCATTCCTTTTTGTGGTTGTAGGGGCTGTTGATTGGAGTACACTACAATAAACCTGATCTCTCTAGGACATTCAGAAGCCAAGTTATAAGCCCACAAATGTGTAACTGGACTACTTATTTAAATTGACACCAGATCCGGTGACCTTTGGGACATGGTTTGACCCCCTTAGGAAAGTGCTATCATCATTAAACGTTCAGATCACTTAAAACTCAATAGATTCTACCTTCCTGTAACGTTTCAGCCTGATTGGACCTTGTTTTCACACAAATGAACCCAGAATGATTTGAAATTGTGCTTCGTGCAACATAATTCTGGGTGCCATTTACAAACCATAAGTGCTAATGACTCCATTCCTTTTTGTGGTTGTAGGGGCTGTAGATTGGAGTACACTAAAACAAACCTAACCTCTCTAGGACATTCAGAAGCCAAGTTATAAGCCCACAAAGGTGTAACTGGACTACTTCCTTAAATTGACACCAGATCCGGTGACCTTTGGGACATGGTTTGACCCCCTTAGGAAAGTGCTATCATCATGAAATGTTCAGATCACTTACAACTCAATAGATTCTACCTTCTTGTAACGTTTCAGCCTGATTGGACCTTGTTTTCACACAAATGGACCCAGAATGATGTGAAATAGTGATTCGTGCAACATAATTCTGGGTGCCATTTACAAACCATAAGTGCTAATGACTCCATTCCTTTTTGTGGTTGTAGGGGCTGTTGATTGGAGTACACTAAAATAAACTTGATCTCTCTAGGACATTCAGAAGCCAAGTTATAAGCCCACACATGTGTAACTGGACTACTTCTTTAAATTGACACCAGATCCGGTGACCTTTGGGACATGGTTTGACCCCCTTAGGAAAGTGCTATCATCATGAAACGTTCAGATCACTTACAACTCAATAGATTCTACCTTCCTGTAACGTTTCAGCCTGATTGGACCTTGTTTTCACACAAATGGACCCAGAATGATGTGAAATTGTGCTTCGTGCAACATAATTCTGGGTGCCATTTACAAACCATAAGTGATAATGACTCCCTTCCTTTTTGTGGTAGTAGGGGCTGTTGATTGGAGTACACTAAAATAAACCTGATCTCTCTAGGACATTCAGAAGCCAAGTTATAAGCCCACAAATGTGTAACTGGACTACTTCTTTAAATTGACACCAGATCCGGTGACCTTTGGGACATGGTTTGACCCCCTTAGGAAAGTGCTATCATCATGAAATGTTCAGATCACTTACAACTCAATAGATTCTACCTTCTTGTAGCGTTTCAGCCTGATTGGACCTTGTTTTCACACAAATGGACCCAGAATGATGTGAAATTGTGCTTCGTGCAACATAATTCTGGGTGCCATTTAAAAACCATAAGTGCTAATGACTCCATTCCTTTTTGTGGTTGTAGGGGCTGTTGATTGGAGTACACTAAAACAAACCTGATCTCTCTAGGACATTCAGAAGCCAAGTTATAAGCCCACACATGTGTAACTGGACTAGTTCTTTAAATTGACACCAGATCCGGTGACCTTTGGGACATGGTGTGACCCCCTTAGGAAAGTGCTATCATCATTAAACGTTCAGATCACTTACAACTCAATAGATTCTACCTTCCTGTAACGTTTCAGCCTGATTGGACCTTGTTTTCACACAAATGGACCCAGAATGATGTGAAATTGTGCTTCGTGCAACATAATTCTGGGTGCCATTTACAAACCATAAGTGCTAATGACTCCATTCCTTTTTGTGGTTGTAGGGGCTGTTGATTGGAGTACACTACAATAAACCTGATCTCTCTAGGACATTCAGAAGCCAAGATATAAGCCCACAAATGTGTAACTGGACTACTTATTTAAATTGACACCAGATCCGGTGACCTTTGGGACATGGTTTGACCCCCTTAGGAAAGTGCTATCATCATTAAACGTTCAGATCACTTACAACTCAATAGATTCTACATTCCTGTAACGTTTCAGCCTGATTGGACCTTGTTTTCACACAAATGAACCCAGAATGATGTGAAATTGTGCTTCGTGCAACATAATTCTGGGTGCCATTTACAAACCATAAGGGCTAATGACTCCATTCCTTTTTGTGGTTGTAGGGGCTGTAGATTGGAGTACACTAAAACAAACCTAACCTCTCTAGGACATTCAGAAGCCAAGTTATAAGCCCACAAAGGTGTAACTGGACTACTTCTTTAAATTGACACCAGATCCAGTGACCTTTGGGACATGGTTTGACCCCCTTAGGAAAGTGCTATCATCATGAAATGTTCAGATCACTTACAACTCAATAGATTCTACCTTCTTGTAACGTTTCAGCCTGATTGGACCTTGTTTTCACACAAATGGACCCAGAATGATGTGAAATAGTGCTTCGTGCAACATAATTCTGGGTGCCATTTACAAACCATAAGTGCTAATGACTCCATTCCTTTTTGTGGTTGTAGGGGCTGTTGATTGGAGTACACTAAAATAAACTTGATCTCTCTAGGACATTCAGAAGCCAAGTTATAAGCCCACACATGTGTAACTGGACTACTTCTTTAAATTGACACCAGATCCGGTGACCTTTGGGACATGGTTTGACCCCCTTAGGAAAGTGCTATCATCATGAAACGTTCAGATCACTTACAACTCAATAGATTCTACCTTCCTGTAACGTTTCAGCCTGATTGGACCTTGTTTTCACACAAATGGACCCAGAATGATGTGAAATAGTGCTTCGTGCAACATAATTCTGGGTGCCATTTACAAACCATAAGTGATAATGACTCCATTCCTTTTTGTGGTTGTAGGGGCTGTTGATTGGAGTACACTAAAATAAACCTGATCTCTCTAGGACATTCAGAAGCCAAGTTATAAGCCCACAAATGTGTAACTGGACTACTTCTTTAAATTGACACCAGATCCGGTGTCCTTTGGGACATGGTTTGACCCCCTTAGGAAAGTGCTATCATCATGAAACGTTCAGATCACTTACAACTCAATAGATTCTACCTTCTTGTAGCGTTTCAGCCTGATTGGACCTTGTTTTCACACAAATGGACCCAGAATGATGTGAAATTGTGCTTCGTGCAACATAATTCTGGGTGCCATTTAAAAACCATAAGTGCTAATGACTCCATTCCTTTTTGTGGTTGTAGGGGCTGTTGATTGGAGTACACTAAAACAAAGCTGATCTCTCTAGGACATTCAGAAGCCAAGTTATAAGCCCACACATGTGTAACTGGACTACTTCTTTAAATTGACACCAGATCCGGTGACCTTTGGGACATGGTGTGACCCCCTTAGGAAAGTGCTATCATCATGAAACGTTCAGATCACTTACAACTCAATAGATTCTACCTTCCTGTAACGTTTCAGCCTGATTGGACCTTGTTTTCACACAAATGGACCCAGAATGATGTGAAATTGTGCTTCGTGCAACATAATTCTGGGTGCCATTTACAAACCATAAGTGCTAATGACTCCATTCCTTTTTGTGGTTGTAGGGGCTGTTGATTGGAGTACACTAAAACAACCCTGACCTCTCTAGGACATTCAGAAGCCAAGTTATAAGCCCACAAATGTGTAACTGGACTACTTCTTTAAATTGACACCAGATCCGGTGACCTTTGGGACATTGTTTGACCCCCTTAGGAAAGTGCTATCATCATGAAACGTTCAGATCACTTACAACTCAATAGATTCTACCTTCCTGTAACGTTTCAGCCTGATTGGACCTTGTTTTCACACAAATGAACCCAGAATGATGTGAAATTGTGCTTCGTGCAACATAATTCTGGGTGCCTTTTAAAAACCATAAGTGCTAATGACTCCATTCCTTTTTGTGGTTGTAGGGGCTGTTGATTGGAGTATACTAAAACAAACCTGATCTCTCTAGGACATTCAGAAGCCAAGTTATAAGCCCACAAATGTGTAACTGGACTACTTCTTTAAATTGACGCCAGATCCGCTGACCTTTGAGACATGGTTTGACCCCCTTAGGAAAGTGCTATCATCATGAAACCTTCAGATCACATACAACTCAATAGATTCTACCTTCATGTAACGTTTCAGCCTGATTGGACCTTGTTTTCACACAAATGAACCCAGAATGATGTGAAATTGTGCTTCGTGCAACATAATTCTGGGTGCCATTTAAAAGCCATAAGTGCTAATGACTCCATTCCTTTTTGTGGTTGTAGGGGCTGTTGATTGGAGTACACTACAATAAACCTGATCTCTCTAGGACATTCAGAAGCCAAGATATAAGCCCACAAATGTGTAACTGGACTACTTATTTAAATTGACACCAGATCCGGTGACCTTTGGGACATGGTTTGACCCCCTTAGGAAAGTGCTATCATCATTAAACGTTCAGATCACTTACAACTCAATAGATTCTACCTTCCTGTAACGTTTCAGCATGATTGGACCTTGTTTTCACACAAATGAACCCAGAATGATGTGAAATTGTGCTTCGTGCAACATAATTCTGGGTGCCATTTACAAACCATAAGGGCTAATGACTCCATTCCTTTTTGTGGTTGTAGGGGCTGTAGATTGGAGTACACTAAAACAAACCTAACCTCTCTAGGACATTCAGAAGCCAAGTTATAAGCCCACAAAGGTGTAACTGGACTACTTCTTTAAATTGACACCAGATCCGGTGACCTTTGGGACATGGTTTGACCCCCTTAGGAAAGTGCTATCATCATGAAATGTTCAGATCACTTACAACTCAATAGATTCTACCTTCTTGTAACGTTTCAGCCTGATTGGACCTTGTTTTCACACAAATGGACCCAGAATGATGTGAAATAGTGCTTCGTGCAACATAATTCTGGGTGCCATTTACAAACCATAAGTGCTAATGACTCCATTCCTTTTTGTGGTTGTAGGGGCTGTTGATTGGAGTACACTAAAATAAACTTGATCTCTCTAGGACATTCAGAAGCCAAGTTATAAGCCCACACATGTGTAACTGGACTACTTCTTTAAATTGACACCAGATCCGGTGACCTTTGGGACATGGTTTGACCCCCTTAGGAAAGTGCTATCATCATGAAACGTTCAGATCACTTACAACTCAATAGATTCTACCTTCCTGTAACGTTTCAGCCTGATTGGACCTTGTTTTCACACAAATGGACCCAGAATGATGTGAAATAGTGCTTCGTGCAACATAATTCTGGGTGCCATTTACAAACCATAAGTGATAATGACTCCATTCCTTTTTGTGGTTGTAGGGGCTGTTGATTGGAGTACACTAAAATAAACCTGATCTCTCTAGGACATTCAGAAGCCAAGTTATAAGCCCACAAATGTGTAACTGGACTACTTCTTTAAATTGACACCAGATCCGGTGTCCTTTGGGACATGGTTTGACCCCCTTAGGAAAGTGCTATCATCATGAAACGTTCAGATCACTTACAACTCAATAGATTCTACCTTCTTGTAGCGTTTCAGCCTGATTGGACCTTGTTTTCACACAAATGGACCCAGAATGATGTGAAATTGTGCTTCGTGCAACATAATTCTGGGTGCCATTTAAAAACCATAAGTGCTAATGACTCCATTCCTTTTTGTGGTTGTAGGGGCTGTTGATTGGAATACACTAAAACAAAGCTGATCTCTCTAGGACATTCAGAAGCCAAGTTATAAGCCCACACATGTGTAACTGGACTACTTCTTTAAATTGACACCAGATCCGGTGACCTTTGGGACATGGTGTGACCCCCTTAGGAAAGTGCTATCATCATGAAACGTTCAGATCACTTACAACTCAATAGATTCTACCTTCCTGTAACGTTTCAGCCTGATTGGACCTTGTTTTCACACAAATGGACCCAGAATGATGTGAAATTGTGCTTCGTGCAACATAATTCTGGGTGCCATTTACAAACCATAAGTGCTAATGACTCCATTCCTTTTTGTGGTTGTAGGGGCTGTTGATTGGAGTACACTAAAACAACCCTGACCTCTCTAGGACATTCAGAAGCCAAGTTATAAGCCCACAAATGTGTAACTGGACTACTTCTTTAAAGTGACACCAGGCCCGGTGACCTTTGGGACATGGTTTGACCCCCTATAGGAATGTGCGATCATCATGAAATGTTCAGATCACTTACAACTCAATAATTCTACCTTCTTGTAACGTTTCAGCCTGATTGGACCTTGTTTTCACACAAATGAACCCAGAATGATGTGAAATTGTGCTTCGTGCAACATAATTCTGGGTGCCATTTACAAACCATAAGTGCTAATGACTCCATTCCGTTTTGTGGTTGTAGGGGCTGTTGATTGGAGTACACTAAAACAAACCTAACCTCTCTAGGACATTCAGAAGCCAAGTTATAAGCCCACAAAGATGTAACTGGACTACTTCTTTAAAGTGACACCAGGCCCGGTGACCTGTGGGACATGGTTTTACCCCCTATAGGAATGTGCGATCATCTTGAAACATTCAGATCACTTACAACTCAATAGATTCTACCTTCTTATAGCGTTTCAGCCTGATTGGACCTTGTTTTCACACAAATGGACCCAGAATGAAGTGAAATTGTGCTTCGTGCAACATAATTCTGGGTGCCATTTACAAACCAAAAGTGCTAATGACTCCATTCCTTTTTGTGGTTGTAGGGGCTGTTGATTGGAGTACACTAAAACAAACCTGATCTCTCTAGGACATTCAGAAGCCAAGTTATAAGCCCACAAATGTGTAACTGGACTACTTCTTTAAATTGACACCAGATCCGGTGACGTTTGGGACATGGTTTGACCCCCTTAGGAAAGTGCTATCATCATGAAACGTTCAGATCACTTACAACTCAATAGATTCTACCTTCCTGTAACGTTTCAGCCTGATTGGACCTTGTTTTCACACAAATGGACCCAGAATGATGTGAAATTGTGCTTTGTGCAACATAATTCTGGGTGCCATTTACAAACCATAAGTGCTAATGACTCCATTCCTTTTTGTGGTTGTAGGGGCTGTTGATTGGAGTACACTACAATAAACCTGATCTCTCTAGGACATTCAGAAGCCAAGTTATAAGCCCACAAATATGTAACTGGACTACTTCTTTAAATTGACACCAGATCCGGTGACCTTTGGGACATGGTTTGACCCCCTTAGGAAAGTGCTATCATCATGAAACGTTCAGATCACTTACAACTCAATAGATTCTACCTTCCTGTAACGTTTCAGCCTGATTGGACCTTGTTTTCACACAAATGGACCCAGAATGATGTGAAATTGTGCTTCGTGCAACATAATTCCGGGTGCCATTTACAAACCATAAGTGCTAATGACTCCATTCCTTTTTGTGGTTGTAGGGGCTGTTGATTGGAGTACACTAAAACAAACCTAACCTCTCTAGGACATTCAGAAGCCAAGTTATAAGCCCACAAATGTGTAACTGGACTACTTCTTTAAAGTGACACCAGGCCCGGTGACCTTTGGGACATGGTTTTACCCCCTATAGGAATGTGCGATCATCTTGAAACGTTCAGATCACTTACAACTCAATAGATTCTACCTTCTTGTAGCGTTTCAGCCTGATTGGACCTTGTTTTCACACAAATGGACCCAGAATGATGTGAAATTGTGCTTCGTGCAACATAATTCTGGGTGCCATTTAAAAACCATAAGTGCTAATGACTCCATTCCTTTTTGTGGTTGTAGGGGCTGTTGATTGGAGTACACTAAAACAAACCTGATCTCTCTAGGACATTCAGAAGCCAAGTTATAAGCCCACACATGTGTAACTGGACTACTCCTTTAAATTGACACCAGATCCGGTGACCTTTGGGACATGGTGTGACCCCCTTAGGAAAGTGCGATCATCATGAAACGTTCAGATCACTTACAACTCAATAGATTCTACCTTCCTGTATTGTTTTAGCCTGATTGGACCTTGTTTTCACAAAAATGAACCCAGAATGATGTGAAATTGTGCTTCGTGCAACATAATTCTGGGTGCCATTTAAAAACCATAAGTGCTAATGTCTCCATTCCTGTTTGTGGTTGTAGGGGCTGCTGATTGGAGTACACTAAAGCAAACCTGATCGCTCTAGGACATTCAGAAGCCAAGTTATAAGCCCACAAATGTGTAACTGGACTACTTCTTTAAATTGACACCAGATCCGGTGACCTTTGGGACATTGTTTGACCCCCTTAGGAAAGTGCTATCATCATGAAACGTTCAGATCACTTACAACTCAATAGATTCTACCTTCCTGTAACGTTTCAGCCTGATTGGACCTTGTTTTCACACAAATGAACCCAGAATGATGTGAAATTGTGCTTCGTGCAACATAATTCTGGGTGCCATTTAAAAACCATAAGTGCTAATGACTCCATTCCTTTTTGTGGTTGTAGGGGTTGTTGATTGGAGTATACTAAAACAAACCTGATCTCTCTAGGACATTCAGAAGCCAAGTTATAAGCCCACAAATTTGTAACTGGACTACTTCTTTAGACACCAGATCCGGTGACCTTTGGGACATGGTTTTACCCCCTTAGGAAAGTGCTATCATCATGACACCTTCAGATCACATACAACTCAATAGATTCTACCTTCATGTAACGTTTCAGCCTGATTGGACCTTGTTTTCACACAAATGAACCCAGAATGATGTGAAATTGTGCTTCGTGCAACATAATTCTGGGTGCCATTTAAAAGCCATAAGTGCTAATGACTCCATTCCTTTTTGTGGTTGTAGGGGCTGTTGATTGGAGTACACTAAAACAAACCTGATCGCTCTAGGACCTTCAGAAGCCAAGTTATAAGCCCATAAATGTGTAACTGGACTACTTCTTTAAATTGACACCAGATCCGGTGACCTTTGGGACATGGTTTGACCCCCTTAGGAAAGTGCTATCATCATTAAACGTTCAGATCACTTACAACTCAATAGATTCTACCTTCCTGTAACGTTTCAGCCTGATTGGTCCTTGTTTTCACACAAATGGACCCAGAATGATGTGAAATAGTGCTTCGTGCAACATAATTCTGGGTGCCATTTACAAACCATAAGTGCTAATGACTCCATTCCTTTTTGTGGTTGTAGGGGCTGTTGATTGGAGTACACTACAATAAACCTGATCTCTCTAGGACATTCAGAAGCCAAGTTATAAGCCCACAAATGTGTAACTGGACTACTTATTTAAATTGACACCAGATCCGGTGACCTTTGGGACATGGTTTGACCCCCTTAGGAAAGTGCTATCATCATTAAACGTTCAGATCACTTAAAACTCAATAGATTCTACCTTCCTGTAACGTTTCAGCCTGATTGGACCTTGTTTTCACACAAATGAACCCAGAATGATGTGAAATTGTGCTTCGTGCAACATAATTCTGGGTGCCATTTACAAACCATAAGTGCTAATGACTCCATTCCGTTTTGTGGTTGTAGGGGCTGTTGATTGGAGTACACTAAAACAAACCTAACCTCTCTAGGACATTCAGAAGCCAAGTTATAAGCCCACAAAGATGTAACTGGACTACTTCTTTAAAGTGACACCAGGCCCGGTGACCTGTGGGACATGGTTTTACCCCCTATAGGAATGTGCGATCATCTTGAAACATTCAGATCACTTACAACTCAATAGATTCTACCTTCTTATAGCGTTTCAGCCTGATTGGACCTTGTTTTCACACAAATGGACCCAGAATGAAGTGAAATTGTGCTTCGTGCAACATAATTCTGGGTGCCATTTACAAACCAAAAGTGCTAATGACTCCATTCCTTTTTGTGGTTGTAGGGGCTGTTGATTGGAGTACACTAAAACAAACCTGATCTCTCTAGGACATTCAGAAGCCAAGTTATAAGCCCACAAATGTGTAACTGGACTACTTCTTTAAATTGACACCAGATCCGGTGACGTTTGGGACATGGTTTGACCCCCTTAGGAAAGTGCTATCATCATGAAACATTCAGATCACTTACAACTCAATAGATTCTACCTTCCTGTAACGTTTCAGCCTGATTGGACCTTGTTTTCACACAAATGGACCCAGAATGATGTGAAATTGTGCTTTGTGCAACATAATTCTGGGTGCCATTTACAAACCATAAGTGCTAATGACTCCATTCCTTTTTGTGGTTGTAGGGGCTGTTGATTGGAGTACACTACAATAAACCTGATCTCTCTAGGACATTCAGAAGCCAAGTTATAAGCCCACAAATATGTAACTGGACTACTTCTTTAAATTGACACCAGATCCGGTGACCTTTGGGACATGGTTTGACCCCCTTAGGAAAGTGCTATCATCATGAAACGTTCAGATCACTTACAACTCAATAGATTCTACCTTCTTGTAACGTTTCAGCCTGATTGGACCTTGTTTTCACACAAATGGACCCAGAATGATGTGAAATTGTGCTTCGTGCAACATAATTCCGGGTGCCATTTACAAACCATAAGTGCTAATGACTCCATTCCTTTTTGTGGTTGTAGGGGCTGTTGATTGGAGTACACTAAAACAAACCTAACCTCTCTAGGACATTCAGAAGCCAAGTTATAAGCCCACAAATGTGTAACTGGACTACTTCTTTAAAGTGACACCAGGCCCGGTGACCTTTGGGACATGGTTTTACCCCCTATAGGAATGTGCGATCATCTTGAAACGTTCAGATCACTTACAACTCAATAGATTCTACCTTCTTGTAGCGTTTCAGCCTGATTGGACCTTGTTTTCACACAAATGGACCCAGAATGATGTGAAATTGTGCTTCGTGCAACATAATTCTGGGTGCCATTTAAAAACCATAAGTGCTAATGACTCCATTCCTTTTTTTGGTTGTAGGGGCTGTTGATTGGAGTACACTAAAACAAACCTGATCTCTCTAGGACATTCAGAAGCCAAGTTATAAGCCCACACATGTGTAACTGGACTACTCCTTTAAATTGACACCAGATCCGGTGACCTTTGGGACATGGTGTGACCCCCTTAGGAAAGTGCGATCATCATGAAACGTTCAGATCACTTACAACTCAATAGATTCTACCTTCCTGTATTGTTTTAGCCTGATTGGACCTTGTTTTCACAAAAATGAACCCAGAATGATGTGAAATTGTGCTTCGTGCAACATAATTCTGGGTGCCATTTAAAAACCATAAGTGCTAATGTCTCCATTCCTGTTTGTGGTTGTAGGGGCTGCTGATTGGAGTACACTAAAGCAAACCTGATCGCTCTAGGACATTCAGAAGCCAAGTTATAAGCCCACAAATGTGTAACTGGACTACTTCTTTAAATTGACACCAGATCCGGTGACCTTTGGGACATTGTTTGACCCCCTTAGGAAAGTGCTATCATCATGAAACGTTCAGATCACTTACAACTCAATAGATTCTACCTTCCTGTAACGTTTCAGCCTGATTGGACCTTGTTTTCACACAAATGAACCCAGAATGATGTGAAATTGTGCTTCGTGCAACATAATTCTGGGTGCCATTTAAAAACCATAAGTGCTAATGACTCCATTCCTTTTTGTGGTTGTAGGGGTTGTTGATTGGAGTATACTAAAACAAACCTGATCTCTCTAGGACATTCAGAAGCCAAGTTATAAGCCCACAAATTTGTAACTGGACTACTTCTTTAGACACCAGATCCGGTGACCTTTGGGACATGGTTTTACCCCCTTAGGAAAGTGCTATCATCATGACACCTTCAGATCACATACAACTCAATAGATTCTACCTTCATGTAACGTTTCAGCCTGATTGGACCTTGTTTTCACACAAATGAACCCAGAATGATGTGAAATTGTGCTTCGTGCAACATAATTCTGGGTGCCATTTAAAAGCCATAAGTGCTAATGACTCCATTCCTTTTTGTGGTTGTAGGGGCTGTTGATTGGAGTACACTAAAACAAACCTGATCGCTCTAGGACCTTCAGAAGCCAAGTTATAAGCCCATAAATGTGTAACTGGACTACTTCTTTAAATTGACACCAGATCCGGTGACCTTTGGGACATGGTTTGACCCCCTTAGGAAAGTGCTATCATCATTAAACGTTCAGATCACTTACAACTCAATAGATTCTACCTTCCTGTAACGTTTCAGCCTGATTGGTCCTTGTTTTCACACAAATGGACCCAGAATGATGTGAAATAGTGCTTCGTGCAACATAATTCTGGGTGCCATTTACAAACCATAAGTGCTAATGACTCCATTCCTTTTTGTGGTTGTAGGGGCTGTTGATTGGAGTACACTACAATAAACCTGATCTCTCTAGGACATTCAGAAGCCAAGTTATAAGCCCACAAATGTGTAACTGGACTACTTATTTAAATTGACACCAGATCCGGTGACCTTTGGGACATGGTTTGACCCCCTTAGGAAAGTGCTATCATCATTAAACGTTCAGATCACTTAAAACTCAATAGATTCTACCTTCCTGTAACGTTTCAGCCTGATTGGACCTTGTTTTCACACAAATGAACCCAGAATGATTTGAAATTGTGCTTCGTGCAACATAATTCTGGGTGCCATTTACAAACCATAAGTGCTAATGACTCCATTCCTTTTTGTGGTTGTAGGGGCTGTAGATTGGAGTACACTAAAACAAACCTAACCTCTCTAGGACATTCAGAAGCCAAGTTATAAGCCCACAAAGGTGTAACTGGACTACTTCCTTAAATTGACACCAGATCCGGTGACCTTTGGGACATGGTTTGACCCCCTTAGGAAAGTGCTATCAT
Source organism: Nothobranchius furzeri (assembly GCF_043380555.1). NCBI lineage: Eukaryota > Metazoa > Chordata > Actinopteri > Cyprinodontiformes > Nothobranchiidae > Nothobranchius > Nothobranchius furzeri. The sequence goes on from NC_091753.1 coordinate 6,355,020, forward strand.
CATGAAATGTTCAGATCACTTACAACTCAATAGATTCTACCTTCTTGTAACGTTTCAGCCTGATTGGACCTTGTTTTCACACAAATGGACCCAGAATGATGTGAAATAGTGATTCGTGCAACATAATTCTGGGTGCCATTTACAAACCATAAGTGCTAATGACTCCATTCATTTTTGTGGTTGTAGGGGCTGTTGATTGGAGTACACTAAAATAAACTTGATCTCTCTAGGACATTCAGAAGCCAAGTTATAAGCCCACACATGTGTAACTGGACTACTTCTTTAAATTGACACCAGATCCGGTGACCTTTGGGACATGGTTTGACCCCCTTAGGAAAGTGCTATCATCATGAAACGTTCAGATCACTTACAACTCAATAGATTCTACCTTCCTGTAACGTTTCAGCCTGATTGGACCTTGTTTTCACACAAATGGACCCAGAATGATGTGAAATTGTGCTTCGTGCAACATAATTCTGGGTGCCATTTACAAACCATAAGTGATAATGACTCCCTTCCTTTTTGTGGTTGTAGGGGCTGTTGATTGGAGTACACTAAAATAAACCTGATCTCTCTAGGACATTCAGAAGCCAAGTTATAAGCCCACAAATGTGTAACTGGACTACTTCTTTAAATTGACACCAGATCCGGTGACCTTTGGGACATGGTTTGACCCCCTTAGGAAAGTGCTATCATCATGAAATGTTCAGATCACTTACAACTCAATAAATTCTACCTTCTTGTAGCGTTTCAGCCTGATTGGACCTTGTTTTCACACAAATGGACCCAGAATGATGTGAAATTGTGCTTCGTGCAACATAATTCTGGGTGCCATTTAAAAACCATAAGTGCTAATGACTCCATTCCTTTTTGTGGTTGTAGGGGCTGTTGATTGGAGTACACTAAAACAAACCTGATCTCTCTAGGACATTCAGAAGCCAAGTTATAAGCCCACACATGTGTAACTGGACTAGTTCTTTAAATTGACACCAGATCCGGTGACCTTTGGGACATGGTGTGACCCCCTTAGGAAAGTGCTATCATCATTAAACGTTCAGATCACTTACAACTCAATAGATTCTACCTTCCTGTAACGTTTCAGCCTGATTGGACCTTGTTTTCACACAAATGGACCCAGAATGATGTGAAATTGTGCTTCGTGCAACATAATTCTGGGTGCCATTTACAAACCATAAGTGCTAATGACTCCATTCCTTTTTGTGGTTGTAGGGGCTGTTGATTGGAGTACACTACAATAAACCTGATCTCTCTAGGACATTCAGAAGCCAAGATATAAGCCCACAAATGTGTAACTGGACTACTTATTTAAATTGACACCAGATCCGGTGACCTTTGGGACATGGTTTGACCCCCTTAGGAAAGTGCTATCATCATTAAACGTTCAGATCACTTACAACTCAATAGATTCTACATTCCTGTAACGTTTCAGCCTGATTGGACCTTGTTTTCACACAAATGAACCCAGAATGATGTGAAATTGTGCTTCGTGCAACATAATTCTGGGTGCCATTTACAAACCATAAGGGCTAATGACTCCATTCCTTTTTGTGGTTGTAGGGGCTGTAGATTGGAGTACACTAAAACAAACCTAACCTCTCTAGGACATTCAGAAGCCAAGTTATAAGCCCACAAAGGTGTAACTGGACTACTTCTTTAAATTGACACCAGATCCGGTGACCTTTGGGACATGGTTTGACCCCCTTAGGAAAGTGCTATCATCATGAAATGTTCAGATCACTTACAACTCAATAGATTCTACCTTCTTGTAACGTTTCAGCCTGATTGGACCTTGTTTTCACACAAATGGACCCAGAATGATGTGAAATAGTGCTTCGTGCAACATAATTCTGGGTGCCATTTACAAACCATAAGTGCTAATGACTCCATTCCTTTTTGTGGTTGTAGGGGCTGTTGATTGGAGTACACTAAAATAAACTTGATCTCTCTAGGACATTCAGAAGCCAAGTTATAAGCCCACACATGTGTAACTGGACTACTTCTTTAAATTGACACCAGATCCGGTGACCTTTGGGACATGGTTTGACCCCCTTAGGAAAGTGCTATCATCATGAAACGTTCAGATCACTTACAACTCAATAGATTCTACCTTCCTGTAACGTTTCAGCCTGATTGGACCTTGTTTTCACACAAATGGACCCAGAATGATGTGAAATAGTGCTTCGTGCAACATAATTCTGGGTGCCATTTACAAACCATAAGTGATAATGACTCCATTCCTTTTTGTGGTTGTAGGGGCTGTTGATTGGAGTACAGTAAAATAAACCTGATCTCTCTAGGACATTCAGAAGCCAAGTTATAAGCCCACAAATGTGTAACTGGACTACTTCTTTAAATTGACACCAGATCCGGTGTCCTTTGGGACATGGTTTGACCCCCTTAGGAAAGTGCTATCATCATGAAACGTTCAGATCACTTACAACTCAATAGATTCTACCTTCTTGTAGCGTTTCAGCCTGATTGGACCTTGTTTTCACACAAATGGACCCAGAATGATGTGAAATTGTGCTTCGTGCAACATAATTCTGGGTGCCATTTAAAAACCATAAGTGCTAATGACTCCATTCCTTTTTGTGGTTGTAGGGGCTGTTGATTGGAGTACACTAAAACAAAGCTGATCTCTCTAGGACATTCAGAAGCCAAGTTATAAGCCCACACATGTGTAACTGGACTACTTCTTTAAATTGACACCAGATCCGGTGACCTTTGGGACATGGTGTGACCCCCTTAGGAAAGTGCTATCATCATGAAACGTTCAGATCACTTACAACTCAATAGATTCTACCTTCCTGTAACGTTTCAGCCTGATTGGACCTTGTTTTCACACAAATGGACCCAGAATGATGTGAAATTGTGCTTCGTGCAACATAATTCTGGGTGCCATTTACAAACCATAAGTGCTAATGACTCCATTCCTTTTTGTGGTTGTAGGGGCTGTTGATTGGAGTACACTAAAACAACCCTGACCTCTCTAGGACATTCAGAAGCCAAGTTATAAGCCCACAAATGTGTAACTGGACTACTTCTTTAAAGTGACACCAGATCCGGTGACCTTTGGGACATGGTTTGACCCCCTTAGGAAAGTGCGATCATCATGAAACGTTCAGATCACTTACAACTCAATAGATTCTACCTTCCTGTATTGTTTCCGCCTGATTGGACCTTGTTTTCACACAAATGAACCCAGAATGATGTGAAATTGTGCTTCGTGCAACATAATTCTGGGTGCCATTTAAAAACCATGAGTGCTAATGTCTCAATTCCTGTTTGTGGTTGTAGGGGCTGTTGATTGGAGTACACTAAAGCAAACCTGATCGCTCTAGGACATTCAGAAGCCAAGTTATAAGCCCACAAATGTGTAACTGGACTACTTCTTTAAATTGACACCAGATCCGGTGACCTTTGGGACATTGTTTGACCCCCTTAGGAAAGTGCTATCATCATGAAACGTTCAGATCACTTACAACTCAATAGATTCTACCTTCCTGTAACGTTTCAGCCTGATTGGACCTTGTTTTCACACAAATGAACCCAGAATGATGTGAAATTGTGCTTCGTGCAACATAATTCTGGGTGCCTTTTAAAAACCATAAGTGCTAATGACTCCATTCCTTTTTGTGGTTGTAGGGGCTGTTGATTGGAGTATACTAAAACAAACCTGATCTCTCTAGGACATTCAGAAGCCAAGTTATAAGCCCACAAATGTGTAACTGGACTACTTCTTTAAATTGACGCCAGATCCGCTGACCTTTGAGACATGGTTTGACCCCCTTAGGAAAGTGCTATCATCATGAAACCTTCAGATCACATACAACTCAATAGATTCTACCTTCATGTAACGTTTCAGCCTGATTGGACCTTGTTTTCACACAAATGAACCCAGAATGATGTGAAATTGTGCTTCGTGCAACATAATTCTGGGTGCCATTTAAAAGCCATAAGTGCTAATGACTCCATTCCTTTTTGTGGTTGTAGGGGCTGTTGATTGGAGTACACTACAATAAACCTGATCTCTCTAGGACATTCAGAAGCCAAGATATAAGCCCACAAATGTGTAACTGGACTACTTATTTAAATTGACACCAGATCCGGTGACCTTTGGGACATTGTTTGACCCCCTTAGGAAAGTGCTATCATCATTAAACGTTCAGATCACTTACAACTCAATAGATTCTACCTTCCTGTAACGTTTCAGCCTGATTGGACCTTGTTTTCACACAAATGAACCCAGAATGATGTGAAATTGTGCTTCGTGCAACATAATTCTGGGTGCCATTTACAAACCATAAGGGCTAATGACTCCATTCCTTTTTGTGGTTGTAGGGGCTGTAGATTGGAGTACACTAAAACAAACCTAACCTCTCTAGGACATTCAGAAGCCAAGTTATAAGCCCACAAAGGTGTAACTGGACTACTTCTTTAAATTGACACCAGATCCGGTGACCTTTGGGACATGGTTTGACCCCCTTAGGAAAGTGCTATCATCATGAAATGTTCAGATCACTTACAACTCAATAGATTCTACCTTCTTGTAACGTTTCAGCCTGATTGGACCTTGTTTTCACACAAATGGACCCAGAATGATGTGAAATAGTGCTTCGTGCAACATAATTCTGGGTGCCATTTACAAACCATAAGTGCTAATGACTCCATTCCTTTTTGTGGTTGTAGGGGCTGTTGATTGGAGTACACTAAAATAAACTTGATCTCTCTAGGACATTCAGAAGCCAAGTTATAAGCCCACACATGTGTAACTGGACTACTTCTTTAAATTGACACCAGATCCGGTGACCTTTGGGACATGGTTTGACCCCCTTAGGAAAGTGCTATCATCATGAAACGTTCAGATCACTTACAACTCAATAGATTCTACCTTCCTGTAACGTTTCAGCCTGATTGGACCTTGTTTTCACACAAATGGACCCAGAATGATGTGAAATAGTGCTTCGTGCAACATAATTCTGGGTGCCATTTACAAACCATAAGTGATAATGACTCCATTCCTTTTTGTGGTTGTAGGGGCTGTTGATTGGAGTACACTAAAATAAACCTGATCTCTCTAGGACATTCAGAAGCCAAGTTATAAGCCCACAAATGTGTAACTGGACTACTTCTTTAAATTGACACCAGATCCGGTGTCCTTTGGGACATGGTTTGACCCCCTTAGGAAAGTGCTATCATCATGAAACGTTCAGATCACTTACAACTCAATAGATTCTACCTTCTTGTAGCGTTTCAGCCTGATTGGACCTTGTTTTCACACAAATGGACCCAGAATGATGTGAAATTGTGCTTCGTGCAACATAATTCTGGGTGCCATTTAAAAACCATAAGTGCTAATGACTCCATTCCTTTTTGTGGTTGTAGGGGCTGTTGATTGGAGTACACTAAAACAAAGCTGATCTCTCTAGGACATTCAGAAGCCAAGTTATAAGCCCACACATGTGTAACTGGACTACTTCTTTAAATTGACACCAGATCCGGTGACCTTTGGGACATGGTGTGACCCCCTTAGGAAAGTGCTATCATCATGAAACGTTCAGATCACTTACAACTCAATAGATTCTACCTTCCTGTAACGTTTCAGCCTGATTGGACCTTGTTTTCACACAAATGGACCCAGAATGATGTGAAATTGTGCTTCGTGCAACATAATTCTGGGTGCCATTTACAAACCATAAGTGCTAATGACTCCATTCCTTTTTGTGGTTGTAGGGGCTGTTGATTGGAGTACACTAAAACAACCCTGACCTCTCTAGGACATTCAGAAGCCAAGTTATAAGCCCACAAATGTGTAACTGGACTACTTCTTTAAAGTGACACCAGATCCGGTGACCTTTGGGACATGGTTTGACCCCCTTAGGAAAGTGCGATCATCATGAAACGTTCAGATCACTTACAACTCAATAGATTCTACCTTCCTGTATTGTTTCAGCCTGACTGGACCTTGTTTTCACACAAATGAACCCAGAATGATGTGAAATTGTGCTTCGTGCAACATATTTCTGGGTGCCATTTAAAAACCATAAGTGCTAATGTCTCAATTCCTGTTTGTGGTTGTAGCGGCTGTTGATTGGAGTACACTAAAGCAAACCTGATCGCTCTAGGACATTCAGAAGCCAAGTTATAAGCCCACAAATGTGTAACTGGACTACTTCTTTAAATTGACACCAGATCCGGTGACCTTTGGGACATTGTTTGACCCCCTTAGGAAAGTGCTATCATCATGAAACGTTCAGATCACTTACAACTCAATAGATTCTACCTTCCTGTAACGTTTCAGCCTGATTGGACCTTGTTTTCACACAAATGAACCCAGAATGATGTGAAATTGTGCTTCGTGCAACATAATTCTGGGTGCTTTTTAAAAACCATAAGTGCTAATGACTCCATTCCTTTTTGTGGTTGTAGGGGCTGTTGATTGGAGTATACTAAAACAAACCTGATCTCTCTAGGACATTCAGAAGCCAAGTTATAAGCCCACAAATGTGTAACTGGACTACTTCTTTAAATTGACGCCAGATCCGCTGACCTTTGAGACATGGTTTGACCCCCTTAGGAAAGTGCTATCATCATGAAACCTTCAGATCACATACAACTCAATAGATTCTACCTTCATGTAACGTTTCAGCCTGATTGGACCTTGTTTTCACACAAATGAACCCAGAATGATGTGAAATTGTGCTTCGTGCAACATAATTCTGGGTGCCATTTAAAAGCCATAAGTGCTAATGACTCCATTCCTTTTTGTGGTTGTAGGGGCTGTTGATTGGAGTACACTAAAAGAAACCTGATCGCTCTAGGACCTTCAGAAGCCAAGTTATAAGCCCATAAATGTGTAACTGGACTACTTCTTTAAATTGACACCAGATCCGGTGACCTTTGGGACATGGTTTGACCCCCTTAGGAAAGTGCTATCATCATTAAACGTTCAGATCACTTACAACTCAATAGATTCTACCTTCCTGTAACGATTCAGCCTGATTGGACCTTGTTTTCACACAAATGAACCCAGAATGATGTGAAATTGTGCTTCGTGCAACATAATTCTGGGTGCCATTTAAAAACCATAAGTGCTAATGTCTCCATTCCTTTTTGTGGTTCTAGGGGCTGTTGATTGGAGTACACTAAAACAAACCTGATCGCTCTAGGACATTCAGAAGCCAAGTTATAAGCCCACAAATGTGTAACTGGACTACTTCTTTAAATTGACGCCAGATCCGCTGACCTTTGAGACATGGTTTGATCCCCTTAGGAAAGTGCTATCATCATGAAACCTTCAGATCACATACAACTCAATAGATTCTACCTTCATGTAACGTTTCAGCCTGATTGGACCTTGTTTTCACACAAATGAACCCAGAATGATGTGAAATTGTGCTTCGTGCAACATAATTCTGGGTGCCATTTAAAAGCCATAAGTGCTAATGACTCCATTCCTTTTTGTGGTTGTAGGGGCTGTTGATTGGAGTACACTAAAAGAAACCTGATCGCTCTAGGACTTCAGAAGCCAAGTTATAAGCCCATAAATGTGTAACTGGACTACTTCTTTAAAATGACACCAGATCCGGTGACCTTTGGGACATGGTTTGACCCCCTTAGGAAAGTGCTATCATCATTAAACGTTCAGATCACTTACAACTCAAAAGATTCTACCTTCCTGTAACGTTTCAGCCTGATTAGACCTTGTTTTCACACAAATGGACCCAGAATGATGTGAAATAGTGCTTCGTGCAACATAATTCTGGGTGCCATTTACAAACCATAAGTGCTAATGACTCCATTCCTTTTTGTGGTTGTAGGGGCTGTTGATTGGAGTACACTACAATAAACCTGATCTCTCTAGGACATTCAGAAGCCAAGTTATAAGCCCACAAATGTGTAACTGGACTACTTATTTAAATTGACACCAGATCCGGTGACCTTTGGGACATGGTTTGACCCCCTTAGGAAAGTGCTATCATCATTAAACGTTCAGATCACTTACAACTCAATAGATTCTACCTTCCTGTAACGTTTCAGCCTGATTGGACCTTGTTTTCACACAAATGAACCCAGAATGATGTGAAATTGTGCTTCGTGCAACATAATTCTGGGTGCCATTTACAAACCATAAGTGCTAATGACTCCATTCCTTTTTGTGGTTGTAGGGGCTGTAGATTGGAGTACACTAAAACAAACCTAACCTCTCTAGGACATTCAGAAGCCAAGTTATAAGCCCACAAAGGTGTAACTGGACTACTTCTTTAAATTGACACCAGATCCGGTGACCTTTGGGACATGGTTTGACCCCCTTAGGAAAGTGCTATCATCATGAAATGTTCAGATCACTTACAACTCAATAGATTCTACCTTCTTGTAACGTTTCAGCCTGATTGGACCTTGTTTTCACACAAATGGACCCAGAATGATGTGAAATAGTGCTTCGTGCAACATAATTCTGGGTGCCATTTACAAACCATAAGTGCTAATGACTCCATTCCTTTTTGTGGTTGTAGGGGCTGTTGATTGGAGTACACTAAAATAAACTTGACCTCTCTAGGACATTCAGAAGCCAAGTTATAAGCCCACACATTTGTAACTGGACTACTTCTTTAAATTGACACCAGATCCGGTGACCTTTGGGACATGGTTTGACCCCCTTAGGAAAGTGCTATCATCATGAAACGTTCAGATCACTTACAACTCAATAGATTCTACCTTCCTGTAACGTTTCAGCCTGATTGGACCTTGTTTTCACACAAATGGACCCAGAATGATGTGAAATAGTGCTTCGTGTAACATAATTCTGGGTGCCATTTACAAACCATAAGTGATAATGACTCCATTCCTTTTTGTGGTTGTAGGGGCTGTTGATTGGAGTACACTAAAATAAACCTGATCTCTCTAGGACATTCAGAAGCCAAGTTATAAGCCCACAAATGTGTAACTGGACTACTTCTTTAAATTGACACCAGATCCGGTGACCTTTGGGACATGGTTTGACCCCCTTAGGAAAGTGCTATCATCATGAAACGTTCAGATCACTTACAACTCAATAGATTCTACCTTCCTGTAACGTTTCAGCCTGATTGGACCTTGTTTTCACACAAATGGACCCAGAATCATGTGAAATTGTGCTTCGTGCAACATAATTCTGGGTGCCATTTAAAAACCATAAGTGCTAATGACTCCATTCCTTTTTGTGGTTGTAGGGGCTGTTGATTGGAGTATACTAAAACAAACCTGATCTCTCTAGGACATTCAGAAGCCACGTTATAAGCCCACAAATGTGTAACCAGACTACTTCTTTAAATTGACACCAGATCCGGTGACCTTTGGGACATGGTTTGACCCCCTTAGGAAAGTGCTATCATCATGAAACGTTCAGATCACTTACAACTCAATAGATTCTACCTTCTTGTAGCGTTTCAGCCTGATTGGACCTTGTTTTCACACAAATGGACCCAGAATGATGTGAAATTGTGCTTCGTGCAACATAATTCTGGGTGCCATTTAAAAACCATAAGTGCTAATGACTCCATTCCTTTTTGTGGTTGTAGGGGCTGTTGATTGGAGTACACTAAAACAAAGCTGATCTCTCTAGGACATTCAGAAGCCAAGTTATAAGCCCACACATGTGTAACTGGACTACTTCTTTAAATTGACACCAGATCCGGTGACCTTTGGGACATGGTGTGACCCCCTTAGGAAAGTGCTATCATCATGAAACGTTCAGATCACTTACAACTCAATAGATTCTACCTTCCTGTAACGTTTCAGCCTGATTGGACCTTGTTTTCACACAAATGGACCCAGAATGATGTGAAATTGTGCTTCGTGCAACATAATTCTGGGTGCCATTTACAAACCATAAGTGCTAATGACTCCATTCCTTTTTGTGGTTGTAGGGGCTGTTGATTGGAGTACACTAAAACAACCCTGACCTCTCTAGGACATTCAGAAGCCAAGTTATAAGCCCACAAATGTGTAACTGGACTACTTCTTTAAAGTGACACCAGATCCGGTGACCTTTGGGACATGGTTTGACCCCCTTAGGAAAGTGCGATCATCATGAAACGTTCAGATCACTTACAACTCAATAGATTCTACCTTCCTGTATTGTTTCAGCCTGATTGGACCTTGTTTTCACACAAATGAACCCAGAATGATGTGAAATTGTGCTTCGTGCAACATAATTCTGGGTGCCATTTACAAACCATAAGTGCTAATGACTCCATTCCTTTTTGTGGTTGTAGGGGCTGTTGATTGGAGTACACTAAAACAAACCTGATCGCTCTAGGACATTCAGAAGCCAAGTTATAAGCCCACAAATGTGTAACTGGACTACTACTTTAAATTGACACCAGATCCGGTGACCTTTGGGACATGGTTTGACCCCCTTAGGAAAGTGCTATCATCATGAAACGTTCAGATCACTTACAACGCAATATATTCTACCTTCCTGTAACGTTTCAGCCTGATTGGACCTTGTTTTCACACAAATGAACCCAGAATGATGTGAAATTGTGCTTCGTGCAACATAATTCTGGGTGCCATTTAAAAACCATAAGTCTAATGACTCCATTCCTTTTTGTGGTTGTAGGGGCTGTTGATTGGAGTATACTAAAACAAACCTGATCTCTCTAGGACATTCAGAAGCCAAGTTATAAGCCCACAAATTTGTAACTGGACTACTTGTTTAGACACCAGATCCGGTGACCTTTGGGACATGGTTTGACCCCCTTAGGAAAGTGCTATCATCATGAAACCTTCAGATCACATACAACTCAATAGATTCTACCTTCATGTAACGTTTCAGCCTGATTGGACCTTGTTTTCACACAAATTAACCCAGAATGATGTGAAATTGTGCTTCGTGCAACATAATTCTGGGTGCCATTTAAAAGCCATAAGTGCTAATGACTCCATTCCTTTTTGTGGTTGTAGGGGCTGTTGATTGGAGTACACTAAAAGAAACCTGATCGCTCTAGGACCTTCAGAAGCCAAGTTATAAGCCCATAAATGTGTAACTGGACTACTTCTTTAAATTGACACCAGATCCGGTGACCTTTGGGACATGGTTTGACCCCCTTAGGAAAGTGCTATCATCATTAAACGTTCAGATCACTTACAACTCAATAGATTCTACCTTCCTGTAACGTTTCAGCCTGATTGGACCTTGTTTTCACACAAATGGACCCAGAATGATGTGAAATAGTGCTTCGTGCAACATAATTCTGGGTGCCATTTACAAACCATAAGTGCTAATGACTCCATTCCTTTTTGTGGTTGTAGGGGCTGTTGATTGGAGTACACTACAATAAACCTGATCTCTCTAGGACATTCAGAAGCCAAGTTATAAGCCCACAAATGTGTAACTGGACTACTTATTTAAATTGACACCAGATCCGGTGACCTTTGGGACATGGTTTGACCCCCTTAGGAAAGTGCTATCATCATTAAACGTTCAGATCACTTACAACTCAATAGATTCTACCTTCCTGTAACGTTTCAGCCTGATTGGACCTTGTTTTCACACAAATGAACCCAGAATGATGTGAAATTGTGCTTCGTGCAACATAATTCTGGGTGCCATTTACAAACCATAAGTGCTAATGACTCCATTCCTTTTTGTGGTTGTAGGGGCTGTAGATTGGAGTACACTAAAACAAACCTAACCTCTCTAGGACATTCAGAAGCCAAGTTATAAGCCCACAAAGGTGTAACTGGACTACTTCTTTAAATTGACACCAGATCCGGTGACCTTTGGGACATGGTTTGACCCCCTTAGGAAAGTGCTATCATCATGAAATGTTCAGATCACTTACAACTCAATAGATTCTACCTTCTTGTAACGTTTCAGCCTGATTGGACCTTGTTTTCACACAAATGGACCCAGAATGATGTGAAATTGTGCTTCGTGCAACATAATTCTGGGTGCCATTTACAAACCATAAGTGCTAATGACTCCATTCCTTTTTGTGGTTGTAGGGGCTGTTGATTGGAGTACACTAAAATAAACTTGACCTCTCTAGGACATTCAGAAGCCAAGTTATAAGCCCACACATGTGTAACTGGACTACTTCTTTAAATTGACACCAGATCCGGTGACCTTTGGGACATGGTTTGACCCCCTTAGGAAAGGGCTATCATCATGAAACGTTCAGATCACTTACAACTCAATAGATTCTACCTTCCTGTAACGTTTCAGCCTGATTGGACCTTGTTTTCACACAAATGGACCCAGAATGATGTGAAATAGTGCTTCGTGCAACATAATTCTGGGTGCCATTTACAAACCATAAGTGATAATGACTCCATTCCTTTTTGTGGTTGTAGGGGCTGTTGATTGGAGTACACTAAAATAAACCTGATCTCTCTAGGACATTCAGAAGCAGAGTTATAAGCCCACAAATGTGTAACTGGACTACTTCTTTAAATTGACACCAGATCCGGTGACCTTTGGGACATGGTTTGACCCCCTTAGGAAAGTGCTATCATCATGAAACGTTCAGATCACTTACAACTCAATAGATTCTACCTTCCTGTAACGTTTCAGCCTGATTGGACCTTGTTTTCACACAAATGGACCCAGAATCATGTGAAATTGTGCTTCGTGCAACATAATTCTGGGTGCCATTTAAAAACCATAAGTGCTAATGACTCCATTCCTTTTTGTGGTTGTAGGGGCTGTTGATTGGAGTATACTAAAACAAACCTGATCTCTCTAGGACATTCAGAAGCCACGTTATAAGCCCACAAATGTGTAACTGGACTACTTCTTTAAATTGACACCACATCCGGTGACCTTTGGGACATGGTTTGACCCCCTTAGGAAAGTGCTATCATCATGAAACGTTCAGATCACTTACAACTCAATAGATTCTAACTTCCTGTAACGTTTCAGTCTGATTGGACCTTGTTTTCACACAAATGAACCCAGAATGATGTGAAAGTGTGCTTCGTGCAACATAATTCTGGGTGCCATTTAAAAACCATAAGTGCTAATGACTCCATTCCTCTTTGGGGTAATGGGGGCTGTTAACTGGAGTACTCTAAAACAAACCTGACCTCTCTAGGATATTCAGAAGCCAAGTTATAAGCCCACAAATGTGTAACTGGACTACTTCTTTAAAGTGACACCAGGTCCGGTGACCTTTGGGACATGGTTTGACCCCCTATACGAATGTGCGATCATCATGAAACGTTCAGATCACTTACAACTCAATAGATTCTACCTTCTTGTAACGTTTCAGCCTGATTGGACCTTGTTTTCACACAAATGGACCCAGAATGATGTGAAATTGTGCTTCATGCAACATAATTCTGGGTGCCATTTACAAACCATAAGTGCTAATGACTCCATTCCTTTTTGTGGTTGTAGGGGCTGTTGATTGGAGTACACTAAAACAAACCTGATCTCTCCAGGACATTCAGAAGCCAAGTTATAAGCCCACAAATGTGTAACTGGACTACTTCTTTAAAGTGACACCAGGCCCGGTGACCTTTTGGACATGGTTTGACTCCCTATAGGAATGTGCGATCATCATGAAACGTTCAGATCACTTACAACTCAATAATTCTACCTTCTTGTAACATTTCAGCCTGATTGGACCTTGTTTTCACACAAATGAACCCAGAATGATGTGAAATTGTGCTTCGTGCAACATAATTCTGGGTGCCATTTACAAACCATAAGTGCTAATGACTCCATTCCGTTTTGTGGTTGTAGGGGCTGTTGATTGGAGTACACTAAAACAAACCTAACCTCTCTAGGACATTCAGAAGCCAAGTTATAAGCCCACAAAGATGTAACTGGACTACTTCTTTAAAGTGACACCAGGCCCGGTGACCTGTGGGACATGGTTTTACCCCCTATAGGAATGTGCGATCATCTTGAAACATTCAGATCACTTACAACTCAATAGATTCTACCTTCTTATAGCGTTTCAGCCTGATTGGACCTTGTTTTCACACAAATGGACCCAGAATGAAGTGAAATTGTGCTTCGTGCAACATAATTCTGGGTGCCATTTACAAACCAAAAGTGCTAATGACTCCATTCCTTTTTGTGGTTGTAGGGGCTGTTGATTGGAGTACACTAAAACAAACCTGATCTCTCTAGGACATTCAAAAGCCAAGTTATAAGCCCACAAATGTGTAACTGGACTACTTCTTTAAATTGACACCAGATCCGGTGACCTTTGGGACATGGTTTGACCCCCTTAGGAAAGTGCTATCATCATGAAACGTTCAGATCACTTACAACTCAATAGATTCTACCTTCTTGTAACGTTTCAGCCTGATTGGACCTTGTTTTCACACAAATGGACCCAGAATGATGTGAAATTGTGCTTCGTGCAACATAATTCTGGGTGCCATTTACAAACCATAAGTGCTAATGACTCCATTCCTTTTTGTGGTTGTAGGGGCTGTTGATTGGAGTACACTAAAACAAACCTGACCGCTCTAGGACATTCAGAAGCCAAGTTATAAGCCCACAAATGTGTAACTGGACTAATTCTTTAAAGTGACACCAGATCCGGTGACCTTTGCGACATGGTTTGACCCCCTTAGGAAAGTGCTATCATCATGAAACGTTCAGATCACTTACAACTCAATAGATTCTACCTTCCTGTAACGTTTCTGCCTGACTGGACCTTGTTTTCACACAAATGAACCCAGAATGATGTGAAATTGTGCTTCGTGCAACATAATTCTGTGTGCCATTTACAAACCATAAGTGCTAATGACTCCATTCCTTTTTGTGGTTGTAGGGGCTGTTGATTGGAGTACATTAAAACAAACCTGATCTCTCTAGGACATTCAGAAGCCAAGTTATAAGCCTACAAAGATGTAACTGGACTACTTCTTTAAAGTGACACCAGGCCCGGTGACCTTTGGGACATGGTTTTACCCCCTATAGGAATGTGCGATCATCTTGAAACGTTCAGATCACTTACAACTCAATAGATTCTACCTTCCTGTAACGTTTCAGCCTGATTGGACCTTGTTTTCACACAAATGGACCCAGAATGATGTGAAATTGTGCTTCGTGCAACATAATTCTGGGTGCCATTTAAGAAACATAAGTGCTAATGACTCCATTCCTTTTTGTGGTTGTGGGGGCTGTTGATTGGAGTACACTAAAACAACCCTGATCTCTCTAGGACATTCAGAAGCCACGTTATAAGCCCACAAAGGTGTAACTGGACTACTTCTTTAAAGTGACACCAGGCCCGGTGACCTTTGGGACATGGTTTGACCCCCTATAGGAAAGTGCTATCATCATGAAACGTTCAGATCACTTACAACTCAATAGATTCTACCTTCCTGTAACGTTTCTGCCTGATTGGACCTTGTTTTCACACAAATGAACCCAGAATGATGTGAAATTTTGCTTCGTGCAACATAATTCTGGGTGCCATTTACAAACCATAAGTGCTAATGACTCCATTCCTTTTTGTGGTTGTAGGGGCTGTTGATTGGAGTACATTAAAACAAACCTGACCTCTCCAGGACATTCAGAAGCCAAGTTATAAGCCCACAAATGTGTAACTGGACTACTACTTTAAAATGACACCAGATCCGGTGTTATTTGGGACATGGTTTGACCCCCTTAGGAAAGTGCTATCATCATGAAACGTTCAGATCACTTACAACTCAATAGATTCTACCTTTCTGTAACGTTTCAGCCTGATTGGACCTTGTTTTCACACAAATGAACCCAGAATGATGTGAAATTGTGCTTCGTGCAACATAATTCTGGGTGCCATTTAAAAACCATAAGTGCTAATGACTCCATTCCTTTTTGTGGTTGTAGGGGCTGTTGATTGGAGTATACTAACACAAACCTGATCTCTCTAGGACATTCAGAAGCCAAGTTATAAGCCCACAAATGTGTAACTGGACTACTTCTTTAGACACCAGATCCGGTGACCTTTGGGACATGGTTTGACCCCCTTAGGGAAGTGCTATCATCATGAAACCTTCAGATCACTTACATTTTAATAGATTCTACCTTCCTGTAATGTTTCAGCCTGATTGGACCTTGTTTTCACACAAATGGACCCAGAATGATGTGAAATTGTGCTTCGTGCAACATAATTCTGGGTGCCATTTACAAACCATAAGTGCTAATGACTCCATTCCTTTTTGTGGTTGTAGGGGCTGTTGATTGGAGTACACTAAAACAAACCTGACAGCTCTAGGACATTCAGAAGCCAAGTTATAAGCCCACAAATGTGTAACTGGACTAATTCTTTAAAGTGACACCAGATCCGGTGACCTTTGCAACATGGTTTGACCCCCTTAGGAAAGTGCTATCATCATGAAACGTTCAGATCACTTACAACTCAATAGATTCTACCTTCCTGTAACGTTTCTGCCTGATTGGACCTTGTTTTCACACAAATGAACCCAGAATGATGTGAAATTGTGCTTCGTGCAACATAATTCTGTGTGCCATTTACAAACCATAAGTGCTAATGACTCCATTCCTTTTTGTGGTTGTAGGGGCTGTTGATTGGAGTACATTAAAACAAACCTGATCTCTCTAGGACATTCAGAAGCCAAGTTATAAGCCTACAAAGATGTAACTGGACTACTTCTTTAAAGTGACACCAGGCCCGGTGACCTTTGGGACATGGTTTTACCCCCTATAGGAATGTGCGATCATCTTGAAACGTTTAGATCACTTACAACTCAATAGATTCTACCTTCCTGTAACGTTTCAGCCTGATTGGACCTTGTTTTCACACAAATGGACCCAGAATGATGTGAAATTGTGCTTCGTGCAACATAATTCTGGGTGCCATTTAAGAACCATAAGTGCTAATGACTCCATTCCTTTTTGTGGTTGTGGGGGCTGTTGATTGGAGTACACTAAAACAACCCTGATCTCTTTAGGACATTCAGAAGCCAAGTTATAAGCCCACAAAGGTGTAACTGGACTACTTCTTTAAAGTGACACCAGGCCCGGTGACCTTTGGGACATGGTTTGACCCCCTATAGGAAAGTGCTATCATCATGAAACGTTCAGATCACTTACAACTCAATAGATTCTACCTTCCTGTAACGTTTCTGCCTGATTGGACCTTGTTTTCACACAAAGGAACCCAGAATGATGTGAAATTTTGCTTCGTGCAACATAATTCTGGGTGCCATTTACAAACCATAAGTGCTAATGACTCCATTCCTTTTTGTGGTTGTAGGGGCTGTTGATTGGAGTACATTAAAACAAACCTGACCTCTCCAGGACATTCAGAAGCCAAGTTATAAGCCCACAAATGTGTAACTGGACTACTACTTTAAATTGACACCAGATCCGGTGACATTTGGGACATGGTTTGACCCCCTTAGGAAAGTGCTATCATCATGAAACGTTCAGATCACTTACAACTCAATAGATTCTACCTTTCTGTAACGTTTCAGCCTGATTGGACCTTGTTTTCACACAAATGAACCCAGAATGATGTGAAATTGTGCTTCGTGCAACATAATTCTGGGTGCCATTTAAAAACCATAAGTGCTAATGACTCCATTCCTTTTTGTGGTTGTAGGGGCTGTTGATTGGAGTATACTAAAACAAACCTGATCTCTCTAGGACATTCAGAAGCCAAGTTATAAGCCCACACATGTGTAACTGGACTACTTCTTTAGACACCAGATCCGGTGACCTTTGGGACATGGTTTGACCCCCTTAGGGAAGTGCTATCATCATGAAACCTTCAGATCACTTACATTTTAATAGATTCTACCTTCCTGTAATGTTTCAGCCTGATTGGACCTTGTTTTCACACAAATGGACCCAGAATGATGTGAAATTGTGCTTCGTGCAACAAAATTCTGGGTGCCATTTACAAACCATAAGTGCTAATGACTCCATTCCTTTTTGTGGTTGTAGGGGCTGTTGATTGGAGTACACTAAAACAAACCTGACTGCTGTAGGACATTCAGAAGCCAAGTTATAAGCCCACAAATGTGTAACTGGACTAATTCTTTAAAGTGACACCAGATCCGGTGACCTTTGCGACATGGTTTGACCCCCTTAGGAAAGTGCTATCATCATGAAACGTTCAGATCACTTACAACTCAATAGATTCTACCTTCCTGTAACGTTTCTGCCTGAATTGACCTTGTTTTCACACAAATGAACCCAGAATGATGTGAAATTGTGCTTCGTGCAACATAATTCTGTGTGCCATTTACAAACCATAAGTGCTAATGACTCCATTCCTTTTTGTGGTTGTAGGGGCTGTTGATTGGAGTACATTAAAACAAACCTGATCTCTCTAGGACATTCAGAAGCCAAGTTATAAGCCTACAAAGATGTAACTGGACTACTTCTTTAAAGTGACACCAGGCCCGGTGACCTTTGGGACATGGTTTTACCCCCTATAGGAATGTGCGATCATCTTGAAACGTTCAGATCACTTACAACTCAATAGATTCTACCTTCCTGTAACGTTTCAGCCTGATTGGACCTTGTTTTCACACAAATGGACCCAGAATGATGTGAAATTGTGCTTCGTGCAACATAATTCTGGGTGCCATTTAAGAACCATAAGTGCTAATGACTCCATTCCTTTTTGTGGTTGTGGGGGCTGTTGATTGGAGTACACTAAAACAACCCTGATCTCTTTAGGACATTCAGAAGCCAAGTTATAAGCCCACAAAGGTGTAACTGGACTACTTCTTTAAAGTGACACCAGGCCCGGTGACCTTTGGGACATGGTTTGACCCCCTATAGGAAAGTGCTATCATCATGAAACGTTCAGATCACTTACAACTCAATAGATTCTACCTTCCTGTAACGTTTCTGCCTGATTGGACCTTGTTTTCACACAAAGGAACCCAGAATGATGTGAAATTTTGCTTCGTGCAACATAATTCTGGGTGCCATTTACAAACCATAAGTGCTAATGACTCCATTCCTTTTTGTGGTTGTAGGGGCTGTTGATTGGAGTACATTAAAACAAACCTGACCTCTCCAGGACATTCAGAAGCCAAGTTATAAGCCCACAAATGTGTAACTGGACTACTACTTTAAATTGACACCAGATCCGGTGACATTTGGGACATGGTTTGACCCCCTTAGGAAAGTGCTATCATCATGAAACGTTCAGATCACTTACAACTCAATAGATTCTACCTTTCTGTAACGTTTCAGCCTGATTGGACCTTGTTTTCACACAAATGAACCCAGAATGATGTGAAATTGTGCTTCGTGCAACATAATTCTGGGTGCCATTTAAAAACCATAAGTGCTAATGACTCCATTCCTTTTTGTGGTTGTAGGGGCTGTTGATTGGAGTATACTAAAACAAACCTGATCTCTCTAGGACATTCAGAAGCCAAGTTATAAGCCCACACATGTGTAACTGGACTACTTCTTTAGACACCAGATCCGGTGACCTTTGGGACATGGTTTGACCCCCTTAGGGAAGTGCTATCATCATGAAACCTTCAGATCACTTACATTTTAATAGATTCTACCTTCCTGTAATGTTTCAGCCTGATTGGACCTTGTTTTCACACAAATGGACCCAGAATGATGTGAAATTGTGCTTCGTGCAACAAAATTCTGGGTGCCATTTACAAACCATAAGTGCTAATGACTCCATTCCTTTTTGTGGTTGTAGGGGCTGTTGATTGGAGTACACTAAAACAAACCTGACTGCTGTAGGACATTCAGAAGCCAAGTTATAAGCCCACAAATGTGTAACTGGACTAATTCTTTAAAGTGACACCAGATCCGGTGACCTTTGCGACATGGTTTGACCCCCTTAGGAAAGTGCTATCATCATGAAACGTTCAGATCACTTACAACTCAATAGATTCTACCTTCCTGTAACGTTTCTGCCTGATTGGACCTTGTTTTCACACAAATGAACCCAGAATGATGTGAAATTGTGCTTCGTGCAACATAATTCTGTGTGCCATTTACAAACCATAAGTGCTAATGACTCCATTCCTTTTTGTGGTTGTAGGGGCTGTTGATTGGAGTACATTAAAACAAACCTGATCTCTCTAGGACATTCAGAAGCCAAGTTATAAGCCTACAAAGATGTAACTGGACTACTTCTTTAAAGTGACACCAGGCCCGGTGACCTTTGGGACATGGTTTTACCCCCTATAGGAATGTGCGATCATCTTGAAACGTTCAGATCACTTACAACTCAATAGATTCTACCTTCCTGTTACGTTTCAGCCTGATTGGACCTTGTTTTCACACAAATGGACCCAGAATGATGTGAAATTGTGCTTCGTGCAACATAATTCTGGGTGCCATTTAAGAACCATAAGTGCTAATGACTCCATTCCTTTTTGTGGTTGTGGGGGCTGTTGATTGGAGTACACTAAAACAACCCTGATCTCTCTAGGACATTCAGAAGCCAAGTTATAAGCCCACAAAGGTGTAACTGGACTACTTCTTTAAAGTGACACCAGGCCCGGTGACCTTTGGGACATGGTTTGACCCCCTATAGGAAAGTGCTATCATCATGAAACGTTCAGATCACTTACAACTCAATAGAATCTACCTTCCTGTAACGTTTCTGCCTGATTGGACCTCTTTTTCACACAAATGAACCCAGAATGATGTGAAAATTTGCTTCGTGCAACATAATTCTGGGTGCCATTTACAAACCATAAGTGCTAATGACTCCATTCCTTTTTGTGGTTGTAGGGGCTGTTGATTGGAGTACATTAAAACAAACCTGACCTCTCCAGGACATTCAGAAGCCAAGTTATAAGCCCACAAATGTGTAACTGGACTACTACTTTAAATTGACACCAGATCCGGTGACATTTGGGACATGGTTTGACCCCCTTAGGAAAGTGCTATCATCATGAAACGTTCAGATCACTTACAACTCAATAGATTCTACCTTTCTGTAACGTTTCAGCTAATTGGACCTTGTTTTCACACAAATGAACCCAGAATGATGTGAAATTGTGCTTCGTGCAACATAATTCTGGGTGCCATTTAAAAACCATAAGTGCTAATGACTCCATTCCTTTTTGTGGTTGTAGGGGCTGTTGATTGGAGTATACTAAAACAAACCTGATCTCTCTAGGACATTCAGAAGCCAAGTTATAAGCCCACAAATGTGTAACTGGACTACTTCTTTAGACACCAGATCCGGTGACCTTTGGGACATGGTTTGACCCCCTTAGGGAAGTGCTATCATCATGAAACCTTCAGATCACTTACATTTTAATAGATTCTACCTTACTGTAATGTTTCAGCCTGATTGGACCTTGTTTTCACACAAATGGACCCAGAATGATGTGAAATTGTGCTTCATGCAACATAATTCTGGGTGCCATTTAAAAACCATAAGTGCTAATGACTCCATTCCTTTTTGTGGTTGTAGGGGCTGTTGATTGGAGTATACTAAAACAAACCTGATCTCTCTAGGACATTCAGAAGCCAAGTTATAAGCCCACAAATGTGTAACTGGACTACTTCTTTAGACACCAGATCCGGTGACCTTTGGGACATGGTTTGACCCCCTTAGGGAAGTGCTATCATCATGAAACCTTCAGATCACTTACATTTTAATAGATTCTACCTTCCTGTAATGTTTCAGCCTGATTGGACCTTGTTTTCACACAAATGGACCCAGAATGATGTGAAATTGTGCTTCGTGCAACATAATTCTGGGTGCCATTTACAAACCATAAGTGCTAATGACTCCATTCCTTTTTGTGGTTGTAGGGGCTGTTGATTGGAGTACATTAAAACAAACCTGATCTCTCTAGGACATTCAGAAGCCAAGTTATAAGCCCACAAAGGTGTAACTGGACTACTTCTTTAAAGTGACACCAGGCCCGGTGACCTTTGGGACATGGTTTGACCCCCTATAGGAAAGTGCTATCATCATGAAACGTTCAGATCACTT
The DNA here is from genome assembly GCF_043380555.1 of Nothobranchius furzeri. Taxonomy (NCBI): domain Eukaryota; kingdom Metazoa; phylum Chordata; class Actinopteri; order Cyprinodontiformes; family Nothobranchiidae; genus Nothobranchius; species Nothobranchius furzeri. The sequence continues at coordinate 6,376,949 of NC_091753.1, forward strand.
ACAACTCAATAGATTCTACCTTCCTGTAACGTTTCTGCCTGATTGGACCTTGTTTTCACACAAATGAACCCAGAATGATGTGAAATTTTGCTTCGTGCAACATAATTCTGGGTGCCATTTACAAACCATAAGTGCTAATGACTCCATTCCTTTTTGTGGTTGTAGGGGCTGTTGATTGGAGTATACTAAAACAAACCTGATCTCTCTAGGACATTCAGAAGCCAAGTTATAAGCCCACAAATGTGTAACTGGACTACTACTTTAAAATGACACCAGATCCGGTGTTATTTGGGACATGGTTTGACCCCCTTAGGAAAGTGCTATCATCATGAAACGTTCAGATCACTTACAACTCAATAGATTCTACCTTTCTGTAACGTTTCAGCCTGATTGGACCTTGTTTTCACACAAATGAACCCAGAATGATGTGAAATTGTGCTTCGTGCAACATAATTCTGGGTGCCATTTAAAAACCATAAGTGCTAATGACTCCATTCCTTTTTGTGGTTGTAGGGGCTGTTGATTGGAGTATACTAAAACAAACCTGATCTCTCTAGGACATTCAGAAGCCAAGTTATAAGCCCACAAATGTGTAACTGGACTACTTCTTTAGACACCAGATCCGGTGACCTTTGGGACATGGTTTGACCCCCTTAGGGAAGTGCTATCATCATGAAACCTTCAGATCACTTACATTTTAATAGATTCTACCTTCCTGTAATGTTTCAGCCTGATTGGACCTTGTTTTCACACAAATGGACCCAGAATGATGTGAAATTGTGCTTCGTGCAACATAATTCTGGGTGCCATTTACAAACCATAAGTGCTAATGACTCCATTCCTTTTTGTGGTTGTAGGGGCTGTTGATTGGAGTACACTAAAACAAACCTGACCGCTCTAGGACATTCAGAAGCCAAGTTATAAGCCCACAAATGTGTAACTGGACTAATTCTTTAAAGTGACACCAGATCCGGCGACCTTTGCAACATGGTTTGACCCCCTTAGGAAAGTGCTATCATCATGAAACGTTCAGATCACTTACAACTCAATAGATTCTACCTTCCTGTAACGTTTCTGCCTGATTGGACCTTGTTTTCACACAAATGAACCCAGAATGATGTGAAATTGTGCTTTGTGCAACATAATTCTGTGTGCCATTTACAAACCATAAGTGCTAATGACTCCATTCCTTTTTGTGGTTGTAGGGGCTGTTGATTGGAGTACATTAAAACAAACCTGATCTCTCTAGGACATTCAGAAGCCAAGTTATAAGCCTACAAAGATGTAACTGGACTACTTCTTTAAAGTGACACCAGGCCCGGTGACCTTTGGGACATGGTTTTACCCCCTATAGGAATGTGCGATCATCTTGAAACGTTCAGATCACTTACAACTCAATAGATTCTACCTTCCTGTAACGTTTCAGCCTGATTGGACCTTGTTTTCACACAAATGGACCCAGAATGATGTGAAATTGTGCTTCGTGCAACATAATTCTGGGTGCCATTTAAGAACCATAAGTGCTAATGACTCCATTCCTTTTTGTGGTTGTGGGGGCTGTTGATTGGAGTACACTAAAACAACCCTGATCTCTTTAGGACATTCAGAAGCCAAGTTATAAGCCCACAAAGGTGTAACTGGACTACTTCTTTAAAGTGACACCAGGCCCGGTGACCTTTGGGACATGGTTTGACCCCCTATAGGAAAGTGCTATCATCATGAAACGTTCAGATCACTTACAACTCAATAGATTCTACCTTCCTGTAACGTTTCTGCCTGATTGGACCTTGTTTTCACACAAAGGAACCCAGAATGATGTGAAATTTTGCTTCGTGCAACATAATTCTGGGTGCCATTTTCAAACCATAAGTGCTAATGACTCCATTCCTTTTTGTGGTTGTAGGGGCTGTTGATTGGAGTACATTAAAACAAACCTGACCTCTCCAGGACATTCAGAAGCCAAGTTATAAGCCCACAAATGTGTAACTGGACTACTACTTTAAATTGACACCAGATCCGGTGACATTTGGGACATGGTTTGACCCCCTTAGGAAAGTGCTATCATCATGAAACGTTCAGATCACTTACAACTCAATAGATTCTACCTTTCTGTAACGTTTCAGCCTGATTGGACCTTGTTTTCACACAAATGAACCCAGAACGATGTGAAATTGTGCTTCGTGCAACGTAATTCTGGGTGCCATTTAAAAACCATAAGTGCTAATGACTCCATTCCTTTTTGTGGTTGTAGGGGCTGTTGATTGCAGTATACTAAAACAAACCTGATCTCTCTAGGACATTCAGAAGCCAAGTTATAAGCCCACAAATGTGTAACTGGACTACTTCTTTAGACACCAGATCCGGTGACCTTTGGGACATGGTTTGACCCCCTTAGGGAAGTGCTATCATCATGAAACCTTCAGATCACTTACATTTTAATAGATTCTACCTTCCTGTAATGTTTCAGCCTGATTGGACCTTGTTTTCACACAAATGGACCCAGAATGATGTGAAATTGTGCTTCGTGCAACAAAATTCTGGGTGCCATTTACAAACCATAAGTGCTAATGACTCCATTCCTTTTTGTGGTTGTAGGGGCTGTTGATTGGAGTACACTAAAACAAACCTGAAAGCTGTAGGACATTCAGAAGCCAAGTTATAAGCCCACAAATGTGTAACTGGACTAATTCTTTAAAGTGACACCAGATCCGGTGACCTTTGCGACATGGTTTGACCCCCTTAGGAAAGTGCTATCATCATGAAACGTTCAGATCACTTACAACTCAATAGATTCTACCTTCCTGTAACGTTTCTGCCTGATTGGACCTTGTTTTCACACAAATGAACCCAGAATGATGTGAAATTGTGCTTCGTGCAACATAATTCTGTGTGCCATTTACAAACCATAAGTGCTAATGACTCCATTCCTTTTTGTGGTTGTAGGGGCTGTTGATTGGAGTACATTAAAACAAACCTGGTCTCTCTAGGACATTCAGAAGCCAAGTTATAAGCCTACAAAGATGTAACTGGACTACTTCTTTAAAGTGACACCAGGCCCGGTGACCTTTGGGACATGGTTTTACCCCCTATAGGAATGTGCGATCATCTTGAAACGTTCAGATCACTTACAACTCAATAGATTCTACCTTCCTGTAACGTTTCAGCCTGATTGGACCTTGTTTTCACACAAATGGACCCAGAATGATGTGAAATTGTGCTTCGTGCAACATAATTCTGGGTGCCATTTAAGAACCATAAGTGCTAATGACTCCATTCCTTTTTGTGGTTGTGGGGGCTGTTGATTGGAGTACACTAAAACAACCCTGATCTCTCTAGGACATTCAGAAGCCAAGTTATAAGCCCACAAAGGTGTAACTGGACTACTTCTTTAAAGTGACACCAGGCCCGGTGACCTTTGGGACATGGTTTGACCCCCTATAGGAAAGTGCTATCATCATGAAACGTTCAGATCACTTACAACTCAATAGATTCTACCTTCCTGTAACGTTTCTGCCTGATTGGACCTCTTTTTCACACAAATGAACCCAGAATGATGTGAAAATTTGCTTCGTGCAACATAATTCTGGGTGCCATTTACAAACCATAAGTGCTAATGACTCCATTCCTTTTTGTGGTTGTAGGGGCTGTTGATTGGAGTACATTAAAACAAACCTGACCTCTCCAGGACATTCAGAAGCCAAGTTATAAGCCCACAAATGTGTAACTGGACTACTACTTTAAATTGACACCAGATCCGGTGACATTTGGGACATGGTTTGACCCCCTTAGGAAAGTGCTATCATCATGAAACGTTCAGATCACTTACAACTCAATAGATTCTACCTTTCTGTAACGTTTCAGCCTGATTGGACCTTGTTTTCACACAAATGAACCCAGAATGATGTGAAATTGTGCTTCGTGCAACATAATTCTGGGTGCCATTTAAAAACCATAAGTGCTAATGACTCCATTCCTTTTTGTGGTTGTAGGGGCTGTTGATTGGAGTATACTAAAACAAACCTGATCTCTCTAGGACATTCAGAAGCCAAGTTATAAGCCCACAAATGTGTAACTGGACTACTTCTTTAGACACCAGATCCGGTGACCTTTGGGACATGGTTTGACCCCCTTAGGGAAGTGCTATCATCATGAAACCTTCAGATCACTTACATTTTAATAGATTCTACCTTACTGTAATGTTTCAGCCTGATTGGACCTTGTTTTCACACAAATGGACCCAGAATGATGTGAAATTGTGCTTCGTGCAACATGATTCTGGGTGCCATTTAAAAACCATAAGTGCTAATGACTCCATTCCTTTTTGTGGTTGTAGGGGCTGTTGATTGGAGTATACTAAAACAAACCTGATCTCTCTAGGACATTCAGAAGCCAAGTTATAAGCCCACAAATGTGTAACTGGACTACTTCTTTAGACACCAGATCCGGTGACCTTTGGGACCTGGTTTGACCCCCTTAGGGAAGTGCTATCATCATGAAACCTTCAGATCACTTACATTTTAATAGATTCTACCTTCCTGTAATGTTTCAGCCTGATTGGACCTTGTTTTCACACAAATGGACCCAGAATGATGTGAAATTGTGCTTCGTGCAACATAATTCTGGGTGCCATTTACAAACCATAAGTGCTAATGACTCCATTCCTTTTTGTGGTTGTAGGGGCTGTTGATTGGAGTACATTAAAACAAACCTGATCTCTCTAGGACATTCAGAAGCCAAGTTATAAGCATACAAAGATGTAACTGGACTACTTCTTTAAAGTGACACCAGGCCCGGTGACCTTTGGGACATGGTTTTACCCCCTATAGGAATGTGCGATCATCTTGAAACGTTCAGATCACTTACAACTCAATAGATTCTACCTTCCTGTAACGTTTCAGCCTGATTGGACCTTGTTTTCACACAAATGGACCCAGAATGATGTGAAATTGTGCTTCGTGCAACATAATTCTGGGTGCCATTTAAGAACCATAAGTGCTAATGACTCCATTCCTTTTTGTGGTTGTGGGGGCTGTTGATTGGAGTACACTAAAACAACCCTGATCTCTCTAGGACATTCAGAAGCCAAGTTATAAGCCCGCAAAGGTGTAACTGGACTACTTCTTTAAAGTGACACCAGGCCCGGTGACCTTTGGGACATGGTTTGACCCCCTATAGGAAAGTGCTATCATCATGAAACGTTCAGATCACTTACAACTCAATAGATTCTACCTTCCTGTAACGTTTCTGCCTGATTGGACCTCTTTTTCACACAAATGAACCCAGAATGATGTGAAAATTTGCTTCGTGCAACATAATTCTGGGTGCCATTTACAAACCATAAGTGCTAATGACTCCATTCCTTTTTGTGGTTGTAGGGGCTGTTGATTGGAGTACATTAAAACAAACCTGACCTCTCCAGGACATTCAGAAGCCAAGTTATAAGCCCACAAATGTGTAACTGGACTACTACTTTAAATTGACACCAGATCCGGTGACATTTGGGACATGGTTTGACCCCCTTAGGAAAGTGCTATCATCATGAAACGTTCAGATCACTTACAACTCAATAGATTCTACCTTTCTGTAACGTTTCAGCCTGATTGGACCTTGTTTTCACACAAATGAACCCAGAATGATGTGAAATTGTGCTTCGTGCAACATAATTCTGGGTGCCATTTAAAAACCATAAGTGCTAATGACTCCATTCCTTTTTGTGGTTGTAGGGGCTGTTGATTGGAGTACATTAAAACAAACCTGACCTCTCCAGGACATTCAGAAGCCAAGTTATAAGCCCACAAATGTGTAACTGGACTACTACTTTAAATTGACACCAGATCCGGTGACATTTGGGACATGGTTTGACCCCCTTAGGAAAGTGCTATCATCATGAAACGTTCAGATCACTTACAACTCAATAGATTCTACCTTTCTGTAACGTTTCAGCCTGATTGGACCTTGTTTTCACACAAATGAACCCAGAATGATATGAAATTGTGCTTCGTGCAACATAATTCTGGGTGCCATTTAAAAACCATAAGTGCTAATGACTCCATTCCTTTTTGTGGTTGTAGGGGCTGTTGATTGGAGTATACTAAAACAAACCTGATCTCTCTAGGACATTCAGAAGCCAAGTTATAAGCCCACAAATGTGTAACTGGACTACTTCTTTAGACACCAGATCCGGTGACCTTTGGGACATGGTTTGACCCCCTTAGGGAAGTGCTATCATCATGAAACCTTCAGATCACTTACATTTTAATAGATTCTACCTTACTGTAATGTTTCAGCCTGATTGGACCTTGTTTTCACACAAATGGACCCAGAATGATGTGAAATTGTGCTTCGTGCAACATGATTCTGTGTGCCATTTAAAAACCATAAGTGCTAATGACTCCATTCCTTTTTGTGGTTGTAGGGGCTGTTGATTGGAGTATACTAAAACAAACCTGATCTCTCTAGGACATTCAGAAGCCAAGTTATAAGCCCACAAATGTGTAACTGGACTACTTCTTTAGACACCAGATCCGGTGACCTTTGGGACCTGGTTTGACCCCCTTAGGGAAGTGCTATCATCATGAAACCTTCAGATCACTTACATTTTAATAGATTCTACCTTCCTGTAATGTTTCAGCCTGATTGGACCTTGTTTTCACACAAATGGACCCAGAATGATGTGAAATTGTGCTTCGTGCAACATAATTCTGGGTGCCATTTACAAACCATAAGTGCTAATGACTCCATTCCTTTTTGTGGTTGTAGGGGCTGTTGATTGGAGTACATTAAAACAAACCTGATCTCTCTAGGACATTCAGAAGCCAAGTTATAAGCATACAAAGATGTAACTGGACTACTTCTTTAAAGTGACACCAGGCCCGGTGACCTTTGGGACATGGTTTCACCCCGTATAGGAATGTGCGATCATCTTGAAACGTTCAGATCACTTACAACTCAATAGATTCTACCATCCTGTAACGTTTCTGCCTGATTGGACCTCTTTTTCACACAAATGAACCCAGAATGATGTGAAAATTTGCTTCGTGCAACATAATTCTGGGTGCCATTTACAAACCATAAGTGCTAATGACTCCATTCCTTTTTGTGGTTGTAGGGGCTGTTGATTGGAGTACATTAAAACAAACCTGACCTCTCCAGGACATTCAGAAGCCAAGTTATAAGCCCACAAATGTGTAACTGGACTACTACTTTAAATTGACACCAGATCCGGTGACATTTGGGACATGGTTTGACCCCCTTAGGAAAGTGCTATCATCATGAAACGTTCAGATCACTTACAACTCAATAGATTCTACCTTTCTGTTACGTTTCAGCCTGATTGGACCTTGTTTTCACACAAATGAACCCAGAATGATGTGAAATTGTGCTTCGTGCAACATAATTCTGGGTGCCATTTAAAAACCATAAGTGCTAATGACTCCATTCCTTTTTGTGGTTGTAGGGGCTGTTGATTGGAGTATACTAAAACAAACCTGATCTCTCTAGGACATTCAGAAGCCAAGTTATAAGCCCACAAATGTGTAACTGGACTACTTCTTTAGACACCAGATCCGGTGACCTTTGGGACATGGTTTGACCCCCTTAGGGAAGTGCTATCATCATGAAACCTTCAGATCACTTACATTTTAATAGATTCTACCTTCCTGTAATGTTTCAGCCTGATTGGACCTTGTTTTCACACAAATGGACCCAGAATGATGTGAAATTGTGCTTCGTGCAACATAATTCTGGGTGCCATTTACAAACCATAAGTGCTAATGACTCCATTCCTTTTTGTGGTTGTAGGGGCTGTTGATTGGAGTACATTAAAACCAACCTGATCTCTCTAGGACATTCAGAAGCCAAGTTATAAGCATACAAAGATGTAACTGGACTACTTTAAAGTGACACCAGGCCCGGTGACCTTTGGGACATGGTTTTACCCCCTATAGGAATGTGCGATCATCTTGAAACGTTCAGATCACTTACAACTCAATAGATTCTACCTTCCTGTAACGTTTCAGCCTGATTGGACCTTGTTTTCACACAAATGGACCCAGAATGATGTGAAATTGTGCTTCGTGCAACATAATTCTGGGTGCCATTTAAGAACCATAAGTGCTAATGACTCCATTCCTTTTTGTGGTTGTGGGGGCTGTTGATTGGAGTATACTAAAACAAACCTGATCTCTCTAGGACATTCAGAAGCCAAGTTATAAGCCCACAAATGTGTAACTGGACTACTTCTTTAGACACCAGATCCGGTGACCTTTGGGACCTGGTTTGACCCCCTTAGGGAAGTGCTATCATCATGAAACCTTCAGATCACTTACATTTTAATAGATTCTACCTTCCTGTAATGTTTCAGCCTGATTGGACCTTGTTTTCACACAAATGGACCCAGAATGATGTGAAATTGTGCTTCGTGCAACATAATTCTGGGTGCCATTTACAAACCATAAGTGCTAATGACTCCATTCCTTTTTGTGGTTGTAGGGGCTGTTGATTGGAGTACATTAAAACAAACCTGATCTCTCTAGGACATTCAGAAGCCAAGTTATAAGCATACAAAGATGTAACTGGACTACTTCTTTTAAGTGACACCAGGCCCGGTGACCTTTGGGACATGGTTTTACCCCCTATAGGAATGTGCGATCATCTTGAAACGTTCAGATCACTTACAACTCAATAGATTCTACCTTCCTGTAACGTTTCAGCCTGATTGGACCTTGTTTTCACACAAATGGACCCAGAATGATGTGAAATTGTGCTTCGTGCAACATAATTCTGGGTGCCATTTAAGAACCATAAGTGCTAATGACTCCATTCCTTTTTGTGGTTGTGGGGGCTGTTGATTGGAGTACACTAAAACAACCGTGATCTCTCTAGGACATTCAGAAGCCAAGTTATAAGCCCACAAAGGTGTAACTGGACTACTACTTTAAATTGACACCAGATCCGGTGACATTTGGGACATGGTTTGACCCCCTTAGGAAAGTGCTATCATCATGAAACGTTCAGATCACTTACAACTCAATAGATTCTACCTTTCTGTAACGTTTCAGCCTGATTGGACCTTGTTTTCACACAAATGAACCCAGAATGATGTGAAATTGTGCTTCGTGCAACATAATTCTGGGTGCCATTTAAAAACCATAAGTGCTAATGACTCCATTCCTTTTTGTGGTTGTAGGGGCTGTTGATTGGAGTATACTAAAACAAACCTGATCTCTCTAGGACATTCAGAAGCCAAGTTATAAGCCCACAAATGTGTAACTGGACTACTTCTTTAGACACCAGATCCGGTGACCTTTGGGACATGGTTTGACCCCCTTAGGGAAGTGCTATCATCATGAAACCTTCAGATCACTTACATTTTAATATATTCTACCTTCCTGTAATGTTTCAGCCTGATTGGACCTTGTTTTCACACAAATGGACCCAGAATGATGTGAAATTGTGCTTCGTGCAACATAATTCTGGGTGCCATTTACAAACCATAAGTGCTACTGACTCCATTCCTTTTTGTGGTTGTAGGGGCTGTTGATTGGAGTACACTAAAACAAACCTGATCTCTCCAGGACATTCAGAAGCCAAGTTATAAGCCCACAAATGTGTAACTGGACTACTTCTTTAAATTGACACCAGATCCGGTGACCTTTGGGACATGGTTTGACCCCCTTAGGAAAGTGCTATCATCATGAAACGTTCAGATCACTTACAACTCAATAGATTCTACCTTCCTGTAACGTTTCAGCCTGATTGGACCTTGTTTTCACACAAATGAACCCAGAATGATGTGAAATTGTGCTTCGTGCAACATAATTCTGGGTGCCATTTAAAAACCATAAGTGCTAATGACTCCATTCCTTTTTGTGGTTGTAGGGGCTGTTGATTGGAGTACACTAAAACAAACCTGATCGCTCTAGGACATTCAGAAGCCAAGTTATAAGCCCACAAATGTGTAACTGGACTACTACTTTAAATTGACACCAGATCGGTGACCTTTGGGACATGGTTTGACCCCCTTAGGAAAGTGCTATCATCATGAAACGTTCAGATCACTTACAACGCAATATATTCTACCTTCCTGTAACGTTTCAGCCTGATTGGACCTTGTTTTCACACAAATGAACCCAGAATGATGTGAAATTGTGCTTCGTGCAACATAATTCTGGGTGCCATTTAAAAACCATAAGTGCTAATGACTCCATTCCTTTTTGTGGTTGTAGGGGCTGTTGATTGGAGTATACTAAAACAAACCTGATCTCTCTAGGACATTCAGAAGCCAAGTTATAAGCCCACAAATTTGTAACTGGACTACTTGTTTAGACACCAGATCCGGTGACCTTTGGGACATGGTTTGACCCCCTTAGGAAAGTGCTATCATCATGAAACGTTCAGATCACTTACAACAATAGATTCTACCTTCCTGTAACGTTTCAGCCTGATTGGACCTTGTTTTCACACAAATGAACCCAGAATGATGTGAAATTGTGCTTCGTGCAACATAATTCTGGGTGCCATTTAAAAACCATAAGTGCTAATGTCTCCATTCCTTTTTGTGGTTCTAGGGGCTGTTGATTGGAGTACACTAAAACAAACCTGATCTCTCTAGGACATTCAGAAGCCAAGTTATAAGCCCACACACAAAGATGTAACTGGACTACTTCTTTAAAGTGACACTTGGCCCGGTGACCTTTGGGACATGGTTTGACCCCCTATAGGAATGTGCGATCATCTTGAAACGTTCAGATCACTTACAACTCAATAGATTCTACCTTCTTGTAGCGTTTCAGCCGGATTGGACCTTGTTTTCACACAAATTGACCCAGAATCTTGTGAAATTGTGCTTAGTGCAGCATAATTCTGGGTGCCATTTAAGAACCATAAGTGCTAATGACTCCATTCCTTTTTGTGGTTGTAGGGGCTGTTGATTGGAGTACACTAAAATAAACCTGATCTCTCTAGGACATTCAGAAGCCAAGTTATAAGCCCACAAATGTGTAACTGGACTACTTCTTTAAATTGACACCAGATCCGGTGACCTTTGGGACATGGTTTGACACCCTTAGGAAAGCGCTATCATCATGAAACGTTCAGATCACTTACAACTCAATAGATTCTAGCTTCCAGTAAAGTTTCAGCCTGATTGGACCTTGTTTTCACACAAATGAACCCAGAATGATGTGAAATTGTGCTTCGTGCAAAATAATTCTGGGTGCCATTTACAAACCATAAGTGCTAATGACTCCATTCCTTTTTGTGGTTGTAGGGGCTGTTGATTGGAGTACACTAAAACAAACCTAACCTCTCTAGGACATTCAGAAGCCAAGTTATAAGCCCACAAAGTTGTAAATGGACTACTTCTTTAAAGTGACACTTGGCCCGGTGACCTTTGGGACATGGTTTGACCCCCTATAGGAATGTGCGATCATCTTGAAACGTTCAGATCACTTACAACTCAATAGATTCTACCTTCTTGTAGCGTTTCAGCCGGATTGGACCTTGTTTTCACACAAATTGACCCAGAATGATGTGAAATTGTGCTTCGTGCAACATAATTCTGGGTGCCACTTACAAACCATAAGTGCTAATGACTCCATTCATTTTTGTGGTTGTAGGGGCTGTTGATTGGAGTACATTAAAACAAACCTGATCTCTCTAGGAGATTCAGAAGCCAAGTTATAAGCCCACAAATGTGTAACTGGACTACTTCTTTAAATTGACACCAGATCCAGTGACCTTTGGGACATGGTTTGACCCCCTTAGGAAAGTGCTATCATCATGAAACGTTCAGATCACTTACAACTCAATAGATTCTACCTTCCTGTAACGTTTCAGCCTGATTGGACCTTGTTTTCACACAAATGGACCCAGAATGATGTGAAATTGTGCTTTGTGCAACATAATTCTGGGTGCCATTTAAAAACCATAAGTGCTAATGACTCCATTCCTTTTTGTGGTTGTAGAGGCTGTTGATTGGAGTACACTAAAATAAACCCCATCTCTCTAGGACATTCAGAAGCCAAGTTATAAGCCCACAAATGTGTAACTGGACTACTTCTTTAAATTGACACCAGATCCGGTGACCTTTGGGACATGGTTTGACCCCCTTAGGAAAGTGCTATCATCATGAAACATTCAGATCACTTACAACTCAATAGATTCTACCTTCCTGTAACGTTTCAGCCTGATTGGACCTTGTTTTCACACAAATGAACCCAGAATGATGTGAAATTGTGCTTCGTGCAACATAATTCTGGGTGCCATTTACAAACCATAAGTGCTAATGACTCCATTCCTTTTTGTGGTTGTAGGGGCTGTTGATTGGAGTACACTAAAACAAACCTGATCTCTCTAGGACATTCAGAAGCCAAGTTATAAGCCCACAAATGTGTAACTGGACAACTTCTTTAAAGTGACACCAGGCCCGGTGACCTTTGGGACATGGTTTTACCCCCTATAAGAATGTGCGATCATCTTGAAACCTTCAGATCACTTACAACTCAATAGATTCTACCTTCTTGTAGCGTTTCAGCCTGGTTGGACCTTGTTTTCACACAAATGGACCCAGAATGATGTGAAATTGTGCTTCGTGCAACATAATTCTGGGTGCCATTTACAAACCGTAAGTGCTAATGACTCCATTCCTTTTTGTGGTTGTAGGGGCTGTTGATTGGAGTACATTAAAACAAACCTGATCTCTCTAGGACATTCAGAAGTCAAGTTATAAGCCCACAAAGGTGTAACTGGACTACTTCTTTAAAGTGACACCAGGCCCTGTGACCTTTGGGACATGGTTTTACCCCCTATAGGAATGAGCGATCATCTTGAAACGTTCAGATCACTTACAACTCAATAGATTCTACCTTCTTGTAGCGTTTCAGCCGGATTGGACCTTGTTTTCACACAAATTGACCCAGAATGATGTGAAATTGTTCTTCCTGCAACATAATTCTGGGTGCCATTTACAAACCTTAAGTGCTAATGTCTCCATTCCTTTTTGTGGTTCTAGGGGCTGTTGATTGGAGTACACTAAAACAAACCTGATCTCTCTAGGACATTCAGAAGCCAAGTTATAAGCCCACACACAAAGATGTAACTGGACTACTTCTTTAAAGTGACACTTGGCCCGGTGACCTTTGGGACATGGTTTGACCCCCTATAGGAATGTGCGATCATCTTGAAACGTTCAGATCACTTACAACTCAATAGATTCTACCTTCTTGTAGCGTTTCAGCCGGATTGGACCTTGTTTTCACACAAATTGACCCAGAATCATGTGAAATTGTGCTTAGTGCAGCATAATTCTGGGTGCCATTTAAGAACCATAAGTGCTAATGACTCCATTCCTTTTTGTGGTTGTAGGGGCTGTTGATTGGAGTACACTAAAACAAACCTGATCGCTCTAGGACATTCAGAAGCCAAGTTATAAGCCCACAAATGTGTAACTGGACTACTTCTTTAAATTGACACCAGATCCGGTGACCTTTGGGACATGGTTTGACCCCCTTAGGAAAGTGCTATCATCATGAAACGTTCAGATCACTTACAACAATAGATTCTACCTTCCTGTAACGTTTCAGCCTGATTGGACCTTGTTTTCACACAAATGAACCCAGAATGATGTGAAATTGTGCTTCGTGCAACATAATTCTGGGTGCCATTTACAAACCATAAGTGCTAATGACTCCATTCCTTTTTGTGGTTGTAGGGGCTGTTGATTGGAGAACACTAAAACAAACCTAACCTCTCTAGGACATTCAGAAGCCAAGTTATAAGCCCACAAAGGTGTAACTGGACTACTTCTTTAAAGTGACACCAGGCCCTGTGACCTTTGGGACATGGTTTTACCCCCTATAGGAATGAGCGATCATCTTGAAACGTTCAGATCACTTACAACTCAATAGATTCTACCTTCTTGTAGCGTTTCAGCCGGATTGGACCTTGTTTTCACACAAATTGACCCAGAATGATGTGAAATTGTTCTTCCTGCAACATAATTCTGGGTGCCATTTACAAACCTTAAGTGCTAATGTCTCCATTCCTTTTTGTGGTTCTAGGGGCTGTTGATTGGAGTACACTAAAACAAACCTGATCTCTCTAGGACATTCAGAAGCCAAGTTATAAGCCCACACACAAAGATGTAACTGGACTACTTCTTTAAAGTGACACTTGGCCCGGTGACCTTTGGGACATGGTTTGACCCCCTATAGGAATGTGCGATCATCTTGAAACGTTCAGATCACTTACAACTCAATAGATTCTACCTTCTTGTAGCGTTTCAGCCGGATTGGACCTTGTTTTCACACAAATTGACCCAGAATCATGTGAAATTGTGCTTAGTGCAGCATAATTCTGGGTGCCATTTAAGAACCATAAGTGCTAATGACTCCATTCCTTTTTGTGGTTGTAGGGGCTGTTGATTGGAGTACACTAAAATAAACCTGATCTCTCTAGGACATTCAGAAGCCAAGTTATAAGCCCACAAATGTGTAACTGGACTACTTCTTTAAATTGACACCAGATCCGGTGACCTTTGGGACATGGTTTGACCCCCTTAGGAAAGTGCTATCATCATGAAACGTTCAGATCACTTACAACTCAATAGATTCTACCTTCCTGTAACGTTTCAGCCTGATTGGACCTTGTTTTCACACAAATGAACCCAGAATGATGTGAAATTGTGCTTCGTGCAACATAATTCTGGGTGCCATTTAAAAACCATAAGTGCTAATGACTCCATTCCTTTTTGTGGTTGTAGGGGCTGTTGATTGGAGTACACTAAAACAAACCTGATCGCTCTAGGACATTCAGAAGCCAAGTTATAAGCCCACAAATGTGTAACTGGACTACTTCTTTAAATTGACACCAGATCCGGTGACCTTTGGGACATGGTTTGACCCCCTTAGGAAAGTGCTATCATCATGAAACGTTCAGATCACTTACAACAATAGATTCTACCTTCCTGTAACGTTTCAGCCTGATTGGACCTTGTTTTCACACAAATGAACCCAGAATGATGTGAAATTGTGCTTCGTGCAACATAATTCTGGGTGCCATTTAAAAACCATAAGTGCTAATGTCTCCATTCCTTTTTGTGGTTCTAGGGGCTGTTGATTGGAGTACACTAAAACAAACCTGATCTCTCTAGGACATTCAGAAACCAAGTTATAAGCCCACACACAAAGATGTAACTGGACTACTTCTTTAAAGTGACACTTGGCCCGGTGACCTTTGGGACATGGTTTGACCCCCTATAGGAATGTGCGATCATCTTGAAACGTTCAGATCACTTATAACTCAATAGATTCTACCTTCTTGTAGCGTTTCAGCCGGATTGGACCTTGTTTTCACACAAATTGACCCAGAATCATGTGAAATTGTGCTTAGTGCAGCATAATTCTGGGTGCCATTTACGAACCATAAGTGCTAATGACTCCATTCCTTTTTGTGGTTGTAGGGGCTGTTGATTGGAGTACACTAAAATAAACCTGATCTCTCTAGGACATTCAGAAGCCAAGTTATAAGCCCACAAATGTGTAACTGGACTACTTCTTTAAATTGACACCAGATCCGGTGACCTTTGGGACATGGTTTGACCCCCTTAGGAAAGTGCTATCATCATGAAACGTTCAGATCACTTACAACTCAATAGATTCTACCTTCCTGTAACGTTTCAGCCTGATTGGACCTTGTTTTCACACAAATGAACCCAGAATGATGTGAAATTGTGCTTCGTGCAACATAATTCTGGGTGCCATTTAAAAACCATAAGTGCTAATGACTCCATTCCTTTTTGTGGTTGTAGGGGCTGTTGATTGGAGTACACTAAAACAAACCTGATCGCTCTAGGACATTCAGAAGCCAAGTTATAAGCCCACAAATGTGTAACTGGACTACTTCTTTAAATTGACACCAGATCCGGTGACCTTTGGGACATGGTTTGACCCCCTTAGGAAAGTGCTATCATCATGAAACGTTCAGATCACTTACAACAATAGATTCTACCTTCCTGTAACGTTTCAGCCTGATTGGACCTTGTTTTCACACAAATGAACCCAGAATGATGTGAAATTGTGCTTCGTGCAACATAATTCTGGGTGCCATTTAAAAACCATAAGTGCTAATGTCTCCATTCCTTTTTGTGGTTCTAGGGGCTGTTGATTGGAGTACACTAAAACAAACCTGATCTCCCTAGGACATTCAGAAGCCAAGTTATAAGCCCACACACAAAGATGTAACTGGACTACTTCTTTAAAGTGACACTTGGCCCGGTGACCTTTGGGACATGGTTTGACCCCCTATAGGAATGTGCGATCATCTTGAAACGTTCAGATCACTTACAACTCAATAGATTCTACCTTCTTGTAGCGTTTCAGCCGGATTGGACCTTGTTTTCACACAAATTGACCCAGAATCATGTGAAATTGTGCTTAGTACAGCATAATTCTGGGTGCCATTTAAGAACCATAAGTGCTAATGACTCCATTCCTTTTTGTGGTTGTAGGGGCTGTTGATTGGAGTACACTAAAATAAACCTGATCTCTCTAGGACATTCAGAAGCCAAGTTATAAGCCCACAAATGTGTAACTGGACTACTTCTTTAAATTGACACCAGATCCGGTGACCTTTGGGACATGGTTTGACACCCTTAGGAAAGCGCTATCATCATGAAACGTTCAGATCACTTACAACTCAATAGATTCTAGCTTCCAGTAACGTTTCAGCCTGATTGGACCTTGTTTTCACACAAATGAACCCAGAATGATGTGAAATTGTGCTTCGTGCAAAATAATTCTGGGTGCCATTTACAAACCATAAGTGCTAATGACTCCATTCCTTTTTGTGGTTGTAGGGGCTGTTGATTGGAGTACACTAAAACAAACCTAACCTCTCTAGGACATTCAGAAGCCAAGTTATAAGCCCACAAAGGTGTAACTGGACTACTTCTTTAAAGTGACACTTGGCCCGGTGACCTTTGGGACATGGTTTGACCCCCTATAGGAATGTGCGATCATCTTGAAACGTTCAGATCACTTACAACTCAATAGATTCTACCTTCTTGTAGCGTTTCAGCCGGATTGGACCTTGTTTTCACACAAATTGACCCAGAATGATGTGAAATTGTGCTTCGTGCAACATAATTCTGGGTGCCACTTACAAACCATAAGTGCTAATGACTCCATTCATTTTTGTGGTTGTAGGGGCTGTTGATTGGAGTACATTAAAACAAACCTGATCTCTCTAGGACATTCAGAAGCCAAGTTATAAGCCCACAAATGTGTAACTGGACTACTTCTTTAAATTGACACCAGATCCAGTGACCTTTGGGACATGGTTTGACCCCCTTAGGAAAGTGCTATCATCATGAAACGTTCAGATCACTTACAACTCAATAGATTCTACCTTCCTGTAACGTTTCAGCCTGATTGGACCTTGTTTTCACACAAATGGACCCAGAATGATGTGAAATTGTGCTTTGTGCAACATAATTCTGGGTGCCATTTAAAAACCATAAGTGCTAATGACTCCATTCCTTTTTGTGGTTGTAGGGGCTGTTGATTGGAGTACACTAAAATAAACCTGATCTCTCTAGGACATTCAGAAGCCAAGTTATAAGCCCACAAATGTGTAACTGGACTACTTCTTTAAATTGACACCAGATCCGGTGACCTTTGGGACATGGTTTGACCCCCTTAGGAAAGTGCTATCATCATGAAACATTCAGATCACTTACAACTCAATAGATTCTACCTTCCTGTAACGTTTCAGCCTGATTGGACCTTGTTTTCACACAACTGAACCCAGAATGATGTGAAATTGTGCTTCGTGCAACATAATTCTGGGTGCCATTTACAAACCATAAGTGCTAATGACTCCATTCCTTTTTGTGGTTGTAGGGGCTGTTGATTGGAGTACACTAAAACAAACCTGATCTCTCTAGGACATTCAGAAGCCAAGTTATAAGCCCACAAAGGTGTAACTGGACAACTTCTTTAAAGTGACACCAGGCCCGGTGACCTTTGGGACATGGTTTTACCCCCTATAAGAATGTGCGATCATCTTGAAACCTTCAGATCACTTACAACTCAATAGATTCTACCTTCTTGTAGCGTTTCAGCCTGATTGGACCTTGTTTTCACACAAATGGACCCAGAATGATGTGAAATTGTGCTTCGTGCAACATAATTCTGGGTGCCATTTACAAACCATAAGTGCTAATGACTCCATTCCTTTTTGTGGTTGTAGGGGCTGTTGATTGGAGTACATTAAAACAAACCTGATCTCTCTAGGACATTCAGAAGTCAAGTTATAAGCCCACAAATGTGTAACTGGACTACTACTTTAAATTGACACCAGATCCGGTGACCTTTGGGACATGGTTTGACCCCCTTAGGAAAGTGCTATCATCATGAAACATTCAGATCACTTACAACTCAATAGATTCTACCTTCCTGTAACGTTTCAGCCTGATTGGACCTTGTTTTCACACAAATGAACCCAGAATGATGTGAAATTGTGCTTCGTGCAACATAATTCTGGGTGCCATTTACAAACAATAAGTGCTAATGACTCCATTCCTTTTTGTGGTTGTAGGGGCTGTTGATTGGAGAACACTAAAACAAACCTAACCTCTCTAGGACATTCAGAAGCCAAGTTATAAGCCCACAAATGTGTAACTGGACTACTTCTTTAAATTGACACCAGGTCCGGTGACCTTTGGGACATGGTTTTACCCCCTATAAGAATGTGCGATCATCTTGAAACCTTCAGATCACTTACAACTCAATAGATTCTACCTTCTTGTAGCGTTTCAGCCTGATTGGACCTTGTTTTCACACAAATGGACCCAGAATGATGTGAAATTGTGCTTCGTGCAACATAATTCTGGGTGCCATTTACAAACCATAAGTGCTAATGACTCCATTCCTTTTTGTGGTTGTAGGGGCTGTTGATTGGAGTACATTAAAACAAACCTGATCTCTCTAGGACATTCAGAAGTCAAGTTATAAGCCCACAAATGTGTAACTGGACTACTACTTTAAATTGACACCAGATCCGGTGACCTTTGGGACATGGTTTGACCCCCTTGAGAAAGTGTTATCATCATGAAACATTCAGATCACTTACAACTCAATAGATGCTACCTTCCTGTAACGTTTCAGCCTGATTGGACCTTGTTTTCACACAAATGAACCCAGAATGATGTGAAATTGTGCTTCGTGCAACATAATTCTGGGTGCCATTTACAAACCATAAGTGCTAATGACTCCATTCCTTTTTGTGGTTGTAGGGGCTGTTGATTGGAGTATACTAAAACAAACCTGATCTCTCTAGGACATTCAGAAGCCAAGTTATAAGCCCACAAAGGTGTAACTGGACTACTTCTTTAAAGTGACACCAGGCCCTGTGACCTTTGGGACATGGTTTAACCCCCTATAGGAATGAGCGATCATCTTGAAACGTTCAGATCACTTACAACTCAATAGATTCTACCTTCTTGTAGCGTTTCAGCCTGATTGGACCTTGTTTTCACACAAATGGACCCAGAATGATGTGAAATTGTTCTTCCTGCAACTTAATTCTGGGTGCCATTTACAAACCTTAAGTGCTAATGACTCCATTCCTTTTTGTGGTTGTAGGGGCTGTTGATTGGAGTACACTAAAACAAACCTGATCTCTCTAGGACATTCAGAAGCCAAGTTATAAGCCCACAAATGTGTAACTGGACTACTTCTTTAAATTGACACCAGGCCCGGTGACCTTTGGGACATGGTTTTACCCCCTATAAGAATGTGCGATCATCTTGAAACCTTCAGATCACTTACAACTCAATAGATTCTACCTTCTTGTAGCGTTTCAGCCTGATTGGACCTTGTTTTCACACAAATGGACCCAGAATGATGTGAAATTGTGCTTCGTGCAACATAATTCTGGGTGCCATTTACAAACCATAAGTGCTAATGACTCCATTCCTTTTTGTGGTTGTAGGGGCTGTTGATTGGAGTACATTAAAACAAACCTGATCTCTCTAGGACATTCAGAAGTCAAGTTATAAGCCCACAAATGTGTAACTGGACTACTACTTTAAATTGACACCAGATCCGGTGACCTTTGGGACATGGTTTGACCCCCTTAGGAAAGTGCTATCATCATGAAACATTCAGATCACTTACAACTCAATAGATTCTACCTTCCTGTAACGTTTCAGCCTGATTGGACCTTGTTTTCACACAAATGAACCCAGAATGATGTGAAATTGTGCTTCGTGCAACATAATTCTGGGTGCCATTTACAAACCATAAGTGCTAATGACTCCATTCCTTTTTGTGGTTGTAGGGGCTGTTGATTGGAGTATACTAAAACAAACCTGATCTCTCTAGGACATTCAGAAGCCAAGTTATAAGCCCACAAAGGTGTAACTGGACTACTTCTTTAAAGTGACACCAGGCCCTGTGACCTTTGGGACATGGTTTTACCCCCTATAGGAATGAGCGATCATCTTGAAACGTTCAGATCACTTACAACTCAATAGATTCTACCTTCTTGTAGCGTTTCAGCCTGATTGGACCTTGTTTTCACACAAATGGACCCAGAATGATGTGAAATTGTTCTTCCTGCAACATAATTCTGGGTGCCATTTACAAACCTTAAGTGCTAATGACTCCATTCCTTTTTGTGGTTGTAGGGGCTGTTGATTGGAGTACACTAAAACAAACCTGATCTCTCTAGGACATTCAGAAGCCAAGTTATAAGCCCACAAATGTGTAACTGGACACTTCTTTAAATTGACACCAGATCCGGTGACCTTTGGGACATGGTTTGACCCCCTTAGGAAAGTGCTATCATCATGAAACGTTCAGATCACTTACAACTCAATAGATTCTACCTTCCTGTAACGTTTCAGCCTGATTGGACCTTGTTTCCACACAAATGAACCCAGAATGATGTGAAATTGTGCTTCGTGCAACATAATTCTGGGTGCCATTTACAAACCATAAGTGCTAATGACTCCATTCCTTTTTGTGGTTGTAGGGGCTGTTGATTGGAGTACACTAAAACAAACCTGATCTCTCTAGGACATTCAGAAGCCAAGTTATAAGCCCACAAATGTGTAACTGGACTACTTCTTTAAATTGACACCAGATCCTGTGACTTTTGGGACAAGGTTTGACCCCCTTAGGAAAGTGCTATCATCATTAAACGTTCAGATCACTTGCAACTCAATAGATTCTACCTTCCTGTAACGTTTCAGCCTTATTGGACCTTGTTTTCACACAAATGAACCCAGAATGATGTGAAATTGTGCTTCGTGCAACATAATTCTGGGTGCCATTTACAAACCATAAGTGCTAATATCTCCATTCCTTTTTGTGGTTGTAGGGGCTGTTGATTGGAGTACATTAAAACAAACCTGATCTCTCTAGGTCATTCAGAAGCCAAGTTATAAGCCCACAAATGTGTAACAGGACTGCTTCTTTAAATTGACACCAGATCCGGTGACCTTTGGGACATGGTTTGACCCCCTTAGGAAAGTGCTATCATCATGAAACGTTCAGATAACTTACAACTCAATAGATTCTACCTTCCTGTAACGTTTCAGCCTGATTGGACCTTGTTTTCACACAAATGAACCCAGAATGATGTGAAATTGTGCTTCGTGCAACATAATTCTGGGTGCCAGTTACAAACCATAAGTGCTAATGACTCCATTCCTTTTTGTGGTTGTAGGGGCTTTGATTGGAGTACACTAAAACAAACCTAACCTCTCTAGGACATTCAGAAGCCAAGTTATAAGCCCAAAAGGTGTAACTGGACTACTTCTTTAAAGTGACACCAGGCCCGGTGACCTTTGGGAAATGGTTTTACCCCCAATAGGAATGTGCGATCATCTTGAAACGTTCAGATCACTTACAACTCAATAGATTCTACCTTCTTGTAGCGTTTCAGCCTGATTGGACCTTGTTTTCACACACCTGGACCCAGAATGATGTGAAATTGTGCATCGTGCAACATAATTCTGGGTGCCATTTACAAACCATAAGTGCTAATGACTACATTCCCTTTTGTGTTTGTAGGGGCTCTTGATTGGAGTACATTAAAACAAACCTGATCTCTCTAGGACATTCAGAAGCCCAGTTATAAGCCCACAAATGTGTAACCGGACTACTTCTTTAAATTGACACCAGATCCGGTGACCTTTGGGACATGGTTTGACCCCCTTAGGAAAGTGCTATCATCATGAAACGTTCAGATCACTTACAACTCAATACATTCTACCTTCCTGTAACATTTCAGCCTGATTGGACCTTGTTTTCACACAAATGGACCCAGAATGATGTGAAATTGTGCTTCGTGCAACATAATTCTGGGTGCCATTTACATACCGTAAGTGCTAATGACTCCATTCCTTTTTGTGGTTGTAGGGGCTGTTGATTGGAGTACATTAAAACAAACCTGATATCTCTAGGACATTCAGAAGCCAAGTTATAAGCCCACAAATGTGTAACTGGACTACTTCTTTAAATTGACACCAGATCCGGTGACCTTTGCGACATGGTTTGACCCCCTTAGGAAAGTGCTATCATCATGAAACGTTCAGATCACTTACAACTAAATAGATTCTACCTTCCTGTAACGTTTCAGCCTGATTGGACCTTGTTTTCACACAAATGAACCCAGAATGATGTGAAATTGTGCTTCGTGCAACAAACATCCGGATAACGTGCTCCGGAATTTCTCCGGACGAAGCCCCTAGTAACAGGTCCGGACTTGTTACGGACAGGGTGGCTGCTTTCAGACTCGTGAGATAAATTTCCGGACAAGGGGGAGGGGGGAGGAGGGGACCGGGGGACGCTGTGCGCACCTAGATAACGTATATGTCACGTGACCGGGAAGGTATACCACATGATGTCCCGAGTCCTGAGCACAAACACACAGAGGAAAGAAGGCGAACATCTGAACAGCATCTCCAACATGTCGACCAATTGGACAGATTCAGAGATTCGAGACCTACTCACGGTGAGGGGAGACATGGTCATTATGAAAAGTTTTCAAGGTACAGCGCGAGACTCTGTCACCTACGACCGCCTAATATCGAAGTTGCGTGATCTGGGAACGCACCGGAGCAAACAACAGGCCATATCGAAGCTCAAGGCCTTAAAGCGTCGATACCACGAGGTATGTGACCACAATAGGAGAAGTGGTAACGACCGGATGGAGTGGGGCTACTTCAACTTATGTGAAGCTATATGGGGTGCTCAAAAAACCACAAACCCTGTTGTGGTGTGTGGAAGCATGGCGGCGGCTTCCAACCGACCAGAGGACTGCTCTGAGGCCAGCTGCAGCTCCCTTGAGAGAGCCCAAGAAGACGCAACGGACGGCAGCGAGAACCACAGGCCCCAAGTCGCGTCGGACAGTGACTGCTCTTCCATAGCAGGTAAATATTCACGTTAGCAAGCAGATGCTGTTGTAAGACTGGGTGTGCAGTTAATTGCAGACAACTGCGACCTAAACAGCAGGCTTTTAACTTCTGGTATCTAAACTGCTCCAACTGAGCACGTGATGAGAAAAGCGCTGGGTGACGTGTTTGAATTACGTGCACATTGGTGGTTACAGTTATTGGAAAACTCACCAAAAAATGGAGGACATACATTACGTGTCCCATTTTGAACATGTATTTTGTTACTATATCTGAGTTGAGTTTAAATGTTTGTCTTTGTGGTAAACCTGTAGTGCACCATATTCAGATAATCACCCCACTGCACAAAATACATTGAAACACTACAGCATATATGTGACACTAATGTCTGCCTTTTTCAATAGGGCCATCATGCAGCACCCCATCGCAGGCGGCATCCAGCACTCCAAGGCAAAGAAAGAGGAAGAGAGACAAGTCTTCCTACACAGAATGGAGCGAGGCTTTGGAACGCATGGATGAGAGAAGCCATCAGCGTGACAGAGAATTAATGCAGGAGCAGAGGGAGTTTGAACAGCAATATATGCGTGAATACTTAGCGGTCAGGCGACAAGAAGTGGCTACATTCCAGGATATAACATCTTTGATGCGTCAACTTGTTAACAGGTTGACTCAGCCACAGCAGGAATGGATGCCGGGTCCAAACTACCACAATTTGTAGTTCATTGTCCCTCCACCTTCACTGGCTGATGTAACATTCTGACCTGCAGAGCTCCATCAGTGCAGACTGCTGCACCCCACATTCTCCATCTGTAGACAGTTTCATTTCAGTATTAATTTTCAGTTTTTATTTGTTACACTTTATTTAAACTTTTGCCATTTATACAATCTACTAAAATAAGTTGTTTTTTGTGTTTTTTTTTATACAAGCCTTTCATGGCAAACCTTTAGTCTCGATTAAATTGGGGGGGGGGGGGGGGGGGTATTGAGTTTAATTTTTTTGGACAAGTTTTGCACATTTTAATTAAATGTCTTTTACTTGAAGTGACAGATTTTGCACAACACAACTTATACCTCTGTTTGCAGTGTCTATTTTACTTTTTTTGCTTGGCAAATAAAAACCTTTTTGGGTGAAACTATGAATACATTCTCATCTATGTGAAGAATGGTTAACACTGTTAAAAGTTTTCTTTTTAATTAGGGGAAGCAGACATAGTTACAGTCCCAAAATGTACAACGCAGTTTTGGACAAGAAGCACAATCAATTTGAAATGCAGTTAAAGTACTGACATGATTGCCCCTCGAATTTGCTGTGCCCCTCCAACTGGAGGGGCATACACAGCTTCTGCATTAGGTTCAGGTAGTTCAGTGGCATCAGTATTCCATTCAGCAAGGTAATTGTCTTTGTTGATCTCGCAGACATTGTGAAGAATGCAACAAGCAATCACAATGTCCGGCATAATGTGAATGTCCACATCACAACGCTTGGCCAGACACTTCCAGCGGCCCTTAAGCCGCCCAAATGCATTTTCAACAACCATCCGAGCAGAGCTTAAACGATAGTTGAAGGTGCTTTGTTCAGGCGTCAGACGATGGTGTTGTGTGAACCCCTTCATCAGCCACTTCTTCAGTGGATATGCCGCATCCCCAATCAGATGAACGGGAACCTCTACATCATTGATGTCTCTGGACATCTAGAAGGACAGAAAACCAAGATTAGAGGTGTAGGGGTGTGTGTGTGTGTGTGTGTGCGCGCGCAGATTTAGATGTTAAGGCATACCTCACGGGGGAACAGGTAGCCATCTTGTTGTTCGGCTTTGATGAAGATGGTAGAGTTGCTGAGTACTCTGGCGTCATGCGTTCGACCAGGCCAACCAACATAAACATCTGTGAAACTGAACAAAGCATTTCGTTAGTGCTGCAACATAACAGCCCCAAACAACAAAGGGATGCATAAAATGTAAATTTGCTCTTGACAACAACATAGAAATTCATGCTCTCACAAAACCAGTCTTACTAGAAACGGTGGTCAACAACAGCCTGCAGAACAATGGAATGCCAGCCTTTTCTGTTGTGATATGAAGCTGGATCGTCCTTCGGAGCAATGATTGGAATGTGGCTTCATCTATAGCTCCACCACACATTGGGTAGCCGCGTGCAGCAAATCCATCCATTGTGACCTGTAGCTGGTCCAGCTTTGGTAATGAAATGAAACATTCTAGCAAACGGTCCTTCAGAGCACTTGTCACCTCTCGCAAAAAAACACAGACAGTGGATATACCAACACCAAACAGGCAGCTTATGGTTCTGTATTCGCTCGGTGTGGCATACCACCAGATAACAACGGCTAGCCTGAGGGAAGGTTCGTAAGGCCTGCGCCTGTTTGTAGTTTTCCGTGCCAAAACAGGCCTAACCAAGCTTAACAGGTAGTTGAAGGTCCTGCGAGACATTTGAAAATGTTGATACCGCTCCTCATCTCCAAAGTTTTTCAACGCGTTTGACCAGAAAACTTCGCCACTTGGTCGTGAATGTTTCCATATACGCCGGGTCGCGGTCTCCTGAAGCATGCGGCGAACCATGGCAGCTCGCCTCCTACGGTACCGTCTCCTACACGCGCGACGGAGCGTTTCACACTGCTCCCTTGATTCCTTTATTACCAATTGAGCTTCATCATCCAGGTCTCTAATGCGTTTTCGTGTGCGCAGGATTACGCTTAACATAAGTCCGATCAGTGAGAGGAATTCTAGCTCTTCGCCGGCCATGTTGGACTGAATAGCTTTGTTTGGGGAAATGACGCACGTACGCCCGCCGCACTTTGTTTACGCAATATCCGGGTACAGCCTCCCCACCCCCTCCCCCCAGACATCTGGAACTTTTCCCTGCTGTCTGAACGCAGCCGAAAGGACAAGTTCCGGTACAAAAGTGGTGTGTCTGAAAACACAGTTCCGGTTAAAAACCGGATTGAATTTTCCACAAATGTTCCAGAATGTCTGTCTGAAAAGGGCTCTAGAGAGATCAGGTTTGTTTTAGTGTACTCCAATCAACAGCCCCTACAACCACAAAAAGGAATGGAGTCATTAGCACTTATGGTTTGTAAATGGCACCCAGAATTATGTTGCACGAAGCACAATTTCACATCATTCTGGGTTCATTTGTGTGAAAACAAGGTCCAATCAGGCTGAAACAATACAGGAAGGTAGAATCTATTGAGTTGTAAGTGATCTGAACGTTTCAAGATGATCGCACATTTCTATTGGGGGTAAAACCATTTCCCAAAGGTCACCGGGCCTGGTGTCACTTTAAAGAAGTAGTCCAGTTACACCTTTGTGGGCTTATAACTTGGCTTCTGAATGTCCTAGAGAGGTTAGGTTTGTTTTAGTGTACTCCAATCAAAGCCCCTACAACCACAAAAAGGAATGGAGTCATTAGCACTTATGGTTTGTAAATGGCACCCAGAATTATGTTGCACGAAGCACAATTTCACATCATTCTGGGTTCATTTGTGTGAAAACAAGGTCCAATCAGGCTGAAACGTTACAGGAAGGTAGAATCTATTGAGTTGTAAGTTATCTGAACGTTTCATGATGATAGCACTTTCCTAAGGGGGTCAAACCATGTCCCAAAGGTCACCGGATCTGGTGTCAATTTAAAGAAGCAGTCCAGTTACACATTTGTGGGCTTATAACTTGGCTTCTGAATGACCTAGAGAGATCAGGTTTGTTTTAATGTACTCCAATCAACAGCCCCTACAACCACAAAAAGGAATGGAGATATTAGCACTTATGGTTTGTAAATGGCACCCAGAATTATGTTGCACGAAGCACAATTTCACATCATTCTGGGTTCATTTGTATGAAAACAAGGTCCAATCAGGCTGAAACGTTACAGGAAGGTAGAATCTTTTGAGTTGCAAGTGATCTGAACGTTTCATGATGATAGCACTTTCCTAAGGGGGTCAAACCATGTCCCAAAAGTCACCGGATCTGGTGTCAATTTAAAGAAGTAGTCCAGTTACACATTTGTGGGCTTATAACTTGGCTTCTGAATGTCCTAGAGAGATCAGGTTTGTTTTAGTGTACTCCAATCAACAGCCCCTACAACCACAAAAATGAATGGAGTCATTAGCACTTATGGTTTGTAAATGGCACCCAGAATTATGTTGCACGAAGCACAATTTCACATCATTCTGGGTCCATTTGTGTGAAAACAAGGTCCAATCAGGCTGAAACGCTACAAGTAGGTAGAATCTATTGAGTTGTAAGTGATCTGAACATTTCAAGATGATCGCACATTCCTATAGGGGGTAAAACCATGTCCCAAAGGTCACCGGGCCTGGTGTCACTTTAAAGTAGTAGTCCAGTTACACCTTTTGGGCTTATAACTTGGCTTCTGAATGTCCTAGAGAGGTTAGTTTGTTTTAGTGTACTCCAATCAACAGCCCCTAAAACCACAAAAAGGAATGGAGTCATCAGCACTTATGGTTTTTAAATGGCACCCAGAATTATGTTGCACGAAGCACAATTTCACATCATTCTGGGTTCATTTGTGTGAAAACAAGGTCCAATCAGGCTGAAACAATACAGGAAGGTAGAATCTATTGAGTTGTAAGTGATCTGAACGTTTCAAGATGATCGCACATTTCTATTGGGGGTAAAACCATTTCCCAAAGGTCACCGGGCCTGGTGTCACTTTAAAGAAGTAGTCCAGTTACACCTTTGTGGGCTTATAACTTGGCTTCTGAATGTCCTAGAGAGGTTAGGTTTGTTTTAGTGTACTCCAATCAAAGCCCCTACAACCACAAAAAGGAATGGAGTCATTAGCACTTATGGTTTGTAAATGGCACCCAGAATTATGTTGCACGAAGCACAATTTCACATCATTCTGGGTTCATTTGTGTGAAAACAAGGTCCAATCAGGCTGAAACAATACAGGAAGGTAGAATCTATTGAGTTGTAAGTGATCTGAACGTTTCAAGATGATCGCACATTTCTATTGGGGGTAAAACCATTTCCCAAAGGTCACCGGGCCTGGTGTCACTTTAAAGAAGTAGTCCAGTTACACCTTTGTGGGCTTATAACTTGGCTTCTGAATGTCCTAGAGAGGTTAGGTTTGTTTTAGTGTACTCCAATCAAAGCCCCTACAACCACAAAAAGGAATGGAGTCATTAGCACTTATGGTTTGTAAATGGCACCCAGAATTATGTTGCACGAAGCACAATTTCACATCATTCTGGGTTCATTTGTGTGAAAACAAGGTCCAATCAGGCTGAAACGTTACAGGAAGGTAGAATCTATTGAGTTGTAAGTTATCTGAACGTTTCATGATGATAGCACTTTCCTAAGGGGGTCAAACCATGTCCCAAAGGTCACCGGATCTGGTGTCAATTTAAAGAAGCAGTCCAGTTACACATTTGTGGGCTTATAACTTGGCTTCTGAATGACCTAGAGAGATCAGGTTTGTTTTAATGTACTCCAATCAACAGCCCCTACAACCACAAAAAGGAATGGAGATATTAGCACTTATGGTTTGTAAATGGCACCCAGAATTATGTTGCACGAAGCACAATTTCACATCATTCTGGGTTCATTTGTATGAAAACAAGGTCCAATCAGGCTGAAACGTTACAGGAAGGTAGAATCTTTTGAGTTGCAAGTGATCTGAACGTTTCATGATGATAGCACTTTCCTAAGGGGGTCAAACCATGTCCCAAAAGTCACCGGATCTGGTGTCAATTTAAAGAAGTAGTCCAGTTACACATTTGTGGGCTTATAACTTGGCTTCTGAATGTCCTAGAGAGATCAGGTTTGTTTTAGTGTACTCCAATCAACAGCCCCTACAACCACAAAAATGAATGGAGTCATTAGCACTTATGGTTTGTAAATGGCACCCAGAATTATGTTGCACGAAGCACAATTTCACATCATTCTGGGTCCATTTGTGTGAAAACAAGGTCCAATCAGGCTGAAACGCTACAAGTAGGTAGAATCTATTGAGTTGTAAGTGATCTGAACATTTCAAGATGATCGCACATTCCTATAGGGGGTAAAACCATGTCCCAAAGGTCACCGGGCCTGGTGTCACTTTAAAGTAGTAGTCCAGTTACACCTTTTGGGCTTATAACTTGGCTTCTGAATGTCCTAGAGAGGTTAGTTTGTTTTAGTGTACTCCAATCAACAGCCCCTAAAACCACAAAAAGGAATGGAGTCATCAGCACTTATGGTTTTTAAATGGCACCCAGAATTATGTTGCACGAAGCACAATTTCACATCATTCTGGGTTCATTTGTGTGAAAACAAGGTCCAATCAGGCTGAAACAATACAGGAAGGTAGAATCTATTGAGTTGTAAGTGATCTGAACGTTTCAAGATGATCGCACATTTCTATTGGGGGTAAAACCATTTCCCAAAGGTCACCGGGCCTGGTGTCACTTTAAAGAAGTAGTCCAGTTACACCTTTGTGGGCTTATAACTTGGCTTCTGAATGTCCTAGAGAGGTTAGGTTTGTTTTAGTGTACTCCAATCAAAGCCCCTACAACCACAAAAAGGAATGGAGTCATTAGCACTTATGGTTTGTAAATGGCACCCAGAATTATGTTGCACGAAGCACAATTTCACATCATTCTGGGTTCATTTGTGTGAAAACAAGGTCCAATCAGGCTGAAACGTTACAGGAAGGTAGAATCTATTGAGTTGTAAGTTATCTGAACGTTTCATGATGATAGCACTTTCCTAAGGGGGTCAAACCATGTCCCAAAGGTCACCGGATCTGGTGTCAATTTAAAGAAGCAGTCCAGTTACACATTTGTGGGCTTATAACTTGGCTTCTGAATGACCTAGAGAGATCAGGTTTGTTTTAATGTACTCCAATCAACAGCCCCTACAACCACAAAAAGGAATGGAGATATTAGCACTTATGGTTTGTAAATGGCACCCAGAATTATGTTGCACGAAGCACAATTTCACATCATTCTGGGTTCATTTGTATGAAAACAAGGTCCAATCAGGCTGAAACGTTACAGGAAGGTAGAATCTTTTGAGTTGCAAGTGATCTGAACGTTTCATGATGATAGCACTTTCCTAAGGGGGTCAAACCATGTCCCAAAAGTCACCGGATCTGGTGTCAATTTAAAGAAGTAGTCCAGTTACACATTTGTGGGCTTATAACTTGGCTTCTGAATGTCCTAGAGAGATCAGGTTTGTTTTAGTGTACTCCAATCAACAGCCCCTACAACCACAAAAATGAATGGAGTCATTAGCACTTATGGTTTGTAAATGGCACCCAGAATTATGTTGCACGAAGCACAATTTCACATCATTCTGGGTCCATTTGTGTGAAAACAAGGTCCAATCAGGCTGAAACGCTACAAGTAGGTAGAATCTATTGAGTTGTAAGTGATCTGAACATTTCAAGATGATCGCACATTCCTATAGGGGGTAAAACCATGTCCCAAAGGTCACCGGGCCTGGTGTCACTTTAAAGTAGTAGTCCAGTTACACCTTTTGGGCTTATAACTTGGCTTCTGAATGTCCTAGAGAGGTTAGTTTGTTTTAGTGTACTCCAATCAACAGCCCCTAAAACCACAAAAAGGAATGGAGTCATCAGCACTTATGGTTTGTAAATGGCACCCAGAATTATGTTGCACGAAGCACAATTTCACATCATTCTGGGTTCATTTGTATGAAAACAAGGTCCAATCAGGCTGAAACGTTACAGGAAGGTAGAATCTTTTGAGTTGCAAGTGATCTGAACGTTTCATGATGATAGCACTTTCCTAAGGGGGTCAAACCATGTCCCAAAAGTCACCGGATCTGGTGTCAATTTAAAGAAGTAGTCCAGTTACACATTTGTGGGCTTATAACTTGGCTTCTGAATGTCCTAGAGAGATCAGGTTTGTTTTAGTGTACTCCAATCAACAGCCCCTACAACCACAAAAATGAATGGAGTCATTAGCACTTATGGTTTGTAAATGGCACCCAGAATTATGTTGCACGAAGCACAATTTCACATCATTCTGGGTCCATTTGTGTGAAAACAAGGTCCAATCAGGCTGAAACGCTACAAGTAGGTAGAATCTATTGAGTTGTAAGTGATCTGAACATTTCAAGATGATCGCACATTCCTATAGGGGGTAAAACCATGTCCCAAAGGTCACCGGGCCTGGTGTCACTTTAAAGTAGTAGTCCAGTTACACCTTTTGGGCTTATAACTTGGCTTCTGAATGTCCTAGAGAGGTTAGTTTGTTTTAGTGTACTCCAATCAACAGCCCCTAAAACCACAAAAAGGAATGGAGTCATCAGCACTTATGGTTTGTAAATGGCACCCAGAATTATGTTGCACAAAGCACAATTTCACATCATTCTGGGTTCATTTGTGTGAAAACAAGGTCCAATCAGGCTGAAACGTTACAGGAAGGTAGAATCTATTGAGTTGTAAGTGATCTGAACGTTTCATGATGATAGCACTTTCCTAAGGGGGTCAAACCATGTCCCAAAGGTCACCGGATCTGGTGTCAATTTAAAGAAGTAGTCCAGTTACACATTTGTGGGCTTATAACTTGGCTTCTGAATGTCCTAGAGAGATCAGGTTTGTTTTAGTGTACTCCAATCAACAGCCCCTACAACCACAAAAAGGAATGGAGTCATTAGCACTTAAGGTTTGTAAATGGCACCCAGAATTATGTTGCAGGAAGAACAATTTCACATCATTCTGGGTCCATTTGTGTGAAAACAAGGTCCAATCAGGCTGAAACGCTACAAGAAGGTAGAATCTATTGAGTTGTAAGTGATCTGAACGTTTCAAGATGATCGCTCATTCCTATAGGGGGTAAAACCATGTCCCAAAGGTCACCGGGCCTGGTGTCACTTTAAAGAAGTAGTCCAGTTACACCTTTGTGGGCTTATAACTTGGCTTCTGAATGTCCTAGAGAGGTTAGGTTTGTTTTAGTGTTCTCCAATCAACAGCCCCTACAACCACAAAAAGGAATGGAGTCATTAGCACTTATGGTTTGTAAATGGCACCCAGAATTATGTTGCACGAAGCACAATTTCACATCATTCTGGGTTCATTTGTGTGAAAACAAGGTCCAATCAGGCTGAAACGTTACAGGAAGGTAGAATCTATTGAGTTGTAAGTGATCTGAATGTTTCATGATGATAGCACTTTCCTAAGGGGGTCAAACCATGTCCCAAAGGTTACCGGATCTGGTGTCAATTTAAAGTAGTAGTCCAGTTACACATTTGTGGGCTTATAACTTGACTTCTGAATTTCCTAGAGAGATCAGGTTTGTTTTAATGTACTCCAATCAACAGCCCCTACAACCACAAAAAGGAATGGAGTCATTAGCACTTATGGTTTGTAAATGGCACCCAGAATTATGTTGCACGAAGCACAATTTCACATCATTCTGGGTCCATTTGTGTGAAAACAAGGTCCAATCAGGCTGAAACGGTACAAGAAGGTAGAATCTATTGAGTTGTAAGTGATCTGAAGGTTTCAAGATGATCGCACATTCTTATAGGGGGTAAAACCATGTCCCAAAGGTCACCGGGCCTGGTGTCACTTTAAAGAAGTTGTCCAGTTACACCTTTGTGGGCTTATAACTTGGCTTCTGAATGTCCTAGAGAGGTCAGGTTTGTTTTAGTGTACTCCAATCAACAGCCCCTACAACCACAAAAAGGAATGGAGTAATTAGCACTTATGGTTTGTAAATGGCACCCAGAATTATGTTGCACGAAGCACAATTTCACATCATTCTGGGTTCATTTGTGTGAAAACAAGGTCCAATCAGGCTGAAACGTTACAGGAAGGTAGAATCTATTGAGTTGTAAGTGATCTGAATGTTTCATGATGATAGCACTTTCCTAAGGGGGTCAAACCATGTCCCAAAGGTCACCGGATCTGGTGTCAATTTAAAGAAGTAGTCCAGTTACACATTTGTGGGCTTATAACTTGGCTTCTGAATGTCCTAGAGAGATCAGGTTTGTTTTAGTGTACTCCAATCAACAGCCCCTACAACCACAAAAATGAATGGAGTCATTAGCACTTATGGTTTGTAAATGGCACCCAGAATTATGTTGCACGAAGCACAATTTCACATCATTCTGGGTCCATTTGTGTGAAAACAAGGTCCAATCAGGCTGAAACGCTACAAGTAGGTAGAATCTATTGAGTTGTAAGTGATCTGAACATTTCAAGATGATCGCACATTCCTATAGGGGGTAAAACCATGTCCCAAAGGTCACCGGGCCTGGTGTCACTTTAAAGTAGTAGTCCAGTTACACCTTTTGGGCTTATAACTTGGCTTCTGAATGTCCTAGAGAGGTTAGTTTGTTTTAGTGTACTCCAATCAACAGCCCCTAAAACCACAAAAAGGAATGGAGTCATCAGCACTTATGGTTTGTAAATGGCACCCAGAATTATGTTGCACAAAGCACAATTTCACATCATTCTGGGTTCATTTGTGTGAAAACAAGGTCCAATCAGGCTGAAACGTTACAGGAAGGTAGAATCTATTGAGTTGTAAGTGATCTGAACGTTTCATGATGATAGCACTTTCCTAAGGGGGTCAAACCATGTCCCAAAGGTCACCGGATCTGGTGTCAATTTAAAGAAGTAGTCCAGTTACACATTTGTGGGCTTATAACTTGGCTTCTGAATGTCCTAGAGAGATCAGGTTTGTTTTAGTGTACTCCAATCAACAGCCCCTACAACCACAAAAAGGAATGGAGTCATTAGCACTTAAGGTTTGTAAATGGCACCCAGAATTATGTTGCAGGAAGAACAATTTCACATCATTCTGGGTCCATTTGTGTGAAAACAAGGTCCAATCAGGCTGAAACGCTACAAGAAGGTAGAATCTATTGAGTTGTAAGTGATCTGAACGTTTCAAGATGATCGCTCATTCCTATAGGGGGTAAAACCATGTCCCAAAGGTCACCGGGCCTGGTGTCACTTTAAAGAAGTAGTCCAGTTACACCTTTGTGGGCTTATAACTTGGCTTCTGAATGTCCTAGAGAGGTTAGGTTTGTTTTAGTGTTCTCCAATCAACAGCCCCTACAACCACAAAAAGGAATGGAGTCATTAGCACTTATGGTTTGTAAATGGCACCCAGAATTATGTTGCACGAAGCACAATTTCACATCATTCTGGGTTCATTTGTGTGAAAACAAGGTCCAATCAGGCTGAAACGTTACAGGAAGGTAGAATCTATTGAGTTGTAAGTGATCTGAATGTTTCATGATGATAGCACTTTCCTAAGGGGGTCAAACCATGTCCCAAAGGTTACCGGATCTGGTGTCAATTTAAAGTAGTAGTCCAGTTACACATTTGTGGGCTTATAACTTGACTTCTGAATTTCCTAGAGAGATCAGGTTTGTTTTAATGTACTCCAATCAACAGCCCCTACAACCACAAAAAGGAATGGAGTCATTAGCACTTATGGTTTGTAAATGGCACCCAGAATTATGTTGCACGAAGCACAATTTCACATCATTCTGGGTCCATTTGTGTGAAAACAAGGTCCAATCAGGCTGAAACGGTACAAGAAGGTAGAATCTATTGAGTTGTAAGTGATCTGAAGGTTTCAAGATGATCGCACATTCTTATAGGGGGTAAAACCATGTCCCAAAGGTCACCGGGCCTGGTGTCACTTTAAAGAAGTTGTCCAGTTACACCTTTGTGGGCTTATAACTTGGCTTCTGAATGTCCTAGAGAGGTCAGGTTTGTTTTAGTGTACTCCAATCAACAGCCCCTACAACCACAAAAAGGAATGGAGTAATTAGCACTTATGGTTTGTAAATGGCACCCAGAATTATGTTGCACGAAGCACAATTTCACATCATTCTGGGTTCATTTGTGTGAAAACAAGGTCCAATCAGGCTGAAACGTTACAGGAAGGTAGAATCTATTGAGTTGTAAGTGATCTGAATGTTTCATGATGATAGCACTTTCCTAAGGGGGTCAAACCATGTCCCAAAGGTCACCGGATCTGGTGTCAATTTAAAGAAGTAGTCCAGTTACACATTTGTGGGCTTATAACTTGGCTTCTGAATGTCTTAGAGAGATCAGGTTTATTTTAGTGTACTCCAATCAACAGCCCCTACAACCACAAAAAGGAATGGAGTCATTAGCACTTATGGTTCTTAAATGGCACCCAGAATTATGTTGCACGAAGCACAATTTCACATCATTCTGGGTCAATTTGTGTGAAAACAAGGTCCAATCCGGCTGAAACGCTACAAGAAGGTAGAATCTATTGAGTTGTAAGTGATCTGAACGTTTCAAGATGATCGCACATTCCTATAGGGGGTCAAACCATGTCCCAAAGGTCACCGGGCCAAGTGTCACTTTAAAGAAGTAGTCCAGTTACACCTTTGTGGGCTTATAACTTGGCTTCTGAATGTCCTAGAGAGGTTAGGTTTGTTTTAGTGTACTCCAATCAACAGCCCCTACAACCACAAAAAGGAATGGAGTCATTAGCACTTATGGTTTGTAAATGGCACCCAGAATTATTTTGCACGAAGCACAATTTCACATCATTCTGGGTTCATTTGTGTGAAAACAAGGTCCAATCAGGCTGAAACGTTACTGGAAGCTAGAATCTATTGAGTTGTAAGTGATCTGAACGTTTCATGATGATAGCGCTTTCCTAAGGGGGTCAAACCATGTCCCAAAGGTCACCGGATCTGGTGTCAATTTAAAGAAGTAGTCCAGTTACACATTTGTGGGCTTATAACTTGGCTTCTGAATGTCCTAGAGAGATCAGGTTTATTTTAGTGTACTCCAATCAACAGCCCCTACAACCACAAAAAGGAATGGAGTCATTAGCACTTATGGTTCTTAAATGGCACCCAGAATTATGCTGCACTAAGCACAATTTCACATGATTCTGGGTCAATTTGTGTGAAAACAAGGTCCAATCCGGCTGAAACGCTACAAGAAGGTAGAATCTATTGAGTTGTAAGTGATCTGAACGTTTCAAGATGATCGCACATTCCTATAGGGGGTCAAACCATGTCCCAAAGGTCACCGGGCCAAGTGTCACTTTAAAGAAGTAGTCCAGTTACATCTTTGTGTGTGGGCTTATAACTTGGCTTCTGATCGTCCTAAAGAGATCAGGTTTGTTTTAGTGTACTCCAATCAACAGCCCCTAGAACCACAAAAAGGAATGGAGACATTAGCACTTATGGTTTTTAAATGGCACCCAGAATTATGTTGCACGAAGCACAATTTCACATCATTCTGGGT
The DNA here is from genome assembly GCF_043380555.1 of Nothobranchius furzeri. Lineage (NCBI taxonomy): Eukaryota > Metazoa > Chordata > Actinopteri > Cyprinodontiformes > Nothobranchiidae > Nothobranchius > Nothobranchius furzeri. Next base: position 6,413,613 of record NC_091753.1, read on the forward strand.
TCATTTGTGTGAAAACAAGGTCCAATCAGGCTGAAACGTTACAGGAAGGTAGAATCTATTGTTGTAAGTGATCTGAACGTTTCATGATGATAGCACTTTCCTAAGGGGGTCAAACCATGTCCCAAAGGTCACCGGATCTGGTGTCTAAAGAAGTAGTCCAGTTACAAATTTGTGGGCTTATAACTTGGCTTCTGAATGTCCTAGAGAGATCAGGTTTGTTTTAGTATACTCCAATCAACAGCCCCTACAACCACAAAAAGGAATGGAGTCATTAGACTTATGGTTTTTAAATGGCACCCAGAATTATGTTGCACGAAGCACAATTTCACATCATTCTGGGTTCATTTGTGTGAAAACAAGGTCCAATCAGGCTGAAACGTTACAGGAAGGTAGAATCTATTGCGTTGTAAGTGATCTGAACGTTTCATGATGATAGCCCTTTCCTAAGGGGGTCAAACCATGTCCCAAAGGTCACCGGATCTGGTGTCAATTTAAAGAAGTAATCCAGTTACACATTTGTGGGCTTATAACTTGGCTTCTGAATGTCCTAGAGCGATCAGGTTTGTTTTAGTGTACTCCAATCAACAGCCCCTACAACCACAAAAAGGAATGGAGTCATTAGCACTTATGGTTTTTAAATGGCACCCAGAATTATGTTGCACAAAGCACAATTTCACATCATTCTGGGTTCATTTGTGTGAAAACAAGGTCCAATCAGGCTGAAACGTTACAGGAAGGTAGAATCTATTGAGTTGTAAGTGATCTGAACGTTTCATGATGATAGCACTTTCCTAAGGGGGTCAAACCATGTCCCAAAGGTCACCGGATCTGGTGTCAATTTAAAGAAGTAGTCCAGTTACACATTTGTGGGCTTATAACTTGGCTTCTGAATGTCCTAGAGAGATCAGGTTTGTTTTAGTGTACTCCAATCAACAGCCCCTACAACCACAAAAAGGAATGGAGTCATTAGCACTTATGGTTTGTAAATGGCACCCAGAATTATGTTGCACGAAGCACAATTTCACATCATTCTGGGTCCATTTGTGTGAAAACAAGGTCCAATCAGGCTGAAACATTACAGGAAGGTAGAATCTATTAAAATGTAAGTGATCTGAAGGTTTCATGATGATAGCACTTCCCTAATTAGGGTCAAACCATGTCCCAAAGGTCACCGGATCTGGTGTCTGAAGAAGTAGTCCAGTTACACATTTGTGGGCTTATAACTTGGCTTCTGAATGTCCTAGAGAGATCAGGTTTGTTTTAGTATACTCCAATCAACAGCCCCTACAACCACAAAAAGGAATGGAGTCATTAGCACTTATGGTTTTTAAATGGCACCCAGAATTATGTTGCACGAAGCACAATTTCACATCATTCTGGGTTCATTTGTGTGAAAACAAGGTCCAATCAGGCTGAAACGTTACAGAAAGGTAGAATCTATTGAGTTGTAAGTGATCTGAACGTTTCATGATGATAGCACTTTCCTAAGGGGGTCAAACCATGTCCCAAATGTCACCGGATCTGGTGTCAATTTAAAGTAGTAGTCCAGTTACACATTTGTGGGCTTATAACCTTGCTTCTGAATGTCCTGGAGAGGTCCGGTTTGTTTTAATGTACTCCAATCAACAGCCCCTACAACCACAAAAAGGAATGGAGTCATTAGCACTTATGGTTTTTAAATGGCACCCAGAATTATGTTGCACGAAGCAAAATTTCACATCATTCTGGGTTCATTTGTGTGAAAACAAGGTCCAATCAGGCAGAAACGTTACAGGAAGGTAGAATCTATTGAGTTGTAAGTGATCTGAACGTTTCATGATGATAGCACTTTCCTATAGGGGGTCAAACCATGTCCCAAAGGTCACCGGGCCTGGTGTCACTTTAAAGAAGTAGTCCAGTTACACCTTTGTGGGCTTATAACTTGGCTTCTGAATGTCCTAGAGAGATCAGGGTTGTTTTAGTGTACTCCAATCAACAGCCCCCACAACCACAAAAAGGAATGGAGTCATTAGCACTTATGGTTCTTAAATGGCACCCAGAATTATGTTGCACGAAGCACAATTTCACATCATTCTGGGTCCATTTGTGTGAAAACAAGGTCCAATCAGGCTGAAACGTTACAGGAAGGTAGAATCTATTGAGTTGTAAGTGATCTGAACGTTTCAAGATGATCGCACATTCCTATAGGGGGTAAAACCATGTCCCAAAGGTCACCGGGCCTGGTGTCACTTTAAAGAAGTAGTCCAGTTACACCTTTGTGGGCTTATAACTTGGCTTCTGAATGTCCTAGAGAGGTTAGGTTTGTTTTAGTGTACTCCAATCAAAGCCCCTACAACCACAAAAAGGAATGGAGTCATTAGCACTTATGGTTTGTAAATGGCACCCAGAATTATGTTGCACGAAGCACAATTTCACATCATTCTGGGTTCATTTGTGTGAAAACAAGGTCCAATCAGGCTGAAACGTTACAGGAAGGTAGAATCTATTGAGTTGTAAGTTATCTGAACGTTTCATGATGATAGCACTTTCCTAAGGGGGTCAAACCATGTCCCAAAGGTCACCGGATCTGGTGTCAATTTAAAGAAGCAGTCCAGTTACACATTTGTGGGCTTATAACTTGGCTTCTGAATGACCTAGAGAGATCAGGTTTGTTTTAATGTACTCCAATCAACAGCCCCTACAACCACAAAAAGGAATGGAGTCATTAGCACTTATGGTTTGTAAATGGCACCCAGAATTATGTTGCACGAAGCACAATTTCACATCATTCTGGGTCCATTTGTGTGAAAACAAGGTCCAATCAGGCTGAAACGCTACAAGAAGGTAGAATCTATTGAGTTGTAAGTGATCTGAACATTTCAAGATGATCGCACATTCCTATAGGGGGTAAAACCATGTCCCAAAGGTCACCGGGCCTGGTGTCACTTTAAAGTAGTAGTCCAGTTACACCTTTTGGGCTTATAACTTGGCTTCTGAATGTCCTAGAGAGGTTAGTTTGTTTTAGTGTACTCCAATCAACAGCCCCTAAAACCACAAAAAGGAATGGAGTCATTAGCACTTATGGTTTGTAAATGGCACCCAGAATTATGTTGCACAAAGCACAATTTCACATCATTCTGGGTTCATTTGTGTGAAAACAAGGTCCAATCAGGCTGAAACGTTACAGGAAGGTAGAATCTATTGAGTTGTAAGTGATCTGAACGTTTCATGATGATAGCACTTTCCTAAGGGGGTCAAACCATGTCCCAAAGGTCACCGGATCTGGTGTCAATTTAAAGAAGTAGTCCAGTTACACCTTTGTGGGCTTATAACTTGGCTTCTGAATGTCCTAGAGAGATCAGGTTTGTTTTAGTGTACTCCAATCAACAGCCCCTACAACCACAAAAAGGAATGGAGTCATTAGCACTTAAGGTTTGTAAATGGCACCCAGAATTATGTTGCAGGAAGAACAATTTCACATCATTCTGGGTCCATTTGTGTGAAATCAAGGTCCAATCAGGCTGAAACGCTACAAGAAGGTAGAATCTATTGAGTTGTAAGTGATCTGAACGTTTCAAGATGATCGCTGATTCCTATAGGGGGTAAAACCATGTCCCAAAGGTCACCGGGCCTGGTGTCACTTTAAAGAAGTAGTCCAGTTACACCTTTGTGGGCTTATAACTTGGCTTCTGAATGTCCTAGAGAGGTTAGGTTTGTTTTAGTGTTCTCCAATCAACAGCCCCTACAACCACAAAAAGGAATGGAGTCATTAGCACTTATGGTTTGTAAATGGCACCCAGAATTATGTTGCACGAAGCACAATTTCACATCATTCTGGGTTCATTTGTGTGAAAACAAGGTCCAATAGGGCTGAAACGTTACAGGAAGGTAGAATCTATTGAGTTGTAAGTGATCTGAATGTTTCATGATGATAGCACTTTCCTAAGGGGGTCAAACCATGTCCCAAAGGTCACCGGATCTGGTGTCAATTTAAAGTAGTAGTCCAGTTACACATTTGTGGGCTTATAACTTGACTTCTGAATGTCCTAGAGAGATCAGGTTTGTTTTAATGTACTCCAATCAACAGCCCCTACAACCACAAAAAGGAATGGAGTCATTAGCACTTATGGTTTGTAAATGGCACCCAGAATTATGTTGCACGAAGCACAATTTCACATCATTCTGGGTCCATTTGTGTGAAAACAAGGTCCAATCAGGCTGAAACGGTACAAGAAGGTAGAATCTATTGAGTTGTAAGTGATCTGAAGGTTTCAAGATGATCGCACATTCTTATAGGGGGTAAAACCATGTCCCAAAGGTCACCGGGCCTGGTGTCACTTTAAAGAAGTTGTCCAGTTACACCTTTGTGGGCTTATAACTTGGCTTCTGAATGTCCTAGAGAGGTCAGGTTTGTTTTAGTGTACTCCAATCAACAGCCCCTACAACCACAAAAAGGAATGGAGTAATTAGCACTTATGGTTTGTAAATGGCACCCAGAATTATGTTGCACGAAGCACAATTTCACATCATTCTGGGTTCATTTGTGTGAAAACAAGGTCCAATCAGGCTGAAACGTTACAAGAAGGTAGAATCTATTGAGTTGTAAGTGATCTGAATGTTTCATGATGATAGCACTTTCCTAAGGGGGTCAAACCATGTCCCAAAGGTCACCGGATCTGGTGTCAATTTAAAGAAGTAGTCCAGTTACACATTTGTGGGCTTATAACTTGGCTTCTGAATGTCCTAGAGAGATCAGGTTTATTTTAGTGTACTCCAATCAACAGCCCCTACAACCACAAAAAGGAATGGAGTCATTAGCACTTATGGTTTTTAAATGGCACCCAGAATTATGTTGCACAAAGCACAATTTCACATCATTCTGGGTCCATTTGTGTGAAAACAAGGTCCAATCAGGCTGAAACGTTACAGGAAGGTAGAATCTATTGAGTTGTAAGTGATCTGAACGTTTCATGATGATAGCACTTTCCTAAGGGGGTCAAACCATGTCCCAAATGTCACTGGATCTGGTGTCATTTAAAGAAGTAGTCCAGTTACACATTTGTGGGCTTATAACTTGGCTTCTGAATGTCCTAGAGAGATCAGGTTTGTTTTAATGTACTCCAATCAACAGCCCCTACAACCACAAAAATGAATGGAGTCATTAGCACTTATGGTTTGTAAGTGGCACCCAGAATTATGTTGCACGAAGCACAATTTCACATCATTCTGGGTCAATTTGTGTGAAAACAAGGTCCAATCCGGCTGAAACGCTACAAGAAGGTAGAATCTATTGAGTTGTAAGTGATCTGAACGTTTCAAGATGATCGCACATTCCTATAGGGGGTCAAACCATGTCCCAAAGGTCACCGGGCCAAGTGTCACTTTAAAGAAGTAGTCCAGTTACACCTTTGTGGGCTTATAACTTGGCTTCTGAATGTCCTAGAGAGGTTAGGTTTGTTTTAGTGTACTCCAATCAACAGCCCCTAGAACCACAAAAAGGAATGGAGTCATTAGCACTTATGGTTTGTAAATGGCACCCAGAATTATTTTGCACGAAGCACAATTTCACATCATTCTGGGTTCATTTGTGTGAAAACAAGGTCCAATCAGGCTGAAACGTTAATGGAAGCTAGAATCTATTGAGTTGTAAGTGATCTGAACGTTTCATGATGATAGCGCTTTCCTAAGGGGGTCAAACCATGTCCCAAAGGTCACCGGATCTGGTGTCAATTTAAAGAAGTAGTCCAGTTACACATTTGTGGGCTTATAACTTGGCTTCTGAATGTCCTAGAGAGATCAGGTTATTTTTAGTGTACTCCAATCAACAGCCCCTACAACCACAAAAAGGAATGGAGTCATTAGCACTTATGGTTCTTAAATGGCACCCAGAATTATGCTGCACTAAGCACAATTTCACATGATTCTGGGTCAATTTGTGTGAAAACAAGGTCCAATCTGGCTGAAACGCTACAAGAAGGTAGAATCTATTGAGTTGTAAGTGATCTGAACGTTTCAAGATGATCGCACATTCCTATAGGGGGTCAAACCATGTCCCAAAGGTCACCGGGCCAAGTGTCACTTTAAAGAAGTAGTCCAGTTACATCTTTGTGTGTGGGCTTATAACTTGGCTTCTGAATGTCCTAGAGAGATCAGGTTTGTTTTAGTGTACTCCAATCAACAGCCCCTAGAACCACAAAAAGGAATGGAGACATTAGCACTTATGGTTTTTAAATGGCACCCAGAATTATGTTGCACGAAGCACAATTTCACATCATTCTGGGTTCATTTGTGTGAAAACAAGGTCCAATCAGGCTGAAACGTTACAGGAAGGTAGAATCTATTGTTGTAAGTGATCTGAACGTTTCATGATGATAGCACTTTCCTAAGGGGGTCAAACCATGTCCCAAAGGTCACCGGATCTGGTGTCTAAAGAAGTAGTCCAGTTACAAATTTGTGGGCTTATAACTTGGCTTCTGAATGTCCTAGAGAGATCAGGTTTGTTTTAGTATACTCCAATCAACAGCCCCTACAACCACAAAAAGGAATGGAGTCATTAGACTTATGGTTTTTAAATGGCACCCAGAATTATGTTGCACGAAGCACAATTTCACATCATTCTGGGTTCATTTGTGTGAAAACAAGGTCCAATCAGGCTGAAACGTTACAGGAAGGTAGAATCTAGTGCGTTGTAAGTGATCTGAACGTTTCATGATGATAGCCCTTTCCTAAGGGGGTCAAACCATGTCCCAAAGGTCACCAGATCTGGTGTCAATTTAAAGAAGTAGTCCAGTTACACATTTGTGGGCTTATAACTTGGCTTCTGAATGTCCTAGAGCGATCAGGTTTGTTTTAGTGTACTCCAATCAACAGCCCCTACAACCACAAAAAGGAATGGAGTCATTAGCACTTATGGTTTTTAAATGGCACCCAGAATTATTTTGCACGAAGCACAATTTCACATCATTCTGGGTTCATTTGTGTGAAAACAAGGTCCAATCAGGCTGAAATGTTACAGGAAGGTAGAATCTATTGAGTTGTAAGTGATCTGAACGTTTCATGATGATAGCACTTTCCTAAGGGGGTCAAACCATGTCCCAAAGGTCACCGGATCTGGTGTCAATTTAAAGAAGTAGTCCAGTTACACATTTGTGGGCTTATAACTTGGCTTCTGAATGTCCTAGAGAGATCAGGTTTGTTTTAGTGTACTCCAATCAACAGCCCCTACAACCACAAAAAGGAATGGAGTCATTAGCACTAATGGTTTGTAAATGGCACCCAGAATTATGTTGCACGAAGCACAATTTCACATCATTCTGGGTCCATTTGTGTGAAAACAAGGTCCAATCAGGCTGAAACATTACAGGAAGGTAGAATCTATTAAAATGTAAGTGATCTGAAGGTTTCATGATGATAGCACTTCCCTAAGGGGGTCAAACCATGTCCCAAAGGTCACCGGATCTGGTGTCTAAAGAAGTAGTCCAGTTACACATTTGTGGGCTTATAACTTGGCTTCTGAATGTCCTAGAGAGATCAGGTTTGTTTTAGTATACTCCAATCAACAGCCCCTACAACCACAAAAAGGAATGGAGTCATTAGCACTTATGGTTTTTAAATGGCACCCAGAATTATGTTGCACGAAGCACAATTTCACATCATTCTGGGTTCATTTGTGTGAAAACAAGGTCCAATCAGGCTGAAACGTTACAGAAAGGTAGAATCTATTGAGTTGTAAGTGATCTGAACGTTTCATGATGATAGCACTTTCCTAAGGGGGTCAAACCATGTCCCAAATGTCACCGGATCTGGTGTCAATTTAAAGTAGTAGTCCAGTTACACATTTGTGGGCTTATAACTTGGCTTCTGAATGTCCTGGAGAGGTCCGGTTTGTTTTAATGTACTCCAATCAACAGCCCCTACAACCACAAAAAGGAATGGAGTCATTAGCACTTATGGTTTGTAAATGGCACCCAGAATTATGTTGCACGAAGCAAAATTTCACATCATTCTGGGTTCATTTGTGTGAAAACAAGGTCCAATCAGGCAGAAACGTTACAGGAAGGTAGAATCTATTGAGTTGTAAGTGATCTGAACGTTTCATGATGATAGCACTTTCCTATAGGGGGTCAAACCATGTCCCAAAGGTCACCGGGCCTGGTGTCACTTTAAAGAAGTAGTCCAGTTACACCTTTGTGGGCTTATAACTTGGCTTCTGAATGTCCTAGAGAGATCAGGGTTGTTTTAGTGTACTCCAATCAACAGCCCCCACAACCACAAAAAGGAATGGAGTCATTAGCACTTATGGTTTGTAAATGGCACCCAGAATTATTTTGCACGAAGCACAATTTCACATCATTCTGGGTTCATTTGTGTGAAAACAAGGTCCAATCAGGCTGAAACGTTACTGGAAGCTAGAATCTATTGAGTTGTAAGTGATCTGAACGTTTCATGATGATAGCGCTTTCCTAAGGGGGTCAAACCATGTCCCAAAGGTCACCGGATCTGGTGTCAATTTAAAGAAGTAGTCCAGTTACACATTTGTGGGCTTATAACTTGGCTTCTGAATGTCCTAGAGAGATCAGGTTTATTTTAGTGTACTCCAATCAACAGCCCCTACAACCACAAAAAGGAATGGAGTCATTAGCACTTATGGTTCTTAAATTGCACCCAGAATTATGCTGCACTAAGCACAATTTCACATGATTCTGGGTCAATTTGTGTGAAAACAAGGTCCAATCCGGCTGAATCGCTACAAGAAGGTAGAATCTATTGAGTTGTAAGTGATCTGAACGTTTCAAGATGATCGCACATTCCTATAGGGGGTCAAACCATGTCCCAAAGGTCACCGGGCCAAGTGTCACTTTAAAGAAGTAGTCCAGTTACATCTTTGTGTGTGGGCTTATAACTTGGCTTCTGAATGTCCTAGAGAGATCAGGTTTGTTTTAGTGTACTCCAATCAACAGCCCCTAGAACCACAAAAAGGAATGGAGACATTAACACTTATGGTTTGTAAATGGCACCCAGAATTATGTTGCACGAAGCACAATTTCACATCATTCTGGGTCCATTAGTGTGAAAACAAGGTCCAATCAGGCTGAAACATTACAGGAAGGTAGAATCTATTAAAATGTAAGTGATCTGAAGGTTTCATGATGATAGCACTTCCCTAAGGGGGTCAAACCATGTCCCAAAGGTCACCGGATCTGGTGTCTAAAGAAGTAGTCCAGTTACACATTTGTGGGCTTATAACTTGGCTTCTGAATGTCCTAGAGAGATCAGGTTTGTTTTGGTATACTCCAATCAACAGCCCCTACAACCACAAAAAGGAATGGAGTCATTAGCACTTATGGTTTTTAAATGGCACCCAGAATTATGTTGCACGAAGCACAATTTCACATCATTCTGGGTTCATTTGTGTGAAAACAAGGTCCAATCAGGCTGAAACGTTACAGAAAGGTAGAATCTATTGAGTTGTAAGTGATCTGAACGTTTCATGATGATAGCACTTTCCTAAGGGGGTCAAACCATGTCCCAAATGTCACCGGATCTGGTGTCAATTTAAAGTAGTAGTCCAGTTACACATTTGTGGGCTTATAACTTGGCTTCTGAATGTCCTGGAGAGGTCAGGTTTGTTTTAATGTACTCCAATCAACAGCCCCTACAACCACAAAAAGGAATGGAGTCATTAGCACTTATGGTTTGTAAATGGCACCCAGAATTATGTTGCACGAAGCAAATTTTCACATCATTCTGGGTTCATTTGTGTGAAAAAGAGGTCCAATCAGGCAGAAACCCTACAGGAAGGTAGAATCTATTGAGTTGTAAGTGATCTGAACGTTTCATGATGATAGCACTTTCCTATAGGGGGTCAAACCATGTCCCAAAGGTCACCGGGCCTGGTGTCACTTTAAAGAAGTAGTCCAGTTACACCTTTGTGGGCTTCTAACTTGGCTTCTGAATGTCCTAGAGAGATCAGGGTTGTTTTAGTGTACTCCAATCAACAGCCCCCACAACCACAAAAAGGAATGGAGTCATTAGCACTTATGGTTCTTAAATGGCACCCAGAATTATGTTGCACGAAGCACAATTTCACATCATTCTGGGTCCATTTGTGTGAAAACAAGGTCCAATCAGGCTGAAACGTTACAGGAAGGTAGAATCTATTGAGTTGTAAGTGATCTGAACGTTTCAAGATGATCGCACATTCCTATAGGGGGTAAAACCATGTCCCAAAGATCACCGGGCCTGGTGTCACTTTAAAGAAGTAGTCCAGTTACATCTTCGTAGGCTTATAACTTGGCTTCTGAATGTCCTAGAGAGATCAGGTTTGTTTTAATGTACTCCAATCAACAGCCCCTACAACCACAAAAAGGAATGGAGTCATCAGCACTTATGGTTTGTAAATGGCACACAGAATTATGTTGCACGAAGCACAATTTCACATCATTCTGGGTTCATTTGTGTGAAAACAAGGTCCAATCAGGCAGAAACGTTACAGGAAGGTAGAATCTATTGAGTTGTAAGTGATCTGAACGTTTCATGATGATAGCACTTTCCTAAGGGGGTCAAACCATGTCGCAAAGGTCACCGGATCTGGTGTCACTTTAAAGAATTAGTCCAGTTACACATTTGTGGGCTTATAACTTGGCTTCTGAATGTCCTAGAGCGGTCAGGTTTGTTTTAGTGTACTCCAATCAACAGCCCCTACAACCACAAAAAGGAATGGAGTCATTAGCACTTATGGTTTGTAAATGGCACCCAGAATTATGTTGCACGAAGCACAATTTCACATCATTCTGGGTCCATTTGTGTGAAAACAAGGTCCAATCAGGCTGAAACATTACAGGAAGGTAGAATCTATTAAAGTGTAAGTGATCTGAAGGTTTCATGATGATAGCACTTCCCTAAGGGGGTCAAACCATGTCCCAAAGGTCACCGGATCTGGTGTCTAAAGAAGTAGTCCAGTTACACATTTGTGGGCTTATAACTTGGCTTCTGAATGTCCTAGAGAGATCAGGTTTGTTTTAGTATACTCCAATCAACAGCCCCTACAACCACAAAAAGGAATGGAGTCATTAGCACTTATGGTTTTTAAATGGCACCCAGAATTATGTTGCACGAAGCACAATTTCACATCATTCTGGGTTCATTTGTGTGAAAACAAGGTCCAATCAGGCTGAAACGTTACAGAAAGGTAGAATCTATTGAGTTGTAAGTGATCTGAACGTTTCATGATGATAGCACTTTCCTAAGGGGGTCAAACCATGTCCCAAATGTCACCGGATCTGGTGTCAATTTAAAGTAGTAGTCCAGTTACACATTTGTGGGCTTATACCTTGGCTTCTGAATGTCCTGGAGAGGTCCGGTTTGTTTTAATGTACTCCAATCAACAGCCCCTACAACCACAAAAAGGAATGGAGTCATTAGCACTTATGGTTTGTAAATGGCACCCAGAATTATGTTGCACGAAGCAAAATTTCACATCATTCTGGGTTCATTTGTGTGAAAACAAGGTCCAATCAGGCAGAAACGTTACAGGAAGGTAGAATCTATTGAGTTGTAAGTGATCTGAACGTTTCATGATGATAGCACTTTCCTATAGGGGGTCAAACCATGTCCCAAAGGTCACCGGGCCTGGTGTCACTTTAAAGAAGTAGTCCAGTTACACCTTTGTGGGCTTATAACTTGGCTTCTGAATGTCCTAGAGAGATCAGGGTTGTTTTAGTGTACTCCAATCAACAGCCCCCACAACCACAAAAAGGAATGGAGTCATTAGCACTTATGGTTCTTAAATGGCACCCAGAATTATGTTGCACGAAGCACAATTTCACATCATTCTGGGTCCATTTGTGTGAAAACAAGGTCCAATCAGGCTGAAACATTACAGGAAGGTAGAATCTATTGAGTTGTAAGTGATCTGAACGTTTCAAGATGATCGCACATTCCTATAGGGGGTAAAACCATGTCCCAAAGGTCACCGGGCCTGGTGTCACTTTAAAGAAGTAGTCCAGTTACATCTTTGTAGGCTTATAACTTGGCTTCTGAATGTCCTAGAGAGATCAGGTTTGTTTTAATGTACTCCAATCAACAGCCCCTACAACCACAAAAAGGAATGGAGTCATTAGCACTTATGGTTTGTAAATGGCACCCAGAATTATGTTGCACGAAGCACAATTTCACATCATTCTGGGTCCATTTGTGTGAAAACAAGGTCCAATCAGGCTGAAACATTACAGGAAGGTAGAATCTATTAAAATGTAAGTGATCTGAAGGTTTCATAATGATAGCACTTCCCTAAGGGGGTCAAACCATGTCCCAAAGGTCACCGGATCTGGTGTCTAAAGAAGTAGTCCAGTTACACATTTGTGGGCTTATAACTTGGCTTCTGAATGTCCTAGAGAGATCAGGTTTGTTTTAGTATACTCCAATCAACAGCCCCTACAACCACAAAAAGGAATGGAGTCATTAGCACTTATGGTTTTTAAATGGCACCCAGAATTATGTTGCACGAAGCACAATTTCACATCATTCTGGGTTCATTTGTGTGAAAACAAGGTCCAATCAGGCTGAAACGTTACAGAAAGGTAGAATCTATTGAGTTGTAAGTGATCTGAACGTTTCATGATGATAGCACTTTCCTAAGGGGGTCAAACCATGTCCCAAATGTCACCGGATCTGGTGTCAATTTAAAGTAGTAGTCCAGTTACACATTTGTGGGCTTATAACTTGGCTTCTGAATGTCCTGGAGAGGTCAGGTTTGTTTTAATGTACTCCAATCAACAGCCCCTACAACCACAAAAAGGAATGGAGTCATTAGCACTTATGGTTTGTAAATGGCACCCAGAATTATGTTGCACGAAGCAAATTTTCACATCATTCTGGGTTCATTTGTGTGAAAAAGAGGTCCAATCAGGCAGAAACGTTACAGGAAGGTAGAATCTATTGAGTTGTAAGTGATCTGAACGTTTCATGATGATAGCACTTTCCTATAGGGGGTCAAACCATGTCCCAAAGGTCACCGGGCCTGGTGTCACTTTAAAGAAGTAGTCCAGTTACACCTTTGTGGGCTTCTAACTTGGCTTCTGAATGTCCTAGAGAGATCAGGGTTGTTTTAGTGTACTCCAATCAACAGCCCCCACAACCACAAAAAGGAATGGAGTCATTAGCACTTATGGTTCTTAAAAGGCACCCAGAATTATGTTGCACGAAGCACAATTTCACATCATTCTGGGTCAATTTGTGTGAAAACAAGGTCCAATCAGGCTGAAACGTTACAGGAAGGTAGAATCTATTGAGTTGTAAGTGATCTGAACGTTTCAAGATGATCGCACATTCCTATAGGGGGTAAAACCATGTCCCAAAGGTCACCGGGCCTGGTGTCACTTTAAAGAAGTAGTCCAGTTACATCTTTGTAGGCTTATAACTTGGCTTCTGAATGTCCTAGAGAGATCAGGTTTGTTTTAATGTACTCCAATCAACAGCCCCTACAACCACAAAAAGGAATGGAGTCATCAGCACTTATGGTTTGTAAATGGCACACAGAATTATGTTGCACGAAGCACAATTTCACATCATTCTGGGTTCATTTGTGTGAAAACAAGGTCCAATCAGGCAGAAACGTTACAGGAAGGTAGAATCTATTGAGTTGTAAGTGATCTGAACGTTTCATGATGATAGCACTTTCCTAAGGGGGTCAAACCATGTCCCAAAGGTCACCGGATCTGGTGTCAATTTAAAGTAGTAGTCCAGTTACACATTTGTGGGCTTATAACTTGACTTCTGAATGTCCTAGAGAGATCAGGTTTGTTTTAATGTACTCCAATCAACAGCCCCTACAACCACAAAAAGGAATGGAGTCATTAGCACTTATGGTTTGTAAATGGCACCCAGAATTATGTTGCACGAAGCACAATTTCACATCATTCTGGGTCCATTTGTGTGAAAACAAGGTCCAATCAGGCTGAAACATTACAGGAAGGTAGAATCTATTAAAATGTAAGTGATCTGAAGGTTTCATGATGATAGCACTTCCCTAAGGGGGTCAAACCATGTCCCAAAGGTCACCGGATCTGGTGTCTAAAGAAGTAGTCCAGTTACACATTTGTGGGCTTATAACTTGGCTTCTGAATGTCCTAGAGAGATCAGGTTTGTTTTAGTATACTCCAATCAACAGCCCCTACAACCACAAAAAGGAATGGAGTCATTAGCACTTATGGTTTTTAAATGGCACCCAGAATTATGTTGCACGAAGCACAATTTCACATCATTCTGGGTTCATTTGTGTGAAAACAAGGTCCAATCAGGCTGAAACGTTACAGAAAGGTAGAATCTATTGAGTTGTAAGTGATCTGAACGTTTCATGATGATAGCACTTTCCTAAGGGGGTCAAACCATGTCCCAAATGTCACCGGATCTGGTGTCAATTTAAAGTAGTAGTCCAGTTACACATTTGTGGGCTTATACCTTGGCTTCTGAATGTCCTGGAGAGGTCAGGTTTGTTTTAATGTACTCCAATCAACAGCCCCTACAACCACAAAAAGGAACGGAGTCATTAGCACTTATGGTTTGTAAATGGCACCCAGAATTATGTTGCACGAAGCAAAATTTCACATCATTCTGGGTTCATTTGTGTGAAAACAAGGTCCAATCAGGCAGAAACGTTACAGGAAGGTAGAATCTATTGAGTTGTAAGTGATCTGAACGTTTCATGATGATAGCACTTTCCTATAGGGGGTCAAACCATGTCCCAAAGGTCACCGGGCCTGGTGTCACTTTAAAGAAGTAGTCCAGTTACACCTTTGTGGGCTTATAACTTGGCTTCTGAATGTCCTAGATAGATCAGGGTTGTTTTAGTGTACTCCAATCAACAGCCCCCACAACCACAAAAAGGAATGGAGTCATTAGCACTTATGGTTCTTAAATGGCACCCAGAATTATGTTGCACGAAGCACAATTTCACATCATTCTGGGTCCATTTGTGTGAAAACAAGGTCCAATCAGGCTGAAACGTTACAGGAAGGTAGAATCTATTGAGTTGTAAGTGATCTGAACGTTTCAAGATGATCGCACATTCCTATAGGGGGTAAAACCATGTCCCAAAGGTCACCGGGCCTGGTGTCACTTTAAAGAAGTAGTCCAGTTACATCTTTGTAGGCTTATGACTTGGCTTCTGAATGTCCTAGAGAGATCAGGTTTGTTTTAATGTACTCCAATCAACAGCCCCTACAACCACAAAAAGGAATGGAGTCATTAGCACTTATGGTTTGTAAATGGCACACAGAATTATGTTGCACGAAGCACAATTTCACATCATTCTGGGTTCATTTGTGTGAAAACAAGGTCCAGTCAGGCAGAAACGTTACAGGAAGGTAGAATCTATTCAGTTGTAAGTGATCTGAACGTTTCATGATGATAGCACTTTCCTAAGGGGGTCAAACCATGTCGCAAAGGTCACCGGATCTGGTGTCACTTTAAAGAATTAGTCCAGTTACACATTTGTGGGCTTATAACTTGGCTTCTGAATGTCCTAGAGCGGTCAGGTTTGTTTTAGTGTACTCCAATCAACAGCCCCTACAACCACAAAAAGGAATGGAGTCATTAGCACTTATGGTTTGTAAATGGCACCCAGAATTATGTTGCACGAAGCACAATTTCACATCATTCTGGGTCCATTTGTGTGAAAACAAGGTCCAATCAGGCTGAAACATTACAGGAAGGCTATTAAAATGTAAGTGATCTGAAGGTTTCATGATGATAGCACTTCCCTAAGGGGGTCAAACCATGTCCCAAATGTCACCGGATCTGGTGTCTAAAGAAGTAGTCCAGTTACACATTTGTGGGCTTATAACTTGGCTTCTGAATGTCCTACAGAGATCAGGTTTGTTTTAGTATACTCCAATCAACAGCCCCTACAACCACAAAAAGGAATGGAGTCATTAGCACTTATGGTTTTTAAATGGCACCCAGAATTATGTTGCACGAAGCACAATTTCACATCATTCTGGGTTCATTTGTGTGAAAACAAGGTCCAATCAGGCTGAAACGTTACAGAAAGGTAGAATCTATTGAGTTGTAAGTGATCTGAACGTTTCATGATGATAGCACTTTCCTAAGGGGGTCAAACCATGTCCCAAATGTCACCGGATCTGGTGTCAATTTAAAGTAGTAGTCCAGTTACACATTTGTGGGCTTATAACTTGGCTTCTGAATGTCCTGGAGAGGTCAGGTTTGTTTTAATGCACTCCAATCAACAGCCCCTACAACCACAAAAAGGAATGGAGTCATTAGCACTTATGGTTTGTAAATGGCACCCAGAATTATGTTGCACGAAGCAAAATTTCACATCATTCTGGGTTCATTTGTGTGAAAACAAGGTCCAATCAGGCAGAAATGTTACAGGAAGGTAGAATCTATTGAGTTGTAAGTGATCTGAACGTTTCATGATGATAGCACTTCCCTAAGGGGGTCAAACCATGTCCCAAAGGTCACCGGATCTGGTGTCTAAAGAAGTAGTCCAGTTACACATTTGTGGGCTTATAACTTGGCTTCTGAATGTCCTAGAGAGATCAGGTTTGTTTTAGTATACTCCAATCAACAGCCCCTACAACCACAAAAAGGAATGGAGTCATTAGCACTTATGGTTTTTAAATGGCACCCAGAATTATGTTGCACGAAGCACAATTTCACATCATTCTGGGTTCATTTGTGTGAAAACAAGGTCCAATCAGGCTGAAACGTTACAGAAAGGTAGAATCTCTTGAGTTGTAAGTGATCTGAACGTTTCATGATGATAGCACTTTCCTAAGGGGGTCAAACCATGTCCCAAATGTCACTGGATCTGGTGTCAATTTAAAGTAGTAGTCCAGTTACACATTTGTGGGCTTATAACTTGGCTTCTGAATGTCCTGGAGAGGTCAGGTTTGTTTTAATGTACTCCAATCAACAGCCCCTACAACCACAAAAAGGAATGGAGTCATTAGCACTTATGGTTTGTAAATGGCACCCAGAATTATGTTGCACGAAGCAAAATTTCACATCATTCTGGGTTCATTTGTGTGAAAACAAGGTCCAATCAGGCAGAAACGTTACAGGAAGGTAGAATCTATTGAGTTGTAAGTGATCTGAACGTTTCATGATGATAGCACTTTCCTATAGGGGGTCAAACCATGTCCCAAAGGTCACCGGGCCTGGTGTCACTTTAAAGAAGTAGTCCAGTTACACCTTTGTGGGCTTATAACTTGGCTTCTGAATGTCCTAGAGAGATCAGGGTTGTTTTAGTGTACTCCAATCAACAGCCCCCACAACCACAAAAAGGAATGGAGTCATTAGCACTTATGGTTCTTAAATGGCACCCAGAATTATGTTGCACGAAGCACAATTTCACATCATTCTGGGTCCATTTGTGTGAAAACAAGGTCCAATCAGGCTGAAACGTTACAAGAAGGTAGAATCTATTGAGTTGTAAGTGATCTGAACGTTTCAAGATGATCGCACATTCCTATAGGGGGTAAAACCATGTCCCAAAGGTCACCGGGCCTGGTGTCACTTTAAAGAAGTAGTCCAGTTACATCTTTGTAGGCTTATAACTTGGCTTCTGAATGTCCTAGAGAGATCAGGTTTGTTTTAATGTACTCCAATCAACAGCCCCTACAACCACAAAAAGGAATGGAGTCATTAGCACTTATGGTTTTTAAATGGCACCCAGAATTATGTTGCACGAAGCAAGATTTCACATCATTCTGGGTCCATTTGTGTGAAAACAAGGTCCAATCAGGCTGAAACATTACAGGAAGGTAGAATCTATTAAAATGTAAGTGATCTGAAGGTTTCATGATGATAGCACTTCCCTAAGGGGGTCAAACCATGTCCCAAAGGTCACCGGATCTGGTGTCTAAAGAAGTAGTCCAGTTACACATTTGTGGGCTTATAACTTGGCTTCTGAATGTCCTAGAGAGATCAGGTTTGTTTTAGTATACTCCAATCAACAGCCCCTACAACCACAAAAAGGAATGGAGTCATTAGCACTTATGGTTTTTAAATGGCACCCAGAATTATGTTGCACGAAGCACAATTTCACATCATTCTGGGTTCATTTGTGTAAAAACAAGGTCCAATCAGGCTGAAACGTTACAGAAAGGTAGAATCTATTGAGTTGTAAGTGATCTGAACGTTTCATGATGATAGCACTTTCCTAAGGGGGTCAAACCATGTCCCAAATGTCACCGGATCTGGTGTCAATTTAAAGTAGTAGTCCAGTTACACATTTGTGGGCTTATACCTTGGCTTCTGAATGTCCTGGAGAGGTCCGGTTTGTTTTAATGTACTCCAATCAACAGCCCCTACAACCACAAAAAGGAATGGAGTCATTAGCACTTATGGTTTTTAAATGGCACCCAGAATTATGTTGCACGAAGCACAATTTCACATCATTCTGGGTTCATTTGTGTGAAAACAAGGTCCAATCAGGCAGAAACGTTACAGAAAGGTAGAATCTATTGAGTTGTAAGTGATCTGAACGTTTCATGATGATAGCACTTCCCTAAGGGGGTCAAACCATGTCCCAAAGGTCACCGGATCTGGTGTCTAAAGAAGTAGTCCAGTTACACATTTGTGGGCTTATAACTTGGCTTCTGAATGTCCTAGAGAGATCAGGTTTGTTTTAGTATACTCCAATCAACAGCCCCTACAACCACAAAAAGGAATGGAGTCATTAGCACTTATGGTTTGTAAATGGCACCCAGAATTATGTTGCACGAAGCAAATTTTCACATCATTCTGGGTTCATTTGTGTGAAAAAGAGGTCCAATCAGGCAGAAACGTTACAGGAAGGTAGAATCTATTGAGTTGTAAGTGATCTGAACGTTTCATGATGATAGTGTCACGATCTCCTCCAGCTGACTGCATTCCATTCATTCCTGCCACCAACGTGGCGACTGACGTCATCACGCCGGCACTACTTAAGGAAGTGCCGGCATTTCATTCATTGCTCAGTCATCGTTTCTCACCAGACTTTGTATCGAGTCTCCAGGCTTACCAGCCCTCAAAACACTCAAACTACACCTACAGGAGATAACCACGCCGGTTATCTCCGTCTCTCCGCGTCTGGGCAACAGAACTCTCAGTCACGCTTCAGATCTGCCAACGAACCTGACAGGATGACTGAGCCCCAAGTTGACCCAGCGGAGTTCGCGCGTTTGCGTGCCGAAGTGGCTCAACAGCGCGCAATCTTGGATCAGCAGACGGCAGACATGAACCAGCTCCGTGCCATAGCTGATCGCCAAGCCACAAAGATTGAGTCACTCACCGAGCTAGTACTCCAGCTGACCACCGCTCTGCAACGTCAGACCGCAGCTGTTCCTGACAGGATGGAACCACGCCTCAGCCTTCCAGAGAAGTGGGACGGAACCAGGGGATCCCCGGAGGGCATGTTGGCGACCCTGGCCATGACTTTCGAGTGCCAGCCGGCACGCTACCCCACATCCTGCTCTCGTGTCGCTCTGCTGACCTCACTGCTGACAGGTCGAGCCGGTGAATGGGCGGCGGCTCTTTACAATCAGAAATCTCCTGCCTGCAATGACTATGAGACTTTTGTAAAGGAGATGAAAAAGACTTTTGTGCACCCCAGCAGCGAGGTCTCGGACGAGACGCGGCTGCTTCAGCTTCGCCAGGGCTCCCAGACGGCGGCTCAGTACACCTCTCGCTTCCGGACGACAGCAGCTCGGTTGAGGTGGGATGACGCCGCCCTAAAGGCCGTTTACCTGGAGGGACTGTCACCGAGAATCCGGGAGGGCATGATCGGGCACGAGGTCCCAACCTCCCTGGACCTGGCAGTGGATCTGGCTCTCCAACTGGACCGCTGCATCCTGAACCGGCCGAGCACCTTGTCAGCCCCCGTACACACCAGGACGTCACCCCGCCGGCCGGCTCACCAACCGACGGAGGAGCCGATGCAGCTGGGACATCTTCCCCCTGAGGAACGGGCACGGCGCTACCAGGAGGGGAGATGCGCTTACTGTGGGGATTTGGGTCACCACCGTGGCACGTGCCCAAAACGACCGGGAAAAGGTCCCTCCGGGTCGGAGTAGGAGCTGTCCCGCCCGGAGTCTCCACTTTTCCGGCTCCACACCGAACCACTCTCCCGGTCTCCCTCCACCTGGACCAAGGCCCGACCAGACTGGAGGCACTTTTAGACACTGGGGCTGCGGAGTGTTTTATCGACCACGGACTGGTTACTCGGCTAAAGATACCCCTCACCGCCCTCGACCGACCCATTCCCGTGACCTCTGTGGACGGCCGGCCCATCATGCCGTACCCTCTCACCCACCGAACTCAGGGTCTCCACATGACTATTGACCAACACCGGGAGACCCTCCACTTCCTGGTCATCCAGGCTCCGGCTACGCCTCTCATCCTAGGTCATTCCTGGTTCTGCCGCCATGAGCCTCACATCTCCTGGTCCACCAGTAAAGTCCTGGCCTGGGGCACGGGTTGCCATAACCACCGGGACTCCCCTGCACCTCGGGCAGCAGCAGCTCCTCCCAAAGACGTAGACCTGACGCTCATCCCTCCTCAATACCACGACCTCGCTCAGGTCTTCGCTAAAGAACCCACTACCAGGTTACCTCCTCACCGACCCTACGACCTGGAGATCAGGCTCCAGCCCGGCACCACCCCCCCTCGGGGTCGCCTGTTCTCCCTCTCTCCGGCGGAAACCCGGGCTATGGACAATTACATAACTGATGCCCTGCAGAAGGGATTCATCCGTCCCTCAACGTCCCCCGGGGCCGCGGGGTTTTTCTTTGTTAAAAAGAAGGAGGGGGATCTCCGGCCCTGCATAGACTATCGAGGGTTAAATAAAATAACGATCCGGGACCGCCACCCTCTCCCTCTCATGGGCACCGCTCTGGACGCCATCACACAAGCCGCAGTGTTTACTAAACTGGATCTGCGCAGCGCCTATAACCTCATCCGTATTAAGGAAGGTGAGGAGTGGAAGACCGCTTTTATCACGCCCACTGGCCACTATGAATATTTGGTGATGCCTTTTGGACTCTGCAACAGCCCCGCCGTCTTCCAGCGGTTCATTACAGATGTGCTGAGAGACATGTTGGGCCGCTGGGTCTTTGTTTATCTAGATGACATCCTCATCTACTCCCGCACGGCCGAAGAGCACATCCGTCATGTTCGAGCGGTTCTGTCCCGCCTCCTGGACCATGGACTTTACTGCAAACTGGAGAAGTGTGCGTTTCACCAGGAGTCCACCTCCTTCCTGGGTTTTACCATCTCCTCCCAGGGCCTGAAGATGGACCCCCAGAAGGTTCAGGCCGTAGCTCAGTGGCCTCTACCCACGACCCTGAAGCAGCTGCAAAGCTTCCTGGGTTTCTCGAACTTTTACCGGAGGTTTATACGCAACTTCAGTTCCCTCGCAGCACCTCTGACCTCACTCACCAAAACCACCAATCAGCCTCGCCCTTTTCGCCTTACTCCAGAGGCTGTCCGTGCTTTCCATGAGCTGGTCGGACGTTTCACTAAGGAACCCATCCTCCTCCACCCGGACCAGACCCGGCCCTTCGTCGTGGAGGTGGACGCCTCAGATGTGGGAGCGGGGGCCGTTCTCTCGCAACGGGGTCCAGACTCTAAGCTCCACCCATGTGCCTACTTCTCCCGGAAGTTTTCCCCCACACAGCAGAACTACGGGGTCGGCGACAGAGAGCTGCTGGCAATAAAGTGGGCGCTGGAGGAATGGAGGCAGTGGCTCCTGGGGACCACCGATCCCTTTCTGATCTGGACCGACCACCAGAATCTCATTCATCTACAGACTGCCCGCCAGCTCAAACCTCGTCAGGCTCGGTGGGCCCTCTTTTTCGAGCCGTACCACTTCCATATCGCCTACCGGCCCGGCTCCAAGAACCTCAAGGCGGACGCTCTCTCTCGGCGTTTCGCACCAGATGCCGGCCCCCCGGAGCCTCGGACCATTCTACCGGCTCAACGCTTCCTGGCCTCCATCCAATGGCCGTTGGAGCAGTCCATACAGGCGGCACTTCCTGGCGATCCAGCGCCGCCGGAGACCCCACCGAACCGCCTCTACGTTCCCGCCTCCTGCCGGCAAGAGGCGCTCACGTGGGGGCACTGTTCACGGCTCGCGGGACATCAAGGGCAAGCCCGTACCCTCCAGTTCCTCCGTCGGGCTCTCTGGTGGCCGTCCATGAGGAGGGACGTCCGCGAGTTCACAGCTGCATGTGATGTGTGTGCTCGCTCCAAGTCCTCCAACCGACCCGGCGCTGGAGAGTTGCAGCCTCTACCTGTGCCCAAGCGGCCGTGGTCACACATCGGGCTGGACTTTGTCACGGGACTGCCGGCGGTCGACCACCTGGACACTATATTGACTATCACGGACCGTTTCTCCAAGGCCGTGCACTTAGTGGCCCTGGCCGGCCTCCCCACGGCCAAGAGGACGGCCGAACTGCTCCTGGAACAGGTGGTGCGGCTCCATGGTTTCCCTCAGGACGTGGTTTCCGACCGAGGACCCCAGTTCGTCTCACGCTTCTGGAAAGCGTTCTGTCGCCTGGTCGGTGCTTCCACCAGTCTGTCCTCTGGATACCACCCGCAGACAAACGGTCAGACAGAGAGAGCTAATCAGCAGCTTGGACGCTACCTGCGCTGCTTCGCTTGGTCCCAGCCGACCACCTGGCCCCGCTTTCTCCTGTGGGCGGAGCTGTCACACAACCTCCAGACCTCCTCAGCCACGAGTCTGTCTCCCTTCGAGACCTGTTACGGTTATCAGCCTCCTCTGTTTGATCATCAGGTGCCCGAGGTGGAGGTCCCTGCTGCCCAGACGCTGGTCCGCCGCTGTCGGCTCGCCTGGATCCGGGCCCGTGCGGCCATCACCCGGGCCAACACGGAGTATGCCCGTCAGCATCGCCGCCGCCACCGGCCTGGCCCCGTCTTCCGGTCTGGCGACCAGGTGTGGCTCTCCTCCGCTAACCTGAGGATGCCGGCTGGCTCCCGGAAGCTCACTCCTCGCTTCCTGGGTCCGTTCCCCGTCCTTAAGGTCATCAATCCTGTCACCTGCCGTCTGCGCCTCCCGGCTACTCTCCGGATCCACCCGGTCTTTCACGTCTCCCAGCTTAAGCCGGTGATCTCCTCTCCTCTCCACCCTCCACCGGTCCGGGTGCCTCCGCCCCGCGGTGTTGAGGCGGATCGCACCTACACGGTCCGCAGGATTCTGGACGCTCGCCGCCGGGGACGAGGTTGGCAGTACCTCGTGGATTGGGAGGGGTACGGGCCTGAGGAATGCTCTTGGGAGCCCACGAGCTCGTTTGTCGACCCTACCCTGCTGACTGACTTCTGGGCCCGCCGTCCTGGGACTTCGGGAGCCGTCCCTCGAGGGGGGGGTCCTGTCACGAACTCCTCCAGCTGACTGCATTCCATTCATTCCTGCCACCAACGTGGCGACTGACGTCATCACGCCGGCACTACTTAAGGAAGTGCCGGCATTTCATTCATTGCTCAGTCATCGTTTCTCACCAGACTTTGTATCGAGTCTCCAGGCTTACCAGCCCTCAAAACACTCAAACTACACCTACAGGAGATAACCACGCCGGTTATCTCCGTCTCTCCGCGTCTGGGCAACAGAACTCTCAGTCACGCTTCAGATCTGCCAACGAACCTGACAGATAGCACTTTCCTATAGGGGGTCAAACCATGTCCCAAAGGTCACCGGGCCTGGTGTCACTTTAAAGAAGTAGTCCAGTTACACCTTTGTGGGCTTCTAACTTGGCTTCTGAATGTCCTAGAGAGATCAGGGTTGTTTTAGTGTAGTCCAATCAACAGCCCCCACAACCACAAAAAGGAATGGAGTCATTAGCACTTATGGTTCTTAAATGGCACCCAGAATTATGTTGCACGAAGCACAATTTCACATCATTCTGGGTCCATTTGTGTGAAAACAAGGTCCAATCAGGCTGAAACGTTACAGGAAGGTAGAATCTATTGAGTTGTAAGTGATCTGAACGTTTCAAGATGATCGCACATTCCTATAGGGGGTAAAACCATGTCCCAAAGGTCACCGGGCCTGATGTCACTTTAAAGAAGTAGTCCAGTTACATCTTTGTAGGCTTATAACTTGGCTTCTGAATGTCCTAGAGAGATCAGGTTTGTTTTAATGTACTCCAATCAACAGCCCCTACAACCACAAAAAGGAATGGAGTCATCAGCACTTATGGTTTGTAAATGGCACACAGAATTATGTTGCACGAAGCACAATTTCACATCATTCTGGGTTCATTTGTGTGAAAACAAGGTCCA
This sequence comes from Nothobranchius furzeri, assembly GCF_043380555.1. NCBI lineage: Eukaryota > Metazoa > Chordata > Actinopteri > Cyprinodontiformes > Nothobranchiidae > Nothobranchius > Nothobranchius furzeri. Next base: position 6,437,895 of record NC_091753.1, read on the forward strand.
ATCAGGCAGAAACGTTACAGGAAGGTAGAATCTATTGAGTTGTAAGTGATCTGAACGTTTCATGATGATAGCACTTTCCTAAGGGGGTCAAACCATGTCCCAAAGGTCACCGGATCTGGTGTCAATTTAAAGTAGTAGTCCAGTTACACATTTGTGGGCTTATAACTTGACTTCTGAATGTCCTAGAGAGATCAGGTTTGTTTTAATGTACTCCAATCAACAGCCCCTACAACCACAAAAAGGAATGGAGTCATTAGCACTTATGGTTTGTAAATGGCACCCAGAATTATGTTGCACGAAGCACAATTTCACATCATTCTGGGTCCATTTGTGTGAAAACAAGGTCCAATCAGGCTGAAACATTACAGGAAGGTAGAATCTATTAAAATGTAAGTGATCTGAAGGTTTCATGATGATAGCACTTCCCTAAGGGGGTCAAACCATGTCCCAAAGGTCACCGGATCTGGTGTCTAAAGAAGTAGTCCAGTTACACATTTGTGGGCTTATAACTTGACTTCTGAATGTCCTAGAGAGATCAGGTTTGTTTTAGTATACTCCAATCAACAGCCCCTACAACCACAAAAAGGAATGGAGTCATTAGCACTTATGGTTTTTAAATGGCACCCAGAATTATGTTGCACGAAGCACAATTTCACATCATTCTGGGTTCATTTGTGTGAAAACAAGGTCCAATCAGGCTGAAACGTTACAGAAAGGTAGAATCTATTGAGTTGTAAGTGATCTGAACGTTTCATGAATTTAGCACTTTCCTAAGGGGGTCAAACCATGTCCCAAATGTCACCGGATCTGGTGTCAATTTAAAGTAGTAGTCCAGTTACACATTTGTGGGCTTATACCTTGGCTTCTGAATGTCCTGGAGAGGTCAGGTTTGTTTTAATGTACTCCAATCAACAGCCCCTACAACCACAAAAAGGAACGGAGTCATTAGCACTTATGGTTTGTAAATGACACCCAGAATTATGTTGCACGAAGCAAAATTTCACATCATTCTGGGTTCATTTGTGTGAAAACAAGGTCCAATCAGGCAGAAACGTTACAGGAAGGTAGAATCTATTGAGTTGTAAGTGATCTGAACGTTTCATGATGATAGCACTTTCCTATAGGGGGTCAAACCATGTCCCAAAGGTCACCGGGCCTGGTGTCACTTTAAAGAAGTAGTCCAGTTACACCTTTGTGGGCTTATAACTTGGCTTCTGAATGTCCTAGAGAGATCAGGGTTGTTTTAGTGTACTCCAATCAACAGCCCCCACAACCACAAAAAGGAATGGAGTCATTAGCACTTATGGTTCTTAAATGGCACCCAGAATTATGTTGCACGAAGCACAATTTCACATCATTCTGGGTCCATTTGTGTGAAAACAAGGTCCAATCAGGCTGAAACGTTACAGGAAGGTAGAATCTATTGAGTTGTAAGTGATCTGAACGTTTCAAGATGACCGCACATTCCTATAGGGGGTAAAACCATGTCCCAAAGGTCACCGGGCCTGGTGTCACTTTAAAGAAGTAGTCCAGTTACATCTTTGTAGGCTTATAACTTGGCTTCTGAATGTCCTAGAGAGATCAGGTTTGTTTTAATGTACTCCAATCAACAGCCCCTACAACCACAAAAAGGAATGGAGTCATTAGCACTTATGGTTTGTAAATGGCACACAGAATTATGTTGCACGAAGCACAATTTTACATCATTCTGGGTTCATTTGTGTGAAAACAAGGTCCAATCAGGCAGAAACGTTACAGGAAGGTAGAATCTATTGAGTTGTAAGTGATCTGAACGTTTCATGATGATAGCACTTTCCTAAGGGGGTCAAACCATGTCGCAAAGGTCACCGGATCTGGTGTCACTTTAAAGAATTAGTCCAGTTACACATTTGTGGGCTTATAACTTGGCTTCTGAATGTCCTAGAGCGGTCAGGTTTGTTTTAGTGTACTCCAATCAACAGCCCCTACAACCACAAAAAGGAATGGAGTCATTAGCACTTATGGTTTGTAAATGGCACCCAGAATTATGTTGCACGAAGCACAATTTCACATCATTCTGGGTCCATTTGTGTGAAAACAAGGTCCAATCAGGCTGAAACATTACAGGAAGGTAGAATCTATTACAATGTAAGTGATCTGAAGGTTTCATGATGATAGCACTTCCCTAAGGGGGTCAAACCATGTCCCAAATGTCACCGGATCTGGTGTCTAAAGAAGTAGTCCAGTTACACATTTGTGGGCTTATAACTTGGCTTCTGAATGTCCTAGAGAGATCAGGTTTGTTTTAGTATACTCCAATCAACAGCCCCTACAACCACAAAAAGGAATGGAGTCATTAGCACTTATGGTTTTTAAATGGCACCCAGAATTATGTTGCACGAAGCACAATTTCACATCATTCTGGGTTCATTTGTGTGAAAACAAGGTCCAATCAGGCTGAAACGTTACAGAAAGGTAGAATCTATTGAGTTGTAAGTGATCTGAACGTTTCATGATGATAGCACTTTCCTAAGGGGGTCAAACCATGTCCCAAATGTCACCGGATCTGGTGTCAGTTTAAAGTAGTAGTCCAGTTACACATTTGTGGGCTTATAACTTGGCTTCTGAATGTCCTGGAGAGGTCAGGTTTGTTTTAATGCACTCCAATCAACAGCCCCTACAACCACAAAAAGGAATGGAGTCATTAGCACTTATGGTTTGTAAATGGCACCCAGAATTATGTTGCACGAAGCAAAATTTCACATCATTCTGGGTTCATTTGTGTGAAAACAAGGTCCAATCAGGCAGAAACGTTACAGGAAGGTAGAATCTATTGAGTTGTAAGTGATCTGAACGTTTCATGATGATAGCACTTCCCTAAGGGGGTCAAACCATGTCCCAAAGGTCACCGGATCTGGTGTCTAAAGAAGTAGTCCAGTTACACATTTGTGGGCTTATAACTTGGCTTCTGAATGTCCTAGAGAGATCAGGTTTGTTTTAGTATACTCCAATCAACAGCCCCTACAACCACAAAAAGGAATGGAGTCATTAGCACTTATGGTTTTTAAATGGCACCCAGAATTATGTTGCACGAAGCACAATTTCACATCATTCTGGGTTCATTTGTGTGAAAACAAGGTCCAATCAGGCTGAAACGTTACAGAAAGGTAGAATCTATTGAGTTGTAAGTGATCTGAACGTTTCATGATGATAGCACTTTCCTAAGGGGGTCAAACCATGTCCCAAATGTCACTGGATCTGGTGTCAATTTAAAGTAGTAGTCCAGTTACACATTTGTGGGCTTATAACTTGGCTTCTGAATGTCCTGGAGAGGTCAGGTTTGTTTTAATGTACTCCAATCAACAGCCCCTACAACCACAAAAAGGAATGGAGTCATTAGCACTTATGGTTTGTAAATGGCAACCAGAATTATGTTGCACGAAGCAAAATTTCACATCATTCTGGGTTCATTTGTGTGAAAACAAGGTCCAGTCAGGCAGAAACGTTACAGGAAGGTAGAATCTATTGAGTTGTAAGTGATCTGAACGTTTAATGATGATAGCACTTTCCTATAGGGGGTCAAACCATGTCCCAAAGGTCACCGGGCCTGGTGTCACTTTAAAGAAGTAGTCCAGTTACACCTTTGTGGGCTTATAACTTGGCTTCTGAATGTCCTAGAGAGATCAGGGTTGTTTTAGTGTACTCCAATCAACAGCCCCCACAACCACAAAAAGGAATGGAGTCATTAGCACTTATGGTTCTTAAATGGCACCCAGAATTATGTTGCACGAAGCACAATTTCACATCATTCTGGGTCCATTTGTGTGAAAACAAGGTCCAATCAGGCTGAAACGTTACAGGAAGGTAGAATCTATTGAGTTGTAAGTGATCTGAACGTTTCAAGATGATCGCACATTCCTATAGGGGGTAAAACCATGTCCCAAAGGTCACCGGGCCTGGTGTCACTTTAAAGAAGTAGTCCAGTTACATCTTTGTAGGCTTATAACTTGGCTTCTGAATGTCCTAGAGAGATCAGGTTTGTTTTAATGTACTCCAATCAACAGCCCCTACAACCACAAAAAGGAATGGAGTCATTAGCACTTATGGTTTGTAAATGGCACACAGAATTATGTTGCACGAAGCACAATTTCACATCATTCTGGGTTCATTTGTGTGAAAACAAGGTCCAATCAGGCAGAAACCTTACAGGAAGGTAGAATCTATTGAGTTGTAAGTGATCTGAACGTTTCATGATGATAGCACTTTCCTAAGGGGGTCAAACCATGTCGCAAAGGTCACCAGATCTGGTGTCACTTTAAAGAATTAGTCCAGTTACACATTTATGGGCTTATAACTTGGCTTCTGAATGTCCTAGAGTGGTCAGGTTTGTTTTAGTGTACTCCAATCAACAGCCCCTACAACCACAAAAAGGAATGGAGTCATTAGCACTTATGGTTTGTAAATGGCACCCAGAATTATGTTGCACGAAGCAAGATTTCACATCATTCTGGGTCCATTTGTGTGAAAACAAGGTCCAATCAGGCTGAAACATTACAGGAAGGTAGAATCTATTAAAATGTAAGTGATCTGAAGGTTTCATGATGATAGCACTTCCCTAAGGGGGTCAAACCATGTCCCAAAGGTCACCGGATCTGGTGTCTAAAGAAGTAGTCCAGTTACACATTTGTGGGCTTATAACTTGGCTTCTGAATGTCCTAGAGAGATCAGGTTTGTTTTAGTATACTCCAATCAACAGCCCCTACAACCACAAAAAGGAATGGAGTCATTAGCACTTATGGTTTTTAAATGGCACCCAGAATTATGTTGCACGAAGCACAATTTCACATCATTCTGGGTTCATTTGTGTGAAAACAAGGTCCAATCAGGCTGAAACGTTACAGAAAGGTAGAATCTATTGAGTTGTAAGTGATATGAATGTTTCATGATGATAGCACTTTCTTAAGGGGGTCAAACCATGTCCCAAATGTCACCGGATCTGGTGTCAATTTAAAGTAGTAGTCCAGTTACACATTTGTGGGCTTATAACTTGGCTTCTGAATGTCCTGGAGAGGTCAGGTTGTTTTTAATGTACTCCAATCAACAGCCCCTACAACCACAAAAAGGAATGGAGTCATTAGCACTTATGGTTTGTAAATGGCACCCAGAATTATGTTGCACGAAGCAAAATTTCACATCATTCTGGGTTCATTTGTGTGAAAACAAGGTCCAATCAGGCAGAAACGTTACAGGAAGGTAGAATCTATTGAGTTGTAAGTGATCTGAACGTTTAATGATGATAGCACTTTCCTAAGGGGGTCAAACCATGTCCCAAAGGTCACCGGGCCTGGTGTCACTTTAAAGAAGTAGTCCAGTTACACCTTTGTGGGCTTATAACTTGGCTTCTGAATGTCCTAAAGAGATCAGGGTTGTTTTAGTGTACTCCAATCATCAGCCCCCACAACCACAAAAAGGAATGGAGTCATTAGCACTTATGGTTCTTAAATGGCACCCAGAATTATGTTGCACGAAGCACAATTTCACATCATTCTGGGTCCATTTGTGTGAAAACAAGGTCCAATCAGGCTGAAACAATACAGGAAGGTAGAATCTATTGAGTTGTAAGTGATCTGAACGTTTCAAGATGATCGCACATTCCTATAGGGGGTAAAACCATGTCCCAAAGGTCACCGGGCCTGGTGTCACTTTAAAGAAGTAGTCCAGTTACATCTTTGTTGGCTTATAACTTGGCTTCTGAATGTCCTAGAGAGATCAGGTTTGTTTTAATGTACTCCAATCAACAGCCCCTACAACCACAAAAAGGAATGGAGTCATTAGCACTTATGGTTTGTAAATGGCACACAGAATTATGTTGCACGAAGCACAATTTCACATCATTCTGGGTTCATTTGTGTGAAAACAAGGTCCAATCAGGCAGAAATGTTACAGGAAGGTAGAATCTATTGAGTTGTAAGTGATCTGAACGTTTCATGATGATAGCACTTTCCTAAGGGGGTCAAACCATGTCGCAAAGGTCACCGGATCTGGTGTCACTTTAAAGAATTAGTCCAGTTACACATTTGTGGGCTTATAACTTGGCTTCTGAATGTCCTAGAGCGGTCAGGTTTGTTTTAGTGTACTCCAATCAACAGCCCCTACAACCACAAAAAGGAATGGAGTCATTAGCACTTATGGTTTGTAAATGGCACCCAGAATTATGTTGCACGAAGCACAATTTCACATCATTCCGGGTCCATTTGTGTGAAAACAAGGTCCAATCAGGCTGAAACATTACAGGAAGGTAGAATCTATTAAAATGTAAGCGATCTGAAGGTTTCATGATGATAGCACTTCCCTAAGGGGGTCAAACCATGTCCCAAAGGTCACCGGATCTGGTGTCTAAAGAAGTAGTCCAGTTACACATTTGTGGGCTTATAACTTGGCTTCTGAATGTCCTAGAGAGATCAGGTTTGTTTTAGTATACTCCAATCAACAGCCCCTACAACCACAAAAAGGAATGGAGTCATTAGCACTTATGGTTTTTAAATGGCACCCAGAATTATGTTGCACGAAGCACAATTTCACATCATTCTGGGTTCATTTGTGTGAAAACAAGGTCCAATCAGGCTGAAACGTTACAGAAAGGTAGAATCTATTGAGTTGTAAGTGATATGAATGTTTCATGATGATAGCACTTTCTTAAGGGGGTCAAACCATGTCCCAAATGTCACCGGATCTGGTGTCAATTTAAAGTAGTAGTCCAGTTACACATTTGTGGGCTTATAACTTGGCTTCTGAATGTCCTGGAGAGGTCAGGTTGTTTTTAATGTACTCCAATCAACAGCCCCTACAACCACAAAAAGGAATGGAGTCATTAGCACTTATGGTTTGTAAATGGCACCCAGAATTATGTTGCACGAAGCAAAATTTCACATCATTCTGGGTTCATTTGTGTGAAAACAAGGTCCAATCAGGCAGAAACGTTACAGGAAGGTAGAATCTATTGAGTTGTAAGTGATCTGAACGTTTAATGATGATAGCACTTTCCTAAGGGGGTCAAACCATGTCCCAAAGGTCACCGGGCCTGGTGTCACTTTAAAGAAGTAGTCCAGTTACACCTTTGTGGGCTTATAACTTGGCTTCTGAATGTCCTAAAGAGATCAGGGTTGTTTTAGTGTACTCCAATCATCAGCCCCCACAACCACAAAAAGGAATGGAGTCATTAGCACTTATGGTTCTTAAATGGCACCCAGAATTATGTTGCACGAAGCACAATTTCACATCATTCTGGGTCCATTTGTGTGAAAACAAGGTCCAATCAGGCTGAAACAATACAGGAAGGTAGAATCTATTGAGTTGTAAGTGATCTGAACGTTTCAAGATGATCGCACATTCCTATAGGGGGTAAAACCATGTCCCAAAGGTCACCGGGCCTGGTGTCACTTTAAAGAAGTAGTCCAGTTACATCTTTGTTGGCTTATAACTTGGCTTCTGAATGTCCTAGAGAGATCAGGTTTGTTTTAATGTACTCCAATCAACAGCCCCTACAACCACAAAAAGGAATGGAGTCATTAGCACTTATGGTTTGTAAATGGCACACAGAATTATGTTGCACGAAGCACAATTTCACATCATTCTGGGTTCATTTGTGTGAAAACAAGGTCCAATCAGGCAGAAATGTTACAGGAAGGTAGAATCTATTGAGTTGTAAGTGATCTGAACGTTTCATGATGATAGCACTTTCCTAAGGGGGTCAAACCATGTCGCAAAGGTCACCGGATCTGGTGTCACTTTAAAGAATTAGTCCAGTTACACATTTGTGGGCTTATAACTTGGCTTCTGAATGTCCTAGAGCGGTCAGGTTTGTTTTAGTGTACTCCAATCAACAGCCCCTACAACCACAAAAAGGAATGGAGTCATTAGCACTTATGGTTTGTAAATGGCACCCAGAATTATGTTGCACGAAGCACAATTTCACATCATTCCGGGTCCATTTGTGTGAAAACAAGGTCCAATCAGGCTGAAACATTACAGGAAGGTAGAATCTATTAAAATGTAAGCGATCTGAAGGTTTCATGATGATAGCACTTCCCTAAGGGGGTCAAACCATGTCCCAAAGGTCACCGGATCTGGTGTCTAAAGAAGTAGTCCAGTTACACATTTGTGGGCTTATAACTTGGCTTCTGAATGTCCTAGAGAGATCAGGTTTGTTTTAGTATACTCCAATCAACAGCCCCTACAACCACAAAAAGGAATGGAGTCATTAGCACTTATGGTTTTTAAATGGCACCCAGAATTATGTTGCACGAAGCACAATTTCACATCATTCTGGGTTCATTTGTGTGAAAACAAGGTCCAATCAGGCTGAAACGTTACAGAAAGGTAGAATCTATTGAGTTGTAAGTGATCTGAACGTTTCATGATGATAGCACTTTCCTAAGGGGGTCAAACCATGTCCCAAATGTCACCGGATCTGGTGTCATTTTAAAGTAGTAGTCCAGTTACACATTTGTGGGCTTATAACTTGGCTTCTGAATGTCCTGGAGAGGTCAGGTTTGTTTTAATGTACTCCAATCAACAGCCCCTACAACCACAAAAAGGAATGGAGTCATTAGCACTTATGGTTTGTAAATGGCACACAGAATTATGTTGCACGAAGCAAAATTTCACATCATTCTGGGTTCATTTGTGTGAAAACAAGGTCCAATCAGGCAGAAACGTTACAGGAAGGTAGAATCTATTGAGTTGTAAGTGATCTGAACGTTTCATGATGATAGCACTTTCCTAAGGGGGTTAAACCATGTCGCAAAGGTCACCGGATCTGGTGTCACTTTAAAGAATTAGTCCAGTTACACATTTGTGGGCTTATAACTTGGCTTCTGAATGTCCTAGAGTGGTCAGGTTTGTTTTAGTGTACTCCAATCAACAGCCCCTACAACCACAAAAAGGAATGGAGTCATTAGCACTTATGGTTTGTAAATGGCACCCAGAATTATGTTGCACGAAGCACAATTTCACATCATTCTGGGTCCATTTGTGTGAAAACAAGGTCCAATCAGGCTGAAATGTTACAAGAAGGTAGAATCTATTGAGTTGTAAGTGATCTGAACGTTTCATGATGATAGCACTTTCCTAAGGGGGTCAAACCATGTCCCAAAGGTCACCGGATCTGGTGTCAATTTAAAGAAGTAGTCCAGTTACACATTTGTGGGCTTATAACTTGGCTTCTGAATGTCCTAGAGAGATCAGGTTTGTTTTAGTGTACTCCAATCAACAGCCCCTACAACCACAAAAAGGAATGGAGTCATTAGCACTTTTGGTTTGTAAATGGCACCCAGAATTATGTTGCACGAAGCACAATTTCACTTCATTCTGGGTCCATTTGTGTGAAAACAAGGTCCAATCAGGCTGAAACGCTATAAGAAGGTAGAATCTATTGAGTTGTAAGTGATCTGAATGTTTCAAGATGATCGCACATTCCTATAGGGGGTAAAACCATGTCCCAAAGGTCACCGGGCCTGGTGTCACTTTAAAGAAGTAGTCCAGTTACATCTTTGTGGGCTTATAACTTGGCTTCTGAATGTCCTAGAGAGGTTAGGTTTGTTTTAGTGTAATCCAATCAACAGCCCCTACAACCACAAAACGGAATGGAGTCATTAGCACTTATGGTTTGTAAATGGCACCCAGAATTATGTTGCACGAAGCACAATTTCACATCATTCTGGGTTCATTTGTGTGAAAACAAGGTCCAATCAGGCTGAAACGTTACAAGAAGGTAGAATCTATTGAGTTGTAAGTGATCTGAACGTTTCATGATGATCGCACATTCCTATAGGGGGTCAAACCATGTCCCAATGGTCACCGGGCCTGGTGTCACTTTAAAGAAGTAGTCCAGTTACACATTTGTGGGCTTATAACTTGGCTTCTGAATGTCCTGGAGAGATCATGTTTGTTTTAGTGTACTCCAATCAACAGCCCCTACAACCACAAAAAGGAATGGAGTCATTAGCACTTATGGTTTGTAAATGGCACCCAGAATTATGTTGCATGAAGCACAATTTCACATCATTCTGGGTCCATTTGTGTGAAAACAAGTTCCAATCAGGCTGAAACGTTACAAGAAGGTAGAATCTATTGAGTTGTAAGTGATCTGAACGTTTCATGATGATCGCACATTCGTATAGGGGGTCAAACCATGTCCCAAAAGTCACCGGACCTGGTGTCACTTTAAAGAAGTAGTCCAGTTACACATTTGTGGGCTTATAACTTGGCTTCTGAATATCCTAGAGAGGTCAGGTTTGTTTTAGAGTACTCCAGTTAACAGCCCCCATTACCCCAAAGAGGAATGGAGTCATTAGCACTTATGGTTTTTAAATGGCACCCAGAATTATGTTGCACGAAGCACACTTTCACATCATTCTGGGTTCATTTGTGTGAAAACAAGGTCCAATCAGACTGAAACGTTACAGGAAGTTAGAATCTATTGAGTTGTAAGTGATCTGAACGTTTCATGATGATAGCACTTTCCTAAGGGGGTCAAACCATGTCCCAAAGGTCACCGGATCTGGTGTCAATTTAAAGAAGTAGTCCAGTTACACATTTGTGGGCTTATAACGTGGCTTCTGAATGTCCTAGAGAGATCAGGTTTGTTTTAGTATACTCCAATCAACAGCCCCTACAACCACAAAAAGGAATGGAGTCATTAGCACTTATGGTTTGTAAATGGCACCCAGAATTATGTTGCACGAAGCACAATTTCACATCATTCTGGGTCCATTTGTGTGAAAACAAGGTCCAATCAGGCTGAAACGTTACAAGAAGGTAGAATCTATTGAGTTGTAAGTGATCTGAACGTTTCATGATGATAGCACTTTCCTAAGGGGGTCAAACCATGTCGCAAAGGTCACCGGATCTGGTGTCAATTTAAAGAAGTAGTCCAGTTACACATTTGTGGGCTTATAACTTGGCTTCTGAATGTCCTGGAGAGGTCAGGTTGTTTTTAATGTACTCCAATCAACAGCCCCTACAACCACAAAAAGGAATGGAGTCATTAGCACTTATGGTTTGTAAATGGCACCCAGAATTATGTTGCACGAAGCAAAATTTCACATCATTCTGGGTTCATTTGTGTGAAAACAAGGTCCAATCAGGCAGAAACGTTACAGGAAGGTAGAATCTATTGAGTTGTAAGTGATCTGAACGTTTCATGATGATAGCACTTTCCTATAGGGGGTCAAACCATGTCCCAAAGGTCACCGGGCCTGGTGTCACTTTAAAGAAGTAGTCCAGTTACACCTTTGTGGGCTTATAACTTGGCTTCTGAATGTCCTCAAGAGATCAGGGTTGTTTTAGTGTACTCCAATCATCAGCCCCCACAACCACAAAAAGGAATGGAGTCATTAGCACTTATGGTTCTTAAATGGGACCCAGAATTATGTTGCACGAAGCACAATTTCACATCATTCTGGGTCCATTTGTGTGAAAACAAGGTCCAATCAGGCTGAAACGTTACAGGAAGGTAGAATCTATTGAGTTGTAAGTGATCTGAACGTTTCAAGATGATCGCACATTCCTATAGGGGGTAAAACCATGTCCCAAAGGTCACCGGGCCTGGTGTCACTTTAAAGAAGTAGTCCAGTTACATCTTTGTTGGCTTATAACTTGGCTTCTGAATGTCCTAGAGAGATCAGGTTTGTTTTAATGTACTCCAATCAACAGCCCCTACAACCACAAAAAGGAATGGAGTCATTAGCACTTATGGTTTGTAAATGGCACACAGAATTATGTTGCACGAAGCACAATTTCACATCATTCTGGGTTCATTTGTGTGAAAACAAGGTCCAATCAGGCAGAAACGTTACAGGAAGGTAGAATCTATTGAGTTGTAAGTGATCTGAAAGTTTCATGATGATAGCACTTTCCTAAGGGGGTCAAACCATGTCGCAAAGGTCACCGGATCTGGTGTCACCTTAAAGAATTAGTCCAGTTACACATTTGTGGGCTTATAACTTGGCCTCTGAATGTCCTAGAGCGGTCAGGTTTGTTTTAGTGTACTCCAATCAACAGCCCCTACAACCACAAAAAGGAATGGAGTCATTAGCACTTATGGTTTGTAAATGGCACCCAGAATTATGTTGCACGAAGCACACTTTCACATCATTCTGGGTTCATTTGTGTGAAAACAAGGTCCAATCAGACTGAAACGTTACAGGAAGTTAGAATCTATTGAGTTGTAAGTGATCTGAACGTTTCATGATGATAGCACTTTCCTAAGGGGGTCAAACCATGTCCCAAAGGTCACCGGATCTGGTGTCAATTTAAAGAAGTAGTCCAGTTACACATTTGTGGGCTTATAACGTGGCTTCTGAATGTCCTAGAGAGATCAGGTTTGTTTTAGTATACTCCAATCAACAGCCCCTACAACCACAAAAAGGAATGGAGTCATTAGCACTTATGGTTTGTAAATGGCACCCAGAATTATGTTGCACGAAGCACAATTTCACATCATTCTGGGTTCATTTGTGTGAAAACAAGGTCCAATCAGGCTGAAACGTTACAGAAAGGTAGAATCTATTGAGTTGTAAGTGATCTGAACGTTTCATGATGATAGCACTTTCCTAAGGGGGTCAAACCATGTCCCAAATGTCACCGGATCTGGTGTCATTTTAAAGTAGTAGTCCAGTTACACATTTGTGGGCTTATAACTTGGCTTCTGAATGTCCTGGAGAGGTCAGGTTTGTTTTAATGTACTCCAATCAACAGCCCCTACAACCACAAAAAGGAATGGAGTCATTAGCACTTATGGTTTGTAAATGGCACCCAGAATTATGTTGCACGAAGCAAAATTTCACATCATTCTGGGTTCATTTGTGTGAAAACAAGGTCCAATCAGGCAGAAACGTTACAGGAAGGTAGAATCTATTGAGTTGTAAGTGATCTGAGCGTTTCATGATGATAGCACTTTCCTATAGGGGGTCAAACCATGTCCCAAAGGTCACCGGGCCTGGTGTCACTTTAAAGAAGTAGTCCAGTTACACCTTTGTGGGCTTATAACTTGGCTTCTGAATGTCCTAGAGAGATCAGGGTTGTTTTAGTGTACTCCAATCAACAGCCCCCACAACCACAAAAAGGAATTGAGTCATTAGCACTTATGGTTCTTAAATGGCACCCAGAATTATGTTGCACGAAGCACAATTTCACATCATTCTGGGTCCATTTGTCTGAAAACAAGGTCCAATCAGGCTGAAACGTTACAGGAAGGTAGAATCTATTGAGTTGTAAGGGATCTGAACGTTTCAAGATGATCGCACATTCCTATAGGGGGTAAAACCATGTCCCAAAGGTCACCGGGCCTGGTGTCACTTTAAAGAAGTAGTCCAGTTACATCTTTGTAGGCTTATAACTTGGCTTCTGAATGTCCTAGAGAGATCAGGTTTGTTTTAATGTACTCCAATCAACAGCCCCTACAACCACAAAAAGGAATGGAGTCATTAGCACTTATGGTTTGTAAATGGCACACAGAATTATGTTGCACGAAGCACAATTTCACATCATTCTGGGTTCATTTGTGTGAAAACAAGGTCCAATCAGGCAGAAATGTTACAGGAAGGTAGAATCTATTGAGTTGTAAGTGATCTGAACGTTTCATGATGATAGCACTTTCCTAAGGGGGTTAAACCATGTCGCAAAGGTCACCGGATCTGGTGTCACTTTAAAGAATTAGTCCAGTTACACATTTGTGGGCTTATAACTTGGCTTCTGAATGTCCTAGAGTGGTCAGGTTTGTTTTAGTGTACTCCAATCAACAGCCCCTACAACCACAAAAAGGAATGGAGTCATTAGCACTTATGGTTTGTAAATGGCACCCAGAATTATGTTGCACGAAGCACAATTTCACATCATTCTGGGTTCATTTGTGTTAAAACAAGGTCCAATCAGGCTGAAACGTTACAAGAAGGTAGAATCTATTGAGTTGTAAGTGATCTGAACGTTTCATGATGATAGCACTTTCCTAAGGGGGTCAAACCATGTCCCAAAGGTCACCGGATCTGGTGTCAATTTAAAGAAGTAGTCCAGTTACACATTTGTGGGCTTATAACTTGGCTTCTGAATGTCCTAGAGAGATCAGGTTTGTTTTAGTGTACTCCAATCAACAGCCCCTACAACCACAAAAAGGAATGGAGTCATTAGCACTTTTGGTTTGTAAATGGCACCCAGAATTATGTTGCACGAAGCACAATTTCACTTCATTCTGGGTCCATTTGTGTGAAAACAAGGTCCAATCAGGCTGAAACGCTATAAGAAGGTAGAATCTATTGAGTTGTAAGTGATCTGAATGTTTCAAGATGATCGCACATTCCTATAGGGGGTAAAACCATGTCCCAAAGGTCACCGGGCCTGGTGTCACTTTAAAGAAGTAGTCCAGTTACATCTTTGTGGGCTTATAACTTGGCTTCTGAATGTCCTAGAGAGGTTAGGTTTGTTTTAGTGTAATCCAATCAACAGCCCCTACAACCACAAAACGGAATGGAGTCATTAGCACTTATGGTTTGTAAATGGCACCCAGAATTATGTTGCACGAAGCACAATTTCACATCATTCTGGGTTCATTTGTGTGAAAACAAGGTCCAATCAGGCTGAAACGTTACAAGAAGGTAGAATCTATTGAGTTGTAAGTGATCTGAACGTTTCATGATGATCGCACATTCCTATAGGGGGTCAAACCATGTCCCAAAGGTCACCGGGCCTGGTGTCACTTTAAAGAAGTAGTCCAGTTACACATTTGTGGGCTTATAACTTGGCTTCTGAATGTCCTGGAGAGATCATGTTTGTTTTAGTGTACTCCAATCAACAGCCCCTACAACCACAAAAAGGAATGGAGTCATTAGCACTTATGGTTTGTAAATGGCACCCAGAATTATGTTGCATGAAGCACAATTTCACATCATTCTGGGTCCATTTGTGTGAAAACAAGTTCCAATCAGGCTGAAACGTTACAAGAAGGTAGAATCTATTGAGTTGTAAGTGATCTGAACGTTTCATGATGATCGCACATTCCTATAGGGGGTCAAACCATGTCCCAAAGGTCACCGGACCTGGTGTCACTTTAAAGAAGTAGTCCAGTTACACATTTGTGGGCTTTTAACTTGGCTTCTGAATATCCTAGAGAGGTCAGGTTTGTTTTAGAGTACTCCAGTTAACAGCCCCCATTACCCCAAAGAGGAATGGAGTCATTAGCACTTATGGTTTTTAAATGGCACCCAGAATTATGTTGCACGAAGCACACTTTCACATCATTCTGGGTTCATTTGTGTGAAAACAAGGTCCAATCAGACTGAAACGTTACAGGAAGTTAGAATCTATTGAGTTGTAAGTGATCTGAACGTTTCATGATGATAGCACTTTCCTAAGGGGGTCAAACCATGTCCCAAAGGTCACCGGATCTGGTGTCAATTTAAAGAAGTAGTCCAGTTACACATTTGTGGGCTTATAACTTGGCTTCTGAATGTCCTAGAGAGATCAGGTTTATTTTAGTGTACTCCAATCAACAGCCCCTACAACCACAAAAAGGAATGGAGTCATTAGCACTT
The DNA here is from genome assembly GCF_043380555.1 of Nothobranchius furzeri. Classification (NCBI taxonomy): domain Eukaryota; kingdom Metazoa; phylum Chordata; class Actinopteri; order Cyprinodontiformes; family Nothobranchiidae; genus Nothobranchius; species Nothobranchius furzeri. Next base: position 6,453,461 of record NC_091753.1, read on the forward strand.
ATGGTTTGTAAATGGCACCCAGAATTATGTTGCACGAAGCACTATTTCACATCATTCTGGGTCCATTTGTGTGAAAACAAGGTCCAATCAGGCTGAAACGTTACAAGAAGGTAGAATCTATTGAGTTGTAAGTGATCTGAACATTTCATGATGATAGCACTTTCCTAAGGGGGTCAAACCATGTCCCAAAGGTCACCGGATCTGGTGTCAATTTAAAGAAGTAGTCCAGTTACACCTTTGTGGGCTTATAACTTGGCTTCTGAATGTCCTAGAGAGGTAAGGTTTGTTTTAGTGTACTCCAATCTACAGCCCCTACAACCACAAAAAGGAATGGAGTCATTAGCACTTATGGTTTGTAAATGGCACCCAGAATTATGTTGCACGAAGCACAATTTCACATCATTCTGGGTTCATTTGTGTGAAAACAAGGTCCAATCAGGCTGAAACGTTACAGGAAGGTAGAATCTATTGAGTTGTAAGTGATCTGAACGTTTAATGATGATAGCACGTTCCTAAGGGGGTCAAACCATGTCCCAAAGGTCACCGGATCTGGTGTCAATTTAAATAAGTAGTCCAGTTACACATTTGTGGGCTTATAACTTGGCTTCTGAATGTCCTAGAGAGATCAGGTTTATTGTAGTGTACTCCAATCAACAGCCCCTACAACCACAAAAAGGAATGGAGTCATTAGCACTTATGGTTTGTAAATGGCACCCAGAATTATGTTGCACGAAGCACTATTTCACATCATTCTGGGTCCATTTGTGTGAAAACAAGGTCCAATCAGGCTGAAACGTTACAGGAAGGTAGAATCTATTGAGTTGTAAGTGATCTGAACGTTTAATGATGATAGCACTTTCCTAAGGGGGTCAAACCATGTCCCAAAGGTCACCGGATCTGGTGTCAATTTAAAGAAGTAGTCCAGTTACACATTTATGGGCTTATAACTTGGCTTCTGAAGGTCCTATAGCGATCAGGTTTGTTTTAGTGTACTCCAATCAACAGCCCCTACAACCACAAAAAGGAATGGAGTCATTAGCACTTATGGCTTTTAAATGGCACCCAGAATTATGTTGCACGAAGCACAATTTCACATCATTCTGGGTTCATTTGTGTGAAAACAAGGTCCAATCAGGCTGAAACGTTACATGAAGGTAGAATCTATTGAGTTGTATGTGATCTGAAGGTTTCATGATGATAGCACTTTCCTAAGGGGGTCAAACCATGTCTCAAAGGTCAGCGGATCTGGCGTCAATTTAAAGAAGTAGTCCAGTTACACATTTGTGGGCTTATAACTTGGCTTCTGAATGTCCTAGAGCGATCAGGTTTGTTTTAGTGTACTCCAATCAACAGCCCCTAGAACCCCAAAAAGGAATGGAGACATTAGCACTTATGGTTTTTAAATGGCACCCAGAATTATGTTGCACGAAGCACAATTTCACATCATTCTGGGTTCATTTGTGTGAAAACAAGGTCCAATCAGGCTGAATCGTTACAGGAAGGTAGAATCTATTGAGTTGTAAGTGATCTGAACGTTTCATGATGATAGCACTTTCCTAAGGGGGTCAAACAATGTCCCAAAGGTCACCGGATCTGGTGTCAATTTAAAGAAGTAGTCCAGTTACACATTTGTGGGCTTATAACTTGGCTTCTGAATGTCCTAGAGCGATCAGGTTTGCTTTAGTGTACTCCAATCAACAGCCCCTACAACCACAAACAGGAATGGAGACATTAGCACTTATGGTTTTTAAATGGCACCCAGAATTATGTTGCACGAAGCACAATTTCACATCATTCTGGGTTCATTTGTGTGAAAACAAGGTCCAATCAGGCTGAAACAATACAGGAAGGTAGAATCTATTGAGTTGTAAGTGATCTGAACGTTTCATGATGATCGCACTTTCCTAAGGGGGTCAAACCATGTCCCAAAGGTCACCGGATCTGGTGTCACTTTAAAGAAGTAGTCCAGTTACACATTTGTGGGCTTATAACTTGGCTTCTGAATGTCCTAGAGAGGTCAGGGTTGTTTTAGTGTACTCCAATCAACAGCCCCTACAACCACAAAAAGGAATGGAGTCATTAGCACTTATGGTTTGTAAATGGCACCCAGAATTATGTTGCACGAAGCACAATTTCACATCATTCTGGGTCCATTTGTGTGAAAACAAGGTCCAATCAGGCTGAAACGTTACAGGAAGGTAGAATCTATTGAGTTGTAAGTGATCTGAACGTTTCATGATGATAGCACTTTCCTAAGGGGGTCACACCATGTCCCAAATGTCACCGGATCTGGTGTCAATTTAAAGAAGTAGTCCAGTTACACATGTGTGGGCTTATAACTTGGCTTCTGAATGTCCTAGAGAGATCAGGTTTGTTTTAGTGTACTCCAATCAACAGCCCCTACAACCACAAAAAGGAATGGAGTCATTAGCACTTATGGTTTTTAAATGGCACCCAGAATTATGTTGCACGAAGCACAATTTCACATCATTCTGGGTCCATTTGTGTGAAAACAAGGTCCAATCAGGCTGAAACGCTACAAGAAGGTAGAATCTATTGAGTTGTAAGTGATCTGAACGTTTCATGATGATAGCACTTTCCTCAGGGGGTCAAACCATGTCCCAAAGGTCACCGGATCTGGTGTCAATTTAAAGAAGTAGTCCAGTTACACATTTGTGGGCTTATAACTTGGCTTCTGAATGTCCTAGAGAGATCAGGTTTATTTTAGTGTACTCCAATCAACAGCCCCTACAACCACAAAAAGGAATGGAGTCATTATCACTTATGGTTTGTACATGGCACCCAGAATTATGTTGCACGAAGCACTATTTCACATCATTCTGGGTCCATTTGTGTGAAAACAAGGTCCAATCAGGCTGAAACGTTACAGGAAGGTAGAATCTATTGAGTTGTAAGTGATCTGAACGTTTCATGATGATAGCACTTTCCTAAGGGGGTCAAACCATGTCCCAAAGGTCACCGGATCTGGTGTCAATTTAAAGAAGTAGTCCAGTTACACATGTGTGGGCTTATAACTTGGCTTCTGAATGTCCTAGAGAGATCAAGTTTATTTTAGTGTACTCCAATCAACAGCCCCTACAACCACAAAAAGGAATGGAGTCATTAGCACTTATGGTTTGTAAATGGCACCCAGAATTATGTTGCACGAAGCACTATTTCACATCATTCTGGGTCCATTTGTGTGAAAACAAGGTCCAATCAGGCTGAAACGTTACAAGAAGGTAGAATCTATTGAGTTGTAAGTGATCTGAACATTTCATGATGATAGCACTTTCCTAAGGGGGTCAAACCATGTCCCAAAGGTCACCGGATCTGGTGTCAATTTAAAGAAGTAGTCCAGTTACACCTTTGTGAGCTTATAACTTGGCTTCTGAATGTCCTAGAGAGGTTAGGTTTGTTTTAGTGTACTCCAATCTACAGCCCCTACAACCACAAAAAGGAATGGAGTCATTAGCACTTATGGTTTGTAAATGGCACCCAGAATTATGTTGCACGAAGCACAATTTCACATCATTCTGGGTCCATTTGTGTGAAAACAAGGTCCAGTCAGGCTGAAACGTTACAGGAAGGTAGAATCTATTGAGTTGTAAGTGATCTGAACGTTTAATGATGATAGCACTTTCCTAAGGGGGTCAAACCATGTCCCAAAGGTCACCGGATCTGGTGTCAATTTAAAGAAGTAGTCCAGTTACACATTTATGGGCTTATAACTTGGCTTCTGAAGGTCCTAGAGCGATCAGGTTTGTTTTAGTGTACTCCAATCAACAGCCCCTACAACCACAAAAAGGAATGGAGTCATTAGCACTTATGGCTTTTAAATGGCACCCAGAATTATGTTGCACGAAGCACAATTTCACATCATTCTGGGTTCATTTGTGTGAAAACAAGGTCCAATCAGGCTGAAACGTTACATGAAGGTAGAATCTATTGAGTTGTATGTGATCTGAAGGTTTCATGATGATAGCACTTTCCTAAGGGGGTCAAACCATGTCCCAAAGGTCACCGGATCTGGTGTCTAAAGAAGTAGTCCAGTTACACATTTGTGGGCTTATAACTTGGCTTCTGAATGTCCTAGAGAGATCAGGTTTGTTTTAGTATACTCCAATCAACAGCCCCTACAACCACAAAAAGGAATGGAGTCATTAGCACTTATGGTTTTTAAATGGCACCCAGAATTATGTTGCACGAAGCACAATTTCACATCATTCTGGGTTCATTTGTGTGAAAACAAGGTCCAATCAGGCTGAAACGTTACAGGAAGGTAGAATCTATTGAGTTGTAAGTGATCTGAACGTTTCATGATGATAGCACTTTCCTAAGGGGGTCAAACAATGTCCCAAAGGTCACCGGATCTGGTGTCAATTTAAAGAAGTAGTCCAGTTACACATTTGTGGGCTTATAACTTGGCTTCTGAATGTCCTAGAGCGATCAGGTTTGCTTTAGTGTACTCCAATCAGCAGCCCCTACAACCACAAACAGGAATGGAGACATTAGCACTTATGGTTTTTAAATGGCACCCAGAATTATGTTGCACGAAGCACAATTTCACATCATTCTGGGTTCATTTTTGTGAAAACAAGGTCCAATCAGGCTAAAACAATACAGGAAGGTAGAATCTATTGAGTTGTAAGTGATCTGAACGTTTCATGATGATCGCACTTTCCTAAGGGGGTCAAACCATGTCCCAAAGGTCACCGGATCTGGTGTCATTTTAAAGAAGTAGTCCAGTTACACATTTGTGGGCTTATAACTTGGCTTCTGAATGTCCTAGAGAGGTCAGGGTTGTTTTAGTGTACTCCAATCAATAGCCCCTACAACCACAAAAAGGAATGGAGTCATTAGCACTTATGGTTTGTAAATGGCACCCAGAATTATGTTGCACGAAGCACAATTTCACATCATTCTGGGTCCATTTGTGTGAAAACAAGGTCCAATCAGGCTGAAACGTTACAGGAAGGTAGAATCTATTGAGTTGTAAGTGATCTGAACGTTTCATGATGATAGCACTTTCCTAAGGGGGTCACACCATGTCCCAAAGGTCACCGGATCTGGTGTCAATTTAAAGAAGTAGTCCAGTTACACATGTGTGGGCTTATAACTTGGCTTCTGAATGTCCTAGAGAGATCAGGTTTGTTTTAGTGTACTCCAATCAACAGCCCCTACAACCACAAAAAGGAATGGAGTCATTAGCACTTATGGTTTTTAAATGGCACCCAGAATTATGTTGCACGAAGCACAATTTCACATCATTCTGGGTCCATTTGTGTGAAAACAAGGTCCAATCAGGCTGAAACGCTACAAGAAGGTAGAATCTATTGAGTTGTAAGTGATCTGAACGTTTCAAGATGATCGCACATTCCTATAGGGGGTAAAACCATGTCCCAAAGGTCACCGGGCCTGGTGTCACTTTAAAGAAGTAGTCCAGTTACACTTTTGTGGGCTTATAACTTGGCTTCTGAATGTCCTAGAGAGGTTAGGTTTGTTTTAGTGTACTCCAATCAACAGCCCCTACAACCACAAAAAGGAATGGAGTCATTAGCACTTATGGTTTGTAAATGGCACCCAGAATTATGTTGCACGAAGCACAATTTCACATCATTCTGGGTCCATTTGTGTGAAAACAAGGTCCAATCAGGCTGAAACGTTACAGGAAGGAAGAATCTATTGAGTTTTAAGTGATCTGAACGTTTCATGATGATAGCACTTTCCTAAGGGGGTCAAACCATGTCCCAAAGGTCACCGGATCTGGTGTCAATTTAAAGAAGTAGTCCAGTTACATATTTGTGGGCTTATAACTTGGCTTCTGAATGTCCTAGAGAGATCAGGTTTATTTTAGTGTACTCCAATCAACAGCCCCTACAACCACAAAAAGGAATGGAGTCATTAGCACTTATGGTTTTTAAATGGCACCCAGAATTATGTTGCACGAAGCACAATTTCACATCATTCTGGGTCCATTTGTGTGAAAACAAGGTCCAATCAGGCTGAAACGTTACAGGAAGGTAGAATCGATTGAGTTGTAAGTGATCTGAACGTTTCATGATGATAGCACTTTCCTAAGGGGGTCAAACCATGTCCCAAAGGTCACCGGATCAGGTGTCACTTTAAAGAAGTAGTCCAGTTACACCTTTGTGGGCTTATAACTTGGCTTCTGAATGTCCTAGAGAGGTTAGGTTTGTTTTAGTGTACTCCAATCAACAGCCCCTACAACCACAAAAAGGAATGGAGTCATTAGCACTTATGGTTTTTAAATGGCACCCAGAATTATGTTGCACGAAGCACAATTTCACATGATTCTGGGTCCATTTGTGTGAAAACAAGGTCCAATCAGGCTGAAACGTTACAGGAAGGTAGAATCTATTGAGTTGTAAGTGATCTGAACGTTTCATGATGATAGCACTTTCCTAAGGGGGTCAAACCATGTCCCAAAGGTCACCGGATCTGGTGTCACTTTAAAGAAGTAGTCCAGTTACACATTTGTGGGCTTATAACTTGGCTTCTGAATGTCCTAGAGAGATCAGGTTTATTTTAGTGTACTCCAATCAACAGCCCCTACAACCACAAAAAGGAATGGAGTCATTAGCACTTATGGTTTTTAAATGGCACCCAGAATTATGTTGCACGAAGCACAATTTCACATGATTCTGGGTCCATTTGTGTGAAAACAAGGTCCAATCAGGCTGAAACGTTACAGGAAGGTAGAATCTATTGAGTTGTAAGTGATCTGAACGTTTCATGATGATAGCACTTTCCTAAGGGGGTCAAACCATGTCCCAAAGGTCACCGGATCTGGTGTCACTTTAAAGAAGTAGTCCAGTTACACATTTGTGGGCTTATAACTTGGCTTCTGAATGTCCTAGAGAGGTCAGGTTTGTTTTAGTGTACTCCAATCAACAGCCCCTACAACCACAAAAAGGAATGGAGTCATTAGCACTTATGGTTTGTAAATGGCACCCAGAATTATGTTGCACGAAGCACAATTTCACATCATTCTGGGTCCATTTGTGTTAAAACAAGGTCCAATCAGGCTGAAACATTACAGGAAGGTAGAATCTATTAAGTTGTAAGTGATCTGAACGTTTCATGATGATAGCACTTCCCTAAGGGGGTCAAACCATGTCCCAAAGGTCACCGGATCTGGTGTCTAAAGAAGTAGTCCAGTTACAAATTTGTGGGCTTATAACTTAGCTTCTGAATGTCCTAGAGAGATCAGGTTTGTTTTAGTATACTCCAATCAACATACCCTACAACCACAAAAAGGAATGGAGATATTAGCACTTATGGTTTGTAAATGGCACCCAGAATTATTTTGAACGAAGCACAATTTCACATCATTCTGGGTTCATTTGTGTGAAAACAAGGTCCAATCAGGCTGAAACGTTACTGGAAGCTAGAATCTATTGAGTTGTAAGTGATCTGAACGTTTCATGATGATAGCGCTTTCCTAAGGGGGTCAAACCATGTCCCAAAGGTCACCGGATCTGGTGTCAATTTAAAGAAGTAGTCCAGTTACACATTTGTGGGCTTATAACTTGGCTTCTGAATGTCCTAGAGAGATCAGGTTTGTTTTAGTATACTCCAATCAACAGCCCCTACAACCACAAAAAGGAATGGAGTCATTAGCACTTATGGTTTGTAAATGGCACCCAGAATTATGTTGCACGAAGCACAATTTCACATCATTCTGGGTCCATTTGTGTGAAAACAAGGTCCAATCAGGCTGATACGTTACAAGAAGGTAGAATCTATTGAGTTGTAAGTGATCTGAACGTTTCATGATGATAGCACTTTCCTAAGGGGGTCAAACCATGTCCCAAAGGTCACCGGATCTGGTGTCAATTTAAAGAAGTAGTCCAGTTACACATTTGTGGGCTTATAACTTGGCTTCTGAATGTCCTAGAGAGATCAGGTTTGTTTTAATGTACTCCAATCAACAGCCCCTACAACCACAAAAAGGAATGGAGTCATTACCATTTATGGTTTGTAAATGGCACCCAGAATTATGTTGCACGAAGCACAATTTCACATCATTCTGGGTTCATTTGTGTGAAAACAAGGTCCAATCAGGCTGAAACGTTACAGGAAGGTAGAATCTATTTAGTTGTAAGTGATCTGAACGTTTCATGATTATAGCGCTTTCCTAAGCGGATCAAACCATGTCCCAAAGGTCACCGGATCATGTGTCAATTTAAAGAAGTAGTCCAGTTACACATTTGTGGGCTTATAACTTGGCTTCTGAATGTCCTAGAGAGATCAGGTTTGTTTTAGTGTACTCCAATCAACAGCCCCTACAACCACAAAAGGAATGGAGTCATTAGCCTTATGGTTTGTAAATGGCACCCAGAATTATGTTGCACGAAGCACAATTTCACATCATTCTGGGTCCATTTGTGTGAAAACAAGGTCCAATCAGGCTGAAACATTACAAGAAGGTAGAATCTATTGAGTTGTAAGTGATCTGAACGTTTCATGATGATCTCACATTCCCATAGGGGGTCAAACCATGTCCCAAAGGTCACCGGATCTGGTGTCAATTTAAAGAAGTAGTCCAGTTACACATTTGTGGGCTTATAACTTGGCTTCTGAATGTCCTAGAGCGATCAGGTTTGCTTTAGTGTACTCCAATCAACAGCCCCTACAACCACAAAAAGGAATGGAGACATTAGCACTTATGGTTTTTAAATGGCACCCAGAATTATGTTGCACGAAGCACAATTTCACATCATTCTGGGTCCATTTGTGTGAAAACAAGGTCCAATCAGGCTGAAACGCTACAAGAAGGTAGAATCTATTGAGTTGTAAGTGATCTGAACATTTCAAGATGATCGCACATTCCTATAGGGGGTAAAACCATGTCCCAAAGGTCACCGGGCCTGGTGTCACCTTAAAGAAGTAGTCCAGTTACACCTTTGTGGGCTTATAACTTGGCTTCTGAATGTCCTAGAGAGGTTAGGTTTGTTTTAGTGTACTCCAATCAACAGCCCCTACAACCACAAAAGGAATGGAGTCATTAGCACTTATGGTTTGTAAATGGCACCCAGAATTATGTTGCACGAATCACAATTTCATATCATTCTGGGTCCATTTGTGTGAAAACAAGGTCCAATCAGGCTGAAATGTTACAGGAAGGTAGAATCTATTGAGTTGTAAGTGATCTGAACGTTTCATGATGATAGCACTTTCCTAAGGGGGTCAAACCATGTCCCAAAGGTCACCGGATCTGGTGTCAATTTAAAGAAGTAGTCCAGTTACACATTTGTGGGCTTATAACTTTGCTTCTGAATGTCCTAGAGAGATCAGGTTTATTTTAGTGTACTCCAATAAACAGTCCCTACAACTACAAAAAGGAATGGAGTCATTAGCACTTATGGTTTTTAAATGGCACCCAGAATTATGTTGCACGAAGCACAATTTCACATCATTCTGGGTTCATTTGTGTGAAAACAAGGTCCAATCAGGCTGAAACATTACAGGAAGGTATAATCTATTTAGTTGTAAGTGATCTGAACGTTTCATGATGATAGCGCTTTCCTAAGGGGATCAAACCATGTCCCAAAGGTCACCGGATCTGGTGTAAATTTAAAGAAGTAGTCCAGTTACACATTTGTGGGCTTATAACTTGGCTTCTGAATGTCCTAGAGAGATCAGGTTTGTTTTAGTGTACTCCAATCAACAGCCCCTACAACCACAAAAGGAATGGAGTCATTAGCACTTTTGGTTTGTAAATGGCACCCAGAATTATGTTGCACGAAGCACAATTTCACATCATTCTGGGTCCATTTGTGTGAAAACAAAGTCCAATCAGGCTGAAACATTACAAGAAGGTAGAATCTATTGAGTTGTAAGTGATCTGAACGTTTCATGATGATCTCACATTCCCATAGGGGGTCAAACCATGTCCCAAAGGTCACCGGGCCTGGTGTCACTTTAAAGAAGTAGTCCATTTACACCTTTGTGGGCTTATAACTTGGCTTCTGAATGTCCTAGAGAGGTCAGGTTTGTTTTAGTGTACTCTAATCAACAGCCCCTACAACCACAAAAAGGAATGGAGTCATTAGCACTTATGGTTTGTAAATGGCACCCAGAATTATGTTGCACGAAGCACAATTTCACATCATTCTGAGTCCATTTGTGTGAAAACAAGGTCCAATCAGGCTGAAACGTTACAGGAAGTAAAATCTATTGAGTTGTAAGTGATCTGAACGTTTCATGATGATAGCACTTTCCTAAGGGGGTCAAACCATGTCCCAAAGGTCACCGGATCTGGTGTCAATTTAAAGAAGTAGTCCAGGTACACATTTGTGGACTTATAACTTGGCTTCTGAATGTCCTAGAGAGATCAGGTTTGTTTTAATGTACTCCAATCAACAGCCCCTACAACCACAAAAAGGAATGGAGTCATTAGCATTTATGGTTTGTAAATGGCACCCAGAATTATGTTGCACGAAGCACAATTTCACATCATTCTGGGTTCATTTGTGTGAAAACAAGGTCCAATCAGGCTGAAACGTTACAGGAAGGTAGAATCTATTGAGTTGTAAGTGATCTGAACGTTTCATGATGATAGCACTTTCCTAAGGGGGTCAAACCATGTCCCAAAGGTCACCGGATCTGGTGTCAATTTAAAGAAGTAGTCCAGTTACACATTTGTGGGCTTATAACTTGGCTTCTGAATGTCCTAGAGAGATCAGGTTTATTGTAGTGTACTCCAATCAACAGCCCCTACAACCACAAAAAGGAATGGAGTCATTAGCACTTATGGTTTGTAAATGGCACCCAGAATTATGTTGCACGAAGCACAATTTCACATCATTCTGGGTCCATTTGTGTTAAAACAAGGTCCAATCAGGCTGAAACATTACAGGAAGGTAGAATCTATTAAGTTGTAAGTGATCTGAACGTTTCATGATGATAGCACTTCCCTAAGGGGGTCAAACCATGTCCCAAAGGTCACCGGGCCTGGTGTCACTTTAAAGAAGTAGTCCATTTACACCTTTGTGGGCTTATAACTTGGCTTCTGAATGTCCTAGAGAGGTCAGGTTTGTTTTAGTGTACTCTAATCAACAGCCCCTACAACCACAAAAAGGAATGGAGTCATTAGCACTTATGGTTTGTAAATGGCACCCAGAATTATGTTGCACGAAGCACAATTTCACAACATTCTGAGTCCATTTGTGTGAAAACAAGGTCCAATCAGGCTGAAACGTTACAGGAAGTAAAATCTATTGAGTTGTAAGTGATCTGAACGTTTCATGATGATAGCACTTTCCTAAGGGGGTCAAACCATGTCCCAAAGGTCACCGGATCTGGTGTCAATTTAAAGAAGTAGTCCAGGTACACATTTGTGGACTTATAACTTGGCTTCTGAATGTCCTAGAGAGATCAGGTTTGTTTTAATGTACTCCAATCAACAGCCCCTACAACCACAAAAAGGAATGGAGTCATTAGCATTTATGGTTTGTAAATGGCACCCAGAATTATGTTGCACGAAGCACAATTTCACATCATTCTGGGTTCATTTGTGTGAAAACAAGGTCCAATCAGGCTGAAACGTTACAGGAAGGTAGAATCTATTGAGTTGTAAGTGATCTGAACGTTTCATGATGATAGCACTTTCCTAAGGGGGTCAAACCATGTCCCAAAGGTCACCGGATCTGGTGTCAATTTAAAGAAGTAGTCCAGTTACACATTTGTGGGCTTATAACTTGGCTTCTGAATGTCCTAGAGAGATCAGGTTTATTGTAGTGTACTCCAATCAACAGCCCCTACAACCACAAAAAGGAATGGAGTCATTAGCACTTATGGTTTGTAAATGGCACCCAGAATTATGTTGCACGAAGCACAATTTCACATCATTCTGGGTCCATTTGTGTTAAAACAAGGTCCAATCAGGCTGAAACATTACAGGAAGGTAGAATCTATTAAGTTGTAAGTGATCTGAACGTTTCATGATGATAGCACTTCCCTAAGGGGGTCAAACCATGTCCCAAAGGTCACCGGATCTGGTGTCTAAAGAAGTAGTCCAGTTACAAATTTGTGGGCTTATAACTTGGCTTCTGAATGTCCTAGAGAGATCAGGTTTGTTTTAGTATACTCCAATCAACATACCCTACAACCACAAAAAGGAATGGAGATATTAGCACTTATGGTTTGTAAATGGCACCAGAATTATTTTGCACGAAGCACAATTTCACATCATTCTGGGTTCATTTGTGTGAAAACAAGGTCCAATCAGGCTGAAACGTTACTGGAAGCTAGAATCTATTGAGTTGTAAGTGATCTGAACGTTTCATGATGATAGCGCTTTCCTAAGGGGGTCAAACCATGTCCCAAAGGTCACCGGATCTGGTGTCAATTTAAAGAAGTAGTCCAGTTACACATTTGTGGGCTTATAACTTGGCTTCTGAATGTCCTAGAGAGATCAGGTTTGTTTTAGTATACTCCAATCAACAGCCCCTACAACCACAAAAAGGAATGGAGTCATTAGCACTTATGGTTTGTAAATGGCACCCAGAATTATGTTGCACGAAGCACAATTTCACATCATTCTGGGTTCATTTGTGTGAAAACAAGGTCCAATCAGGCTGATACGTTACAAGAAGGTAGAATCTATTGAGTTGTAAGTGATCTGAACGTTTCATGATGATAGCACTTTCCTAAGGGGGTCAAACCATGTCCCAAAGGTCACCGGATCTGGTGTCAATTTAAAGAAGTAGTCCAGTTACACATTTGTGGGCTTATAACTTGGCTTCTGAATGTCCTAGAGAGGTTAGGTTTGTTTTAGTGTACTCCAATCAACAGCCCCTACAACCACAAAAAGGAATGGAGTCATTAGCACTTATGGTTTGTAAATGGCACCCAGAATTATGTTGCACGAAGCACAATTTCACATCATTCTGGGTTCATTTGTGTGAAAACAAAGTCCAATCAGGCTGAAACATTACAAGAAGGTAGAATCTATTGAGTTGTAAGTGATCTGAACGTTTCATGATGATCTCACATTCCCATAGGGGGTCAAACCATGTCCCAAAGGTCACCGGGCCTGGTGTCACTTTAAAGAAGTAGTCCATTTACACCTTTGTGGGCTTATAACTTGGCTTCTGAATGTCCTAGAGAGGTCAGGTTTGTTTTAGTGTACTCTAATCAACAGCCCCTACAACCACAAAAAGGAATGGAGTCATTAGCACTTATGGTTTGTAAATGGCACCCAGAATTATGTTGCACGAAGCACAATTTCACATCATTCTGAGTCCATTTGTGTGAAAACAAGGTCCAATCAGGCTGAAACGTTACAGGAAGTAAAATCTATTGAGTTGTAAGTGATCTGAACGTTTCATGATGATAGCACTTTCCTAAGGGGGTCAAACCATGTCCCAAAGGTCACCGGATCTGGTGTCAATTTAAAGAAGTAGTCCAGGTACACATTTGTGGACTTATAACTTGGCTTCTGAATGTCCTAGAGAGATCAGGTTTGTTTTAATGTACTCCAATCAACAGCCCCTACAACCACAAAAAGGAATGGAGTCATTAGCATTTATGGTTTGTAAATGGCACCCAGAATTATGTTGCACGAAGCACAATTTCACATCATTCTGGGTTCATTTGTGTGAAAACAAGGTCCAATCAGGCTGAAACGTTACAGGAAGGTAGAATCTATTGAGTTGTAAGTGATCTGAACGTTTCATGATGATAGCACTTTCCTAAGGGGGTCAAACCATGTCCCAAAGGTCACCGGATCTGGTGTCAATTTAAAGAAGTAGTCCAGTTACACATTTGTGGGCTTATAACTTGGCTTCTGAATGTCCTAGAGAGATCAGGTTTATTGTAGTGTACTCCAATCAACAGCCCCTACAACCACAAAAAGGAATGGAGTCATTAGCACTTATGGTTTGTAAATGGCACCCAGAATTATGTTGCACGAAGCACAATTTCACATCATTCTGGGTCCATTTGTGTTAAAACAAGGTCCAATCAGGCAGAAACATTACAGGAAGGTAGAATCTATTAAGTTGTAAGTGATCTGAACGTTTCATGATGATAGCACTTCCCTAAGGGGGTCAAACCATGTCCCAAAGGTCACCGGGCCTGGTGTCACTTTAAAGAAGTAGTCCATTTACACCTTTGTGGGCTTATAACTTGGCTTCTGAATGTCCTAGAGAGGTCAGGTTTGTTTTAGTGTACTCTAATCAACAGCCCCTACAACCACAAAAAGGAATGGAGTCATTAGCACTTATGGTTTGTAAATGGCACCCAGAATTATGTTGCACGAAGCACAATTTCACATCATTCTGAGTCCATTTGTGTGAAAACAAGGTCCAATCAGGCTGAAACGTTACAGGAAGTAAAATCTATTGAGTTGTAAGTGATCTGAACGTTTCATGATGATAGCACTTTCCTAAGGGGGTCAAACCATGTCCCAAAGGTCACCGGATCTGGTGTCAATTTAAAGAAGTAGTCCAGGTACACATTTGTGGACTTATAACTTGGCTTCTGAATGTCCTAGAGAGATCAGGTTTGTTTTAATGTACTCCAATCAACAGCCCCTACAACCACAAAAAGGAATGGAGTCATTAGCATTTATGGTTTGTAAATGGCACCCAGAATTATGTTGCACGAAGCACAATTTCACATCATTCTGGGTTCATTTGTGTGAAAACAAGGTCCAATCAGGCTGAATCGTTACAGGAAGGTAGAATCTATTGAGTTGTAAGTGATCTGAACGTTTCATGATGATAGCACTTTCCTAAGGGGGTCAAACCATGTCCCAAAGGTCACCGGATCTGGTGTCAATTTAAAGAAGTAGTCCAGTTACACATTTGTGGGCTTATAACTTGGCTTCTGAATGTCCTAGAGAGATCAGGTTTATTGTAGTGTACTCCAATCAACAGCCCCTACAACCACAAAAAGGAATGGAGTCATTAGCACTTATGGTTTGTAAATGGCACCCAGAATTATGTTGCACGAAGCACAATTTCACATCATTCTGGGTCCATTTGTGTTAAAACAAGGTCCAATCAGGCTGAAACATTACAGGAAGGTAGAATCTATTAAGTTGTAAGTGATCTGAACGTTTCATGATGATAGCACTTCCCTAAGGGGGTCAAACCATGTCCCAAAGGTCACCGGATCTGGTGTCTAAAGAAGTAGTCCAGTTACAAATTTGTGGGCTTATAACTTGGCTTCTGAATGTCCTAGAGAGATCAGGTTTGTTTTAGTATACTCCAATCAACATACCCTACAACCACAAAAAGGAATGGAGATATTAGCACTTATGGTTTGTAAATGGCACCAGAATTATTTTGCACGAAGCACAATTTCACATCATTCTGGGTTCATTTGTGTGAAAACAAGGTCCAATCAGGCTGAAACGTTACTGGAAGCTAGAATCTATTGAGTTGTAAGTGATCTGAACGTTTCATGATGATAGCGCTTTCCTAAGGGGGTCAAACCATGTCCCAAAGGTCACCGGATCTGGTGTCAATTTAAAGAAGTAGTCCAGTTACACATTTGTGGGCTTATAACTTGGCTTCTGAATGTCCTAGAGAGATCAGGTTTGTTTTAGTATACTCCAATCAACAGCCCCTACAACCACAAAAAGGAATGGAGTCATTAGCACCTATGGTTTGTAAATGGCACCCAGAATTATGTTGCACGAAGCACAATTTCACATCATTCTGGGTCCATTTGTGTGAAAACAAGGTCCAATCAGGCTGATACGTTACAAGAAGGTAGAATCTATTGAGTTGTAAGTGATCTGAACGTTTCATGATGATAGCACTTTCCTAAGGGGGTCAAACCATGTCCCAAAGGTCACCGGATCTGGTGTCAATTTAAAGAAGTAGTCCAGTTACACATTTGTGGGCTTATAACTTGGCTTCTGAATGTCCTAGAGAGGTTAGGTTTGTTTTAGTGTACTCCAATCAACAGCCCCTACAACCACAAAAAGGAATGGAGTCATTAGCACTTATGGTTTGTAAATGGCACCCAGAATTATGTTGCACGAAGCACAATTTCACATCATTCTGGGTCCATTTGTGTGAAAACAAGGTCCAATCAGGCTGAAATGTTACAGGAAGGTAGAATCTATTGAGTTGTAAGTGATCTGAACGTTTCATGATGATAGCACTTTCCTAAGGGGGTCAAACCATGTCCCAAAGGTCACCGGATCTGGTGTCAATTTAAAGAAGTAGTCCAGTTACACATTTGTGGGCTTATAACTTGGCTTCTGAATGTCCTAGAGAGATCAGGTTTATTTTAGTGTACTCCAATAAACAGTCCCTACAACTACAAAAAGGAATGGAGTCATTAGCACTTATGGTTTTTAAATGGCACCCAGAATTATGTTGCACGAAGCACAATTTCACATCATTCTGGGTTCATTTGTGTGAAAACAAGGTCCAATCAGGCTGAAACATTACAGGAAGGTAGAATCTATTTAGTTGTAAGTGATCTGAACGTTTCATGATGATAGCGCTTTCCTAAGGGGATCAAACCATGTCCCAAAGGTCACCGGATCTGGTGTAAATTTAAAGAAGTAGTCCAGTTACACATTTGTGGGCTTATAACTTGGCTTCTGAATGTCCTAGAGAGATCAGGTTTGTTTTAGTGTACTCCAATCAACAGCCCCTACAACCACAAAAGGAATGGAGTCATTAGCACTTTTGGTTTGTAAATGGCACCCAGAATTATGTTGCACGAAGCACAATTTCACATCATTCTGGGTCCATTTGTGTGAAAACAAAGTCCAATCAGGCTGAAACATTACAAGAAGGTAGAATCTATTGAGTTGTAAGTGATCTGAACGTTTCATGATGATCTCACATTCCCATAGGGGGTCAAACCATGTCCCAAAGGTCACCGGGCCTGGTGTCACTTTAAAGAAGTAGTCCATTTACACCTTTGTGGGCTTATAACTTGGCTTCTGAATGTCCTAGAGAGGTCAGGTTTGTTTTAGTGTACTCTAATCAACAGCCCCTACAACCACAAAAAGGAATGGAGTCATTAGCACTTATGGTTTGTAAATGGCACCCAGAATTATGTTGCACGAAGCACAATTTCACATCATTCTGAGTCAATTTGTGTGAAAACAAGGTCCAATCAGGCTGAAACGTTACAGGAAGTAAAATCTATTGAGTTGTAAGTGATCTGAACGTTTCATGATGATAGCACTTTCCTAAGGGGGTCAAACCATGTCCCAAAGGTCACCGGATCTGGTGTCAATTTAAAGAAGTAGTCCAGGTACACATTTGTGGACTTATAACTTGGCTTCTGAATGTCCTAGAGAGATCAGGTTTGTTTTAATGTACTCCAATCAACAGCCCCTACAACCACAAAAAGGAATGGAGTCATTAGCATTTATGGTTTGTAAATGGCACCCAGAATTATGTTGCACGAAGCACAATTTCACATCATTCTGGGTTCATTTGTGTGAAAACAAGGTCCAATCAGGCTGAAACGTTACAGGAAGGTAGAATCTATTGAGTTGTAAGTGATCTGAACGTTTCATGATGATAGCACTTTCCTAAGGGGGTCAAACCATGTCCCAAAGGTCACCGGATCTGGTGTCAATTTAAAGAAGTAGTCCAGTTACACATTTGTGGGTTTATAACGTGGCTTCTGAATGTCCTAGAGAGATCAGGTTTATTGTAGTGTACTCCAATCAACAGCCCCTACAACCACAAAAAGGAATGGAGTCATTAGCACTTATGGTTTGTAAATGGCACCCAGAATTATGTTGCACGAAGCACAATTTCACATCATTCTGGGTCCATTTGTGTTTTAAACAAGGTCCAATCAGGCTGAAACATTACAGGAAGGTAGAATCTATTAAGTTGTAAGTGATCTGAACGTTTCATGATGATAGCACTTCCCTAAGGGGGTCAAACCATGTCCCAAAGGTCACCGGATCTGGTGTCTAAAGAAGTAGTCCAGTTACAAATTTGTGGGCTTATAACTTGGCTTCTGAATGTCCTAGAGAGATCAGGTTTGTTTTAGTATACTCCAATCAACATACCCTACAACCACAAAAAGGAATGGAGATATTAGCACTTATGGTTTGTAAATGGCACCAGAATTATTTTGCACGAAGCACAATTTCACATCATTCTGGGTTCATTTGTGTGAAAACAAGGTCCAATCAGGCTGAAACGTTACTGGAAGCTAGAATCTATTGAGTTGTAAGTGATCTGAACGTTTCATGATGATAGCGCTTTCCTAAGGGGGTCAAACCATGTCCCAAAGGTCACCGGATCTGGTGTCAATTTAAAGAAGTAGTCCAGTTACACATTTGTGGGCTTATAACTTGGCTTCTGAATGTCCTAGAGAGATCAGGTTTGTTTTAGTATACTCCAATCAACAGCCCCTACAACCACAAAAAGGAATGGAGTCATTAGCATTTATGGTTTGTAAATGGCACCCAGAATTATGTTGCACGAAGCACAATTTCACATCATTCTGGGTTCATTTGTGTGAAAACAAGGTCCAATCAGGCTGAAACGTTACAGGAAGGTAGAATCTATTTAGTTGTAAGTGATCTGAACGTTTCATGATTGTAGCGCTTTCCTAAGTGGATCAAACCATGTCCCAAAGGTCACCGGATCATGTGTCAATTTAAAGAAGTAGTCCAGTTACACATTTGTGGGCTTATAACTTGGCTTCTGAATGTCCTAGAGAGATCAGGTTTGTTTTAGTGTACTCCAATCAACAGCCCCTACAACCACAAAAGGAATGGAGTCATTAGCCTTATGGTTTGTAAATGGCACCCAGAATTATGTTGCACGAAGCACAATTTCACATCATTCTGGGTCCATTTGTGTGAAAACAAGGTCCAATCAGGCTGAAACATTACAAGAAGATAGAATCTATTGAGTTGTAAGTGATCTGAACGTTTCATGATGATCTCACATTCCCATAGGGGGTCAAACCATGTCCCAAAGGTCACCGGGCCTGGTGTCACTTTAAAGAAGTAGTCCAGTTACACCTTTGTGGGCTTATAACTTGGCTTCTGAATGTCCTAGAGAGGTCAGGTTTGTTTTAGTGTACTCCAATCAACAGCCCCTACAACCACAAAAAGGAATGGAGTCATTAGCACTTATGGTTTGTAAATGGCACCCAGATATATGTTGCACGAAGCACAATTTCACATCATTCTGGGTCCATTTGTGTGAAAACAAGGTCCAATCAGGCTGAAACGTTACAGGAAGGTAGAATCTATTGAGTTGTAAGTGATCTGAACGTTTCATGATGATAGCACTTTCCTAAGGGGGTCAAACCATGTCCCAAAGGTCACGGGATCTGGTGTCAATTTAAAGAAGTAGTCCAGTTACACATTTGTGGGCTTATAACTTGGCTTCTGAATGTCCTAGAGCGATCAGGTTTGCTTTAGTGTACTCCAGTCAACAGCCCCTACAACCACAAAAAGGAATGGAGACATTAGCACTTATGGTTTTTAAATGGCACCCAGAATTATGTTGCACGAAGCACAATTTCACATCATTCTGGGTCCATTTGTGTGAAAACAAGGTCCAGTCAGGCTGAAACGCTACAAGAAGGTAGAATCTATTGAGTTGTAAGTGATCTGAACATTTCAAGATGATCGCACATTCCTATAGGGGGTAAAACCATGTCCCAAAGGTCACCGGGCCTGGTGTCACTTTAAAGAAGTAGTCCAGTTACACCTTTGTGGGCTTATAACTTGGCTTCTGAATGTCCTAGAGAGGTTAGGTTTGTTTTAGTGTACTCCAATCAACAGCCCCTACAACCACAAAAAGGAATGGAGTCATTAGCACTTATGGTTTGTAAATGGCACCCAGAATTATGTTGCACGAAGCACAATTTCACATCATTCTGGGTCCATTTGTGTGAAAACAAGGTCCAATCAGGCTGAAACGTTACAGGAAGGTAGAATCTATTGAGTTGTAAGTGATCTGAACGTTTCATGATGATAGCACTTTCCTAAGGGGGTCAAACCATGTCCCAAAGGTCACCGGATCTGGTGTCAATTTAAAGAAGTAGTCCAGTTACACATTTGTGGGCTTATAACTTGGCTTCTGAATGTCCTAGAGAGATCAGGTTTATTTTAGTGTACTCCAATAAACAGTCCCTACAACAACAAAAAGGAATGGAGTCATTAGCACTTATGGTTTTTAAATGGCACCCAGAATTATGTTGCACGAAGCACAATTTCACATCATTCTGGGTTCATTTGTGTGAAAACAAGGTCCAATCAGACTGAAACGTTACAGGAAGGTAGAATCTATTTAGTTGTAAGTGATCTGAACGTTTCATGATGATAGCGCTTTCCTAAGGGGATCAAACCATGTCCCAAAGGTCACCGGATCTGGTGTAAATTTAAAGAAGTAGTCCAGTTACACATTTGTGGGCTTATAACTTGGCTTCTGAATGTCCTAGAGAGATCAGGTTTGTTTTAGTGTACTCCAATCAACAGCCCCTACAACCACAAAAGGAATGGAGTCATTAGCACTTTTGGTTTGTAAATGGCACCCAGAATTATGTTGCACGAAGCACAATTTCACATCATTCTGGGTCCATTTGTGTGAAAACAAAGTCCAATCAGGCTGAAACATTACAAGAAGGTAGAATCTATTGAGTTGTAAGTGATCTGAACGTTTCATGATGATCTCACATTCCCATAGGGGGTCAAACCATGTCCCAAAGGTCACCGGATCTGGTGTCAATTTAAAGAAGTAGTCCAGTTACACATTTGTGGGCTTATAACTTGGCTTCTGAATGTCCTAGAGAGATCAGGTTTGTTTTAGTATACTCCAATCAACAGCCCCTACAACCACAAAAAGGAATGGAGTCATTAGCACTTATGGTTTGTAAATGGCACCCAGAATTATGTTGCACGAAGCACAATTTCACATCATTCTGGGTCCATTTGTGTGAAAACAAGGTCCAATCAGGCTGATACGTTACAAGAAGGTAGAATCTATTGAGTTGTAAGTGATCTGAACGTTTCATGATGATAGCACTTTCCTAAGGGGGTCAAACCATGTCCCAAAGGTCACCGGATCTGGTGTCAATTTAAAGAAGTAGTCCAGTTACACATTTGTGGGCTTATAACTTGGCTTCTGAATGTCCTAGAGAGATCAGGTTTGTTTTAATGTACTCCAATCAACAGCCCCTACAACCACAAAAAGGAATGGAGTCATTAGCATTTATGGTTTGTAAATGGCACCCAGAATTATGTTGCACGAAGCACAATTTCACATCATTCTGGGTTCATTTGTGTGAAAACAAGGTCCAATCAGGCTGAAACGTTACAGGAAGGTAGAATCTATTTAGTTGTAAGTGATCTGAACGTTTCATGATTATAGCGCTTTCCTAAGTGGATCAAACCATGTCCCAAAGGTCACCGGATCATGTGTCAATTTAAAGAAGTAGTCCAGTTACACATTTGTGGGCTTATAACTTGGCTTCTGAATGTCCTAGAGAGATCAGGTTTGTTTTAGTGTACTCCAATCAACAGCCCCTACAACCACAAAAGGAATGGAGTCATTAGCCTTATGGTTTGTAAATGGCACCCAGAATTATGTTGCACGAAGCACAATTTCACATCATTCTGGGTCCATTTGTGTGAAAACAAGGTCCAATCAGGCTGAAACATTACAAGAAGGTAGAATCTATTGAGTTGTAAGTGATCTGAACGTTTCATGATGATTTCACATTCCCATAGGGGGTCAAACCATGTCCCAAAGGTCACCGGGCCTGGTGTCACTTAAAAGAAGTAGTCCAGTTACACCTTTGTGGGCTTATAACTTGGCTTCTGAATGTCCTAGAGAGGTCAGGTTTGTTTTAGTGTACTCCAATCAACAGCCCCTACAACCACAAAAAGGAATGGAGTCATTAGCACTTATGGTTTGTAAATGGCACCCAGAATTATGTTGCACGAAGCACTATTTCACATCATTCTGAGTCCATTTGTGTGAAAACAAGGTCCAATCAGGCTGAAACGTTACAGGAAGTAAAATCTATTGAGTTGTAAGTGATCTGAACGTTTCATGATGATAGCACTTTCCTAAGGGGGTCAAACCATGTCCCAAAGGTCACCGGATCTGGTGTCAATTTAAAGAAGTAGTCCAGTTACACATTTGTGGGCTTATAACTTGGCTTCTGAATGTCCTAGAGAGATCAGGTTTGTTTTAATGTACTCCAATCAACAGCCCCTACAACCACAAAAAGGAATGGAGTCATTAGCATTTATGGTTTGTAAATGGCACCCAGAATTATGTTGCACGAAGCACAATTTCACATCATTCTGGGTTCATTTGTGTGAAAACAAGGTCCAATCAGGCTGAAACGTTACAGGAAGGTAGAATCTATTTAGTTGTAAGTGATCTGAACGTTTCATGATTATAGCGCTTTCCTTAGCGGATCAAACCATGTCCCAAAGGTCACCGGATCATGTGTCAATTTAAAGAAGTAGTCCAGTTACACATTTGTGGGCTTATAACTTGGCTTCTGAATGTCCTAGAGAGATCAGGTTTGTTTTAGTGTACTCCAATCAACAGCCCCTACAACCACAAAAGGAATGGAGTCATTAGCCTTATGGTTTGTAAATGGCACCCAGAATTATGTTGCACGAAGCACAATTTCACATCATTCTGGGTCCATTTGTGTGAAAACAAGGTCCAATCAGGCTGAAACATTACAAGAAGGTAGAATCTATTGAGTTGTAAGTGATCTGAACGTTTCATGATGATCTCACATTCCCATAGGGGGTCAAACCATGTCCCAAAGGTCACCGGGCCTGGTGTCACTTTAAAGAAGTAGTCCAGTTACACCTTTGTGGGCTTATAACTTGGCTTCTGAATGTCCTAGAGAGGTCAGGTTTGTTTTAGTGTACTCCAATCAACAGCCCCTACAACCACAAAAAGGAATGGAGTCATTAGCACTTATGGTTTGTAAATGGCACCCAGAATTATGTTGCACGAAGCACAATTTCACATCATTCTGGGTCCATTTGTGTGAAAACAAGGTCCAATCAGGCTGAAACGTTACAGGAAGGTAGAATCTATTGAGTTGTAAGTGATCTGAACGTTTCATGATGATAGCACTTTCCTTAGGGGGTCAAACCATGTCCCAAAGGTCACCGGATCTGGTGTCAATTTAAAGAAGTAGTCCAGTTACACATTTGTGGGCTTATAACTTGGCTTCTGAATGTCCTAGAGCGATCAGGTTTGCTTTAGTGTACTCCAATCAACAGCCCCTACAACCACAAAAAGGAATGGAGACATTAGCACTTATGGTTTTTAAATGGCACCCAGAATTATGTTGCACGAAGCACAATTTCACATCATTCTGGGTCCATTTGTGTGAAAACAAGGTCCAATCAGGCTGAAACGCTACAAGAAGGTAGAATCTATTGAGTTGTAAGTGATCTGAACATTTCAAGATGATCGCACATTCCTATAGGGGGTAAAACCATGTCCCAAAGGTCACCGGGCCTGGTGTCACTTTAAAGAAGTAGTCCAGTTACACCTTTGTGGGCTTATAACTTGGCTTCTGAATGTCCTAGAGAGGTTAGGTTTGTTTTAGTGTACTCCAATCAACAGCCCCTACAACCACAAAAAGGAATGGAGTCATTAGCACTTATGGTTTGTAAATGGCACCCAGAATTATGTTGCACGAAGCACAATTTCACATCATTCTGGGTCCATTTGTGTGAAAACAAGGTCCAATCAGGCTGAAACGTTACAGGAAGGTAGAATCTATTGAGTTGTAAGTGATCTGAACGTTTCATGATGATAGCACTTTCCTAAGGGGGTCAAACCATGTCCCAAAGGTCACCGGATCTGGTGTCAATTTAAAGAA
Source organism: Nothobranchius furzeri (assembly GCF_043380555.1). NCBI lineage: Eukaryota > Metazoa > Chordata > Actinopteri > Cyprinodontiformes > Nothobranchiidae > Nothobranchius > Nothobranchius furzeri. The sequence continues at coordinate 6,477,317 of NC_091753.1, forward strand.
GTAGTCCAGTTACACATTTGTGGGCTTATAACTTGGCTTCTGAATAACCTAGAGAGATCAGGTTTATTTTAGTGTACTCCAATAAACAGTTCCTACAACTACAAAAAGGAATGGAGTCATTAGCACTTATGGTTTTTAAATGGCACCCAGAATTATGTTGCACGAAGCACAATTTCACATCATTCTGGGTTCATTTGTGTGAAAACAAGGTCCAATCAGGCTGAAACGTTACAGGAAGGTAGAATCTATTTAGTTGTAAGTGATCTGAACGTTTCATGATGATAGTGCTTTCCTAAGGGGATCAAACCATGTCCCAAAGGTCACCGGATCTGGTGTAAATTTAAAGAAGTAGTCCAGTTACACATTTGTGGGCTTATAACTTGGCTTCTGAATGTCCTAGAGAGATCAGGTTTGTTTTAGTGTACTCCAATCAACAGCCCCTACAACCACAAAAGGAATGGAGTCATTAGCACTTTTGGTTTGTAAATGGCACCCAGAATTATGTTGCACGAAGCACAATTTCACATCATTCTGGGTCCATTTGTGTGAAAACAAAGTCCAATCAGGCTGAAACATTACAAGAAGGTAGAATCTATTGAGTTGTAAGTGATCTGAACGTTTCATGATGATCTCACATTCCCATAGGGGGTCAAACCATGTCCCAAAGGTCACCGGGCCTGGTGTCACTTTAAAGAAGTAGTCCATTTACACCTTTGTGGGCTTATAACTTGGCTTCTGAATGTCCTAGAGAGGTCAGGTTTGTTTTAGTGTACTCCAATCAACAGCCCCTACAACCACAAAAAGGAATGGAGTCATTAGCACTTATGGTTTGTAAATGGCACCCAGAATTATGTTGCACGAAGCACAATTTCACATCATTCTGAGTCCATTTGTGTGAAAACAAGGTCCAATCAGGCTGAAACGTTACAGGAAGTAAAATCTATTGAGTTGTAAGTGATCTGAACGTTTCATGATGATAGCACTTTCCTAAGGGGGTCAAACCATGTCCCAAAGGTCACCGGATCTGGTGTCAATTTAAAGAAGTAGTCCAGTTACACATTTGTGGACTTATAACTTGGCTTCTGAATGTCCTAGAGAGATCAGGTTTGTTTTAATGTACTCCAATCAACAGCCCCTACAACCACAAAAAGGAATGGAGTCATTAGCATTTATGGTTTGTAAATGGCACCCAGAATTATGTTGCACAAAGCACAATTTCACATCATTCTGGGTTCATTTGTGTGAAAACAAGGTCCAATCAGGCTGAAACGTTACAGGAAGGTAGAATCTATTGAGTTGTAAGTGATCTGAACGTTTCATGATGATAGCACTTTCCTAAGGGGGTCAAACCATGTCCCAAAGGTCACCGGATCTGGTGTCAATTTAAAGAAGTAGTCCAGTTACACATTTGTGGGCTTATAACTTGGCTTCTGAATGTCCTAGAGCGATCAGGTTTGCTTTAGTGTACTCCAATCAACAGCCCCTACAACCACAAAAAGGAATGGAGACATTAGCACTTATGGTTTTTAAATGGCACCCAGAATTATGTTGCACGAAGCACAATTTCACATCATTCTGGGTTCATTTGTGTGAAAACAAGGTCCAATCAGGCTGAAACAATACAGGAAGGTAGAATCTATTGAGTTGTAAGTGATCTGAACGTTTCATGATGATCGCACTTTCCTAAGGGGGTCAAACCATGTCCCAAAGGTCACCGGATCTGGTGTCACTTTAAAGAAGTAGTCCAGTTACACATTTGTGGGCTTATAACTTGGCTTCTGAATGTCCTAGAGAGGTCAGGGTTGTTTTAGTGTACTCCAATCAACAGCCCCTACAACCACAAAAAGGAATGGAGTCATTAGCACTTATGGTTTTTAAATGGCACCCAGAATTATGTTGCACGAAGCACAATTTCACATCATTCTGGGTTCATTTGAGTGAAAACAAGGTCCAATCAGGCTGAAACGTTACAGGAAGGTAGAATCTACTGAGTTGTAAGTGATCTGTACGTTTCATGATGATAGCACTTTCCTAAGGGGGTCAAACCATGTCCCAAAGGTCACCGGATCTGGTGTCAATTTAAAGAAGTAGTCCAGTTACACATTTGTGGGCTTATAATTTGGCTTCTGAATGTCCTAGAGAGATCAGGTTTGTTTTAATGTACTCCAATCAACAGCCCCTACAACCACAAAAAGGAATGGAGTCATTAGCACTTATAGTTTGTAAGTGGCACCCAGAATTATGTTGCACGAAGCACAATTTCACATCATTCTGGGTCAATTTGTGGGAAAACAAGGTCCAATCCAGCTGAAACGCTACAAGAAGGTAGAATCTATTGAGTTGTAAGTGATCTGAACGTTTCAAGATGATCGCACATTCCTATAGGGGGTCAAACCATGTCCCAAAGGTCACCGGGCCAAGTGTCAATTTAAAGAAGTAGTCCAGTTACACATTTGTGGGCTTATAACTTGGCTTCTGAATGTCCTAGAGAGATCAGGTTTGTTTTAATGTACTCCAATCAACAGCCCCTACAACCACAAAAAGGAATGGAGTCATTAGCAATTATGGTTTGTAAATGGCACCCAGAATTATGTTGCACGAAGCACAATTTCACATCATTCTGGGTTCATTTGTGTGAAAACAAGGTCCAATCAGGCTGAAACGTTACAGAAAGGTAGAATCTATTGAGTTGTAAGTGATCTGAACGTTTCATGATGATAGCACTTTCCTAAGGGGGTCAAACCATGTCCCAAAGGTCACCGGATCTGGTATCAATTTAAAGAAGTAGTCCAGTTACACATTTGTGGGCTTATAACTTGGCTTCTGAATGTCCTAGAGAGATCAGGTTTGTTTTAATGTACTCCAATCAACAGCCCCTACAACCACAAAAAGGAATGGAGTCATTAGCACTTATAGTTTGTAAGTGGCACCCAGAATTATGTTGCACGAAGCACACTTTCACATCATTCTGGGTCAATTTGTGTGAAAACAAGGTCCAATCCAGCTGAAACGCTACAAGAAGGTAGAATCTATTGAGTTGTAAGTGATCTGAACGTTTCAAGATGATCGCACATTCCTATAGGGGGTCAAACCATGTCCCAAAGGTCACCGGGCCAAGTGTCAATTTAAAGAAGTAGTCCAGTTACACATTTGTGGGCTTATAACGTGGCTTCTGAATGTCCTAGAGAGATCAGGTTTGTTTTAATGTACTCCAATCAACAGCCCCTACAACCACAAAAAGGAATGGAGTCATTAGCATTTATGGTTTGTAAATGGCACCCAGAATTATGTTGCACGAAGCACAATTTCACATCATTCTGGGTTCATTTGTGTGAAAACAAGGTCCAATCAGGCTGAAACGTTACAGGAAGGTAGAATCTATTTAGTTGTAAGTGATCTGAACGTTTCATGATGATAGCGCTTTCCTAAGGGGATCAAACCATGTCCCAAAGGTCACCGGATCTGGTGTCAATTTAAAGAAGTAGTCCAGTTACACATTTGTGGGCTTATAACTTGGCTTCTGAATGTCCTAGAGAGATCAGGTTTGTTTTAGTGTACTCCAATCAACAGCCCCTACAACCACAAAAGGAATGGAGTCATTAGCACTTATGGTTTGTAAATGGCACCCAGAATTATGTTGCACGAAGCACAATTTCACATCATTCTGAGTCCATTTGTGTGAAAACAAGGTCCAATCAGGCTGAAACGTTACAGGAAGGTAGAATCTATTGAGTTGTAAGTGATCTGAACGTTTCATGATGATAGCACTTTCCTAAGGGGGTCAAACCATGTCCCAAAGGTCACCGGATCTGGTGTCAATTTAAAGAAGTAGTCCAGTTACACATTTGTGGGCTTATAACTTGGCTTCTGAATGTCCTAGAGCGATCAGGTTTGCTTTAGTGTACTCCAATCAACAGCCCCTACAACCACAAAAAGGAATGGAGACATTAGCACTTATGGTTTTTAAATGGCACCCAGAATTATGTTGCACGAAGCACAATTTCACATCATTCTGGGTTCATTTGTGTGAAAACAAGGTCCAATCAGGCTGACACAATACAGGAAGGTAGAATCTATTGAGTTGTAAGTGATCTGAACGTTTCATGATGATCGCACTTTCCTAAGGGGGTCAAACCATGTCCCAAAGGTCACCGGATCTGGTGTCACTTTAAAGAAGTAGTCCAGTTACACATTTGTGGGCTTATAACTTGGCTTCTGAATGTCCTAGAGAGGTCAGGGTTGTTTTAGTGTACTCCAATCAACAGCCCCTACAACCACAAAAAGGAATGGAGTCATTAGCACTTATGGTTTTTAAATGGCACCCAGAATTATGTTGCACGAAGCACAATTTCACATCATTCTGGGTTCATTTGAGTGAAAACAAGGTCCAATCAGGCTGAAACGTTACAGGAAGGTAGAATCTACTGAGTTGTAAGTGATCTGAACGTTTCATGATGATAGCACTTTCCTAAGGGGGTCAAACCATGTCCCAAAGGTCACCGGATCTGGTGTCAATTTAAAGAAGTAGTCCAGTTACACATTTGTGGGCTTATAACTTGGCTTCTGAATGTCCTAGAGAGATCAGGTTTGTTTTAATGTACTCCAATCAACAGCCCCTACAACCACAAAAAGGAATGGAGTCATTAGCACTTATAGTTTGTAAGTGGCACCCAGAATTATGTTGCACGAAGCACAATTTCACATCATTCTGGGTCAATTTGTGGGAAAACAAGGTCCAATCCAGCTGAAACGCTACAAGAAGGTAGAATCTATTGAGTTGTAAGTGATCTGAACATTTCAAGATGATCGCACATTCCTATAGGGGGTCAAACCATGTCCCAAAGGTCACCGGGCCAAGTGTCAATTTAAAGAAGTAGTCCAGTTACACGTTTGTGGGCTTATAACTTGGCTTCTGAATGTCCTAGAGAGATCAGGTTTGTTTTAATGTACTCCAATCAACAGCCCCTACAACCACAAAAAGGAATGGAGTCATTAGCATTTATGGTTTGTAAATGGCACCCAGAATTATGTTGCACGAAGCACAATTTCACATCATTCTGGGTTCATTTGTGTGAAAACAAGGTCCAATCAGGCTGAAACGTTACAGGAAGGTAGAATCTATTGAGTTGTAAGTGATCTGAACGTTTCATGATGATAGCACTTTCCTAAGGGGGTCAAACCATGTCCCAAAGGTCACCGGATCGGGTGTCAATTTAAAGAAGTAGTCCAGTTACACATTTGTGGGCTTATAACTTGGCTTCTGAATGTCCTAGAGAGATCAGGTTTGTTTTAATGTACTCCAATCAACAGCCCCTACAACCACAAAAAGGAATGGAGTCATTAGCACTTATAGTTTGTAAGTGACACCCAGAATTATGTTGCACGAAGCACAATTTCACATCATTCTGGGTCAATTTGTGTGAAAACAAGGTCCAATCCAGCTGAAACGCTACAAGAAGGTAGAATCTATTGAGTTGTAAGTGATCTGAACGTTTCAAGATGATCGCACATTCCTATAGGGGGTCAAACCATGTCCCAAAGGTCACCGGGCCAAGTGTCAATTTAAAGAAGTAGTCCAGTTACACATTTGTGGGCTTATAACGTGGCTTCTGAATGTCCTAGAGGGATCAGGTTTGTTTTAATGTACTCCAATCAACAGCCCCTACAACCACAAAAAGGAATGGAGTCATTAGCATTCATGGTTTGTAAATGGCACCCAGAATTATGTTGCACGAAGCACAATTTCACATCATTCTGGGTTCATTTGTGTGAAAACAAGGTCCAATCAGGCTGAAACGTTACAGGAAGGTAGAATCTATTTAGTTGTAAGTGATCTGAACGTTTCATGATGATAGCGCTTTCCTAAGGGGATCAAACCATGTCCCAAAGGTCACCGGATCTGGTGTCAATTTAAAGAAGTAGTCCAGTTACACATTTGTGGGCTTATAACTTGGCTTCTGAATGTCCTAGAGAGATCAGGTTTGTTTTAGTGTACTCCAATCAACAGCCCCTACAACCACAAAAGGAATGGAGTCATTAGCACTTATGGTTTGTAAATGGCACCCAGAATTATGTTGCACGAAGCACAATTTCACATCATTCTGGGTCCATTTGTGTGAAAACAAGGTCCAATCAGGCTGAAACGTTACAAGAAGGTAGAATCTATTGAGTTGTAAGTGATCTGAACGTTTCATGATGATCTCACATTCCCATAGGGGGTCAAACCATGTCCCAAAGGTCACCGGGCCTGGTGTCACTTTAAAGAAGTAGTCCAGTTACACCTTTGTGGGCTTATAACTTGGCTTCTGAATGTCCTAGAGCGATCAGGGTTGCTTTAGTGTACTCCAATCAACAGCCCCTACAACCACAAAAAGGAATGGAGACATTAGCACTTATGGTTTTTAAATGGCACCCAGAATTATGTTGCACGAAGCACAATTTCACATCATTCTGGGTTCATTTGTGTGAAAACAAGGTCCAATCAGGCTGAAACATTACAGGAAGGTAGAATCTATTGAGTTGTAAGTGATCTGAACATTTCATGATGATCGCACTTTTCCTAAGGGGGTCAAACCATGCCATGTGTCAATCAGACAGAAAGGTCTTACGGACAGATTCCGGCAAATTTCCGTTTTTCATGGCCTGTCTGAAAGGGGCTTAGGACATTCAGAAGTCAAGTTATAAGCCCACAAATGTGTAACTGGACTACTACTTTAAATTGACACCAGATCCGGTGACCTTTGGGACATGGTTTGACCCCCTTAGGAAAGTGCTATCATCATGAAACATTCAGATCACTTACAACTCAATAGATTCTACCTTCCTGTAACGTTTCAGCCTGATTGGACCTTGTTTTCACACAAATGAACCCAGAATGATGTGAAATTGTGCTTCGTGCAACATAATTCTGGGTGCCATTTACAAACCATGAGTGCTAATGACTCCATTCCTTTTTGTGGTTGTAGGGGCTGTTGATTGGAGAACACTAAAACAAACCTAACCTCTCTAGGACATTCAGAAGCCAAGTTATAAGCCAACAAAGGTGTAACTGGACTACTTCTTTAAAGTGACACCAGGCCCGGTGACCTTTGGGACATGGTTTTACCCCCTTAGGAAAGTGCTATCATCATGAAACGTTCAGATCACTTACAACTCAATAGATTCTACCTTCTTGTAGCGTTTCAGCCTGATTGGACCTTGTTTTCACACAAATGGACCCAGAATGATGTGAAATTGTGCTTCGTGCAACATAATTCTGGGTGTCATTTACAAACCTTAAGTGCTAATGACTCCATTCCTTTTTGTGGTTGTAGGGGCTGTTGATTGGAGTACACTAAAACAAACCTGATCTCTCTAGGACATACAGAAGCCAAATTATAAGCCCACAAATGTGTAACTGGACTACTTCTTTAAATTGACACCAGATCCGGTGACCTTTGGGACATGGTTTGACCCCCTTAGGAAAGTGCTATCATCATGAAACGTTCAGATCACTTACAACTCAATAGATTCTACCTTCCTGTAACGTTTCAGCCTGATTGGACCTTGTTTTCACACAAATGGACCCAGAATGATGTGAAATTGTGCTTCGTGCAACATAATTCTAGGTGCCATTTACAAACCATAAGTGCTAATGACTCCATTCCTTTTTGTGGTTGTAGGGGCTGTTGATTGAAGTACACTAAAACAAACCTGACCTCTCTAGGACATTCAGAAGCCACGTTATAAGCCCACAAATGTGTAACTGGACTACTTCTTTAAAGTGACACCAGATCCGGTGACATTTGGGACATGGTTTGACCCTCTTAGGAAAGTGCTATCATCATGAAACGTTCAGATCACTTACAACTCAATAGATTCTACCTTCCTGTAACGTTTCAGCCTGATTGGACCTTGTTTTCACACAAATGAACCCAGAATGATGTGAAATTGTGCTTCGTGCAACATAATTATGGGTGCCATTTACAAACCATAAGTGCTAATGACTCCATTCCTTTTTGTGGTTTTAGGGGCTGTTGATTGGAGTACACTAAAACAAACTAACCTCTCTAGGACATTCAGAAGCCAAGTTATAAGCCCACAAAGGTGTAACTGGACTACTACTTTAAAGTGACACCAGGCCCGGTGACCTTTGGGACATGGTTTTACCCCCTATAGGAATGCGCGATCATCTTGAAACATTCAGATCACTTACAACTCAATAGAATCTACCTTCTTGTAGCGTTTCAGCCTGATTGGACCTTGTTTTCACACAAATGGACCCAGAATGATGTGAAATTGTGCTTCGTGCAACATAATTCTGGGTGCCATTTACAAACCATAAGTGCTAATGACTCCATTCCTTTTTGTGGTTGTAGGGGCTGTTGATTGGAGTACACTAAAACAAACCTGATCTCTCTAGGACATTCAGAAGCCAAGTTATAAGCCCACAAATGTGTAACTGGACTACTTCTTTAAAATGACACCAGATCCGGTGACTTTTGGGACATGGTTTGACCCCCTTAGGAAAGTGCTATCATCATGAAACGTTCAGATCACTTGCAACTCAATAGATTCTACCTTCCTGTAACGTTTCAGCCTGATTGGACCTTGTTTTCACACAAATGAACCCAGAATGATGTGAAATTGTGCTTCGTGCAACATAATTCTGGGTGCCATTTAAAAACCATAAGTGCTAATGACTCCATTCCTTTTTGTGGTTGTAGGGGCTGTTGATTGGAGTACATTAAAACAAACCTGATCTCTCTAGGACATTCATAAGCCATGTTATAAGCCCACAAAGGTGTAACTGGACTACTTCTTTAAAGTGACACCAGGCCCGGTGACCTTTGGGAAATGGTTTTACCCCCTATAGGAATGTGCGATCATCTTGAAACGTTCAGATCACTTACAACTCAATAGATTCTACCTTCTTGTAGCGTTTCAGCCTGATTGGACCTTGTTTTCACACAAATGCACCCAGAATGATGTGAAATTGTGAATCGTGCAACATAATTCTGGGTTCCATTTACAAACCATAAGTGCTAATGACTCCATTCCTTTTTGTGTTTGTAGGGTCTCTTGATTGGAGTACATTAAAACAAACCTGATCTCTCTAGGACATTCAGAAGCCAAGTTATAAGCCCACAAATGTGTAACTGGACTACTTCTTTAAATTGACACCAGATCCGGTGACCTTTGGGACATGGTTTGACCCCCTTAGGAAAGTGCTATCATCATGAAACGTTCAGATCACTTACAACTCAATAGATTCTACCTTCCTGTAACGTTTCAGCCTGATTGGACCTTGTTTTCACACAAATGAACCCAGAATGATGTGAAATTGTGCTTCGTGCAACATAATTCTGGGTGCCATTTACATACCATAAGTGCTAATGACTCCATTCCTTTTTGTGGTTGTAGGGGCTGTTGATTGGAGTACATTAAAACAAACCTGACATCTCTAGGACATTCAGAAGCCAAGTTATAAGCCCACAAATGTGTAACTGGACTACTTCTTTAAATTGACACCAGATCTGGTGACCTTTGCGACATGGATTGACCCCCTTAGGAAAGTGCTATCATCATGAAACGTTCAGATCACTTACAATTCAATAGATTCTACCTTCCTGTAACGTTTCAGCCTGATTGGACCTTGTTTTCACACAAATGAACCCAGAATGATGTGAAATTGTGCTTCGTGCAACATAATTCTGGGTGCCATTTAAAAACCATAAGTGCTAATGACTCCATTCCTTTTTGTGGTTGTAGGGTATGTTGATTGGAGTATACTAAAACAACCCTGATCTCTCTAGGACATTCAGAAGCCAAGTTATAAGCCCACAAATAAGTAACTGGACTACTTCTTTAAATTGACACCAGATCCGGTGACCTTTGGGACATGGGTAGACTCCCTTAGGAAAGTGCTATCATCATGAAACGTTCAGATCACTTACAACTCAATAGATTCTACCTTCCTGTAAGGTGTCAGCCTGATTGGACCTTGTTTTCACACAAATGAACCCAGAATGATGTGAAATTGTGCTTCGTGCAACATAATTCTGGGTGCCATTTACAAACCATAAGTGCTAATGACTCCATTCCTTTTTGTGGTTGTAGGGGCTGTTGATTGGAGTACACTAAAACAAACCTGACCTCTCTAGGACATTCAGAAGCCAAGTTATAAGCCCACAAAGGTGTAACTGGACTACTTCTTTAAAGTGACACCAGGCCCTGTGACCTTTGGGACATGGTTTTACCCCCTATAGGAATGTGCGATCATCTTGAAATGTTCAGATCACTTACAACTCAATAGATTCTACCTTCTTGTAGCGTTTCAGCCTGATTGGACCTTGTTTTCACACAAATGGACCCAGAATGATGTGAAATTGTGCTTCGTGCAACATAATTCTGGGTGCCATTTACAAACCATAAGTCCTAATGACTAAATTCCTTTTTGTGGTTGTAGGGGCTGTTGATTGGAGTACACTAAAACAAACCTGATCTCTCTAGGACATTCAGAAGCAAAGTTATAAGCCCACAAATGTGTAACTGGACTACTTCTTTAAATTGACACCAGATCCGGTGATCTTTGGGACATGGTTTGACCCCCTTAGGAAAGTGCTATCATCATGAAACGTTCAGATCACTTACAACTCAGTAGATTCTACCTTCCTGTAACGTTTCAGCCTGATTGGACCTTGTTTTCACACAAATGAACCCAGAATGATGTGAAATTGTGCTTCGTGCAACATAATTCTGGGTGCCATTTAAAAAACCATAAGTGCTAATGTCTCCATTCCTTTTTGTGGTTGTAGGGGATGTTGATTGGAGTACACTAAAGCAAAACTGATCGCTCTAGGACATTCAGAAGCCAAGTTTTAAGCCCACAAATGTGTAACTGGACTACTTCTTTAAATTGACACCAGATCCGGTGACCTTTGGGACATGGTTTGACCCCCTTAGGAAAAGTGCGATCATCATGAAATGTTCAGATCACTTACAACTCAATAGATTCTACCTTCCTGTATTGTTTCAGCCTGATTGGACCTTGTTTTCACACAAATGAACCCAGAATGATGTGAAATTGTGCTTCGTGCAACATAATTCTGGGTGCCATTTAAAAACCATAAGTGCTAATGTCTCCATTCCTTTTTGTGGTTGTAGGGGCTGTTGATTGGAGTACACTAAAGCAAACCTGATCGCTCTAGGACATTCAGAAGCCAAGTTATAAGCCCACAAAGGTGTAACTGGACTACTTCTTTAAAGTGACACCAGGCCCGGTGACCTTTGGGAAATGGTTTGACCCCCTATGGGAATGTGAGATCATCATGAAACGTTCAGATCACTTACAACTCAATAGATTCTACCTTCTTGTAACGTTTCAGCCTGATTGGACCTTGTTTTCACACAAATGGACCCAGAATGATGTGAAATTGTGCTTCGTGCAACATAATTCTGGGTGCCATTTACAAACCATAAGTGCTAATGACTCCATTCCTTTTGTGGTTGTAGGGGCTGTTGATTGGAGTACACTAAAACAAACCTGATCTCTCTAGGACATTCAGAAGCCAAGTTATAAGCCCACAAATGTGTAACTGGACTACTTCTTTAAATTGACACCAGATCCGGTGACCTTTGGGACATGGTTTGATCCCCTTAGGAAAGCGCTATCATCATGAAACGTTCAGATCACTTACAACTAAATAGATTCTACCTTCCTGTAACGTTTCAGCCTGATTGGACCTTGTTTTCACACAAATGAACCCAGAATGATGTGAAATTGTGCTTCGTGCAACATAATTCTGGGTGCCATTTACAAACCATGAATGCTAATGACTCCATTCCTTTTTGTGGTTGTAGGGGCTGTTGATTGGAGTACATTAAAACAAACCTGATCCCTCTAGGACATTCAGAAGCCACGTTATAAGCCCACAAATGTGTAACTGGACTACTTCTTTAAATTGACACTTGGCCCGGTGACCTTTGGGACATGGTTTGACCCCCTATAGGATTGTGCGATCATCTTGAAACATTCAGATCACTTACAACTCAATAGATTCTACCTTCTTGTAGCGTTTCAGCTGGATTGGACCTTGTTTTCACACAAATTGACCCAGAATGATGTGAAATTGTGCTTCGTGCAACATAATTCTGGGTGCCACTTACAAACTATAAGTGCTAATGACTCCATTCCTTTTTGTGGTTGTAGGGGCTGTTGATTGGAGTACATTAAAACAAACCTGATCTCTCTAGGACATTCAGAAGCCAAGTTATAAGCCCACAAATGTGTAACTGGACTACTTCTTTAAATTGACACCAGATCCGGTGACCTTTGGGACATGGTTTGACCCCCTTAGGAAAGTGCTATCATCATGAAACGTTCAGATCACTTACAACTCAATAGATTCTACCTTCCTGTAACGTTTCAGCCTGATTGGACCTTGTTTTCACACAAATGAACCCAGAATGATGTGAAATTGTGCTTCGTGCAACATAATTCTGGGTGCCATTTACAAACCATAAATGCTAATGACTCCATTCCTTTTTGTGGTTGTAGGGGCTGTTGATTGGAGTACATTAAAACAAACCTGATCTCTCTAGGACATTCAGAAGCCAAGTTATAAGCCCACAAACGTGTAACTGGACTACTTCTTTAAATTGACACTTGGCCCGGTGACCTTTGGGACATGGTTTGACCCCCTATAGGAATGTGCGATCATCTTGAAATGTTCAGATCACTTACAACTCAATAGATTCTACCTTCTTGTAGCGTTTCAGCTGGATTGGACCTTGTTTTCCCACAAATTGACCCAGAATGATGTGAAATTGTGCTTCGTGCAACATAATTCTGGGTGCCACTTACAAACTATAAGTGCTAATGACTCCATTCCTTTTTGTGGTTGTAGGGGCTGTTGATTGGAGTACATTAAAACAAACCTGATCTCTCTAGGACATTCAGAAGCCAAGTTATAAGCCCACAAATGTGTAACTGGACTACTTCTTTAAATTGACACCAGATCCGGTGACCTTTGGGACATGGTTTGACCCCCTTAGGAAAGTGCTATCATCATGAAACGTTCAGATCACTTACAACTCAGTAGATTCTACCTTCCTGTAACGTTTCAGCCTGATTGGACCTTGTTTTCACTCAAATGAACCCAGAATGATGTGAAATTGTGCTTCGTGCAACATAATTCTGGGTGCCATTTAAAAACCATAAGTGCTAATGACTCCATTCCTTTTTGTGGTTGTAGGGGCTGTTGATTGGAGTACACTAAAACAACCCTGACCTCTCTAGGACATTCAGAAGCCAAGTTATAAGCCCACAAATGTGTAACTGGACTACTTCTTTAAAGTGACACCAGATCCGGTGACCTTTGGGCCATGGTTTGACCCCCTTAGGAAAGTGCGATCATCATGAAACGTTCAGATCACTTACAACTCAATAGATTCTACCTTCCTGTATTGTTTCAGCCTGATTGGACCTTGTTTTCACACAAATGAACCCAGAATGATGTGAAATTGTGCTTCGTGCAACATAATTCTGGGTGCCATTTAAAAACCATAAGTGCTAATGTCTCCATTCCTTTTTGTGGTTGTAGGGGCTGTTGATTGGAGTACACTAAAGCAAACCTGATCGCTCTAGGACATTCAGAAGCCAAGTTATAAGCCCACAAATGTGTAACTGGACTACTTCTTTAAATTGACACCAGATCCGGTGACCTTTGGGACATGGTTTGACCCCCTTAGGAAAGTGCTATCATCATGAAACGTTCAGATCACTTACAACTCAATAGATTCTACCTTCCTGTAACGTTTCAGCCTGATTGGACCTTGTTTTCACACAAATGGACTCAGAATGATGTGAAATTGTGCTTCGTGCAACATAATTCTGGGTGCCATTTACAAACCATAAGTGCTAATGACTCCATTCCTTTTGTGGTTGTAGGGGCTGTTGATTGGAGTACACTAAAACAAACCTGATCTCTCTAGGACATTCAGAAGCCAAGTTATAAGCCCACAAATGTGTAACTGGACTACTTCTTTAAATTGACACCAGATCCGGTGACCTTTGGGACATGGTTTGATCCCCTTAGGAAAGCGCTATCATCATGAAACGTTCAGATCACTTACAACTAAATAGATTCTACCTTCCTGTAACGTTTCAGCCTGATTGGACCTTGTTTTCACACAAATGAACCCAGAATGATGTGAAATTGTGCTTCGTGCAACATAATTCTGGGTGCCATTTACAAACCATAAATGCTAATGACTCCATTCCTTTTTGTGGTTGTAGGGGCTGTTGATTGGAGTACATTAAAACAAACCTGATCTCTCTAGGACATTCAGAAGCCACGTTATAAGCCCACAAATGTGTAACTGGACTACTTCTTTAAATTGACACTTGGCCCGGTGACCTTTGGGACATGGTTTGACCCCCTATAGGAATGTGCGATCATCTTGAAACGTTCAGATCACTTACAACTCAATAGATTCTACCTTCTTGTAGCGTTTCAGCTGGATTGGACCTTGTTTTCACACAAATTGACCCAGAATGATGTGAAATTGTGCTTCGTGCAACATAATTCTGGGTGCCACTTACAAACTATAAGTGCTAATGACTCCATTCCTTTTTGTGGTTGTAGGGGCTGTTGATTGGAGTACATTAAAACAAACCTGATCTCTCTAGGACATTCAGAAGCCAAGTTATAAGCCCACAAATGTGTAACTGGACTACTTCTTTAAATTGATACCAGATCCGGTGACCTTTGGGACATGGTTTGACCCCCTTAGGAAAGTGCTATCATCATGAAACGTTCAGATCACTTACAACTCAATAGATTCTACCTTTCTGTAACGTTTCAGCCTGATTGGACCTTGTTTTCACACAAATGAACCCAGAATGATGTGAAATTGTGCTTCGTGCAACATAATTCTGGGTGCCATTTACAAACCATAAATGCTAATGACTCCATTCCTTTTTGTGGTTGTAGGGGCTGTTGATTGGAGTACATTAAAACAAACCTGATCCCTCTAGGACATTCAGAAGCCACGTTATAAGCCCACAAATGTGTAACTGGACTACTTCTTTAAATTGACACTTGGCCCGGTGACCTTTGGGACATGGTTTGACCCCCTATAGGAATGTGCGATCATCTTGAAACATTCAGATCACTTACAACTCAATAGATTCTACCTTCTTGTAGCGTTTCAGCTGGATTGGACCTTGTTTTCACACAAATTGACCCAGAATGATGTGAAATTGTGCTTCGTGCAACATAATTCTGGGTGCCACTTACAAACTATAAGTGCTAATGACTCCATTCCTTTTTGTGGTTGTAGGGGCTGTTGATTGGAGTACATTAAAACAAACCTGATCTCTCTAGGACATTCAGAAGCCAAGTTATAAGCCCACAAATGTGTAACTGGACTACTTCTTTAAATTGACACCAGATCCGGTGACCTTTGGGACATGGTTTGACCCCCTTAGGAAAGTGCTATCATCATGAAACGTTCAGATCACTTACAACTCAATAGATTCTACCTTCCTGTAACGTTTCAGCCTGATTGGACCTTGTTTTCACACAAATGAACCCAGAATGATGTGAAATTGTGCTTCGTGCAACATAATTCTGGGTGCCATTTACAAACCATAAATGCTAATGACTCCATTCCTTTTTGTGGTTGTAGGGGCTGTTGATTGGAGTACATTAAAACAAACCTGATCTCTCTAGGACATTCAGAAGCCAAGTTATAAGCCCACAAACGTGTAACTGGACTACTTCTTTAAATTGACACTTGGCCCGGTGACCTTTGGGACATGGTTTGACCCCCTATAGGAATGTGCGATCATCTTGAAATGTTCAGATCACTTACAACTCAATAGATTCTACCTTCTTGTAGCGTTTCAGCTGGATTGGACCTTGTTTTCCCACAAATTGACCCAGAATGATGTGAAATTGTGCTTCGTGCAACATAATTCTGGGTGCCACTTACAAACTATAAGTGCTAATGACTCCATTACTTTTTGTGGTTGTAGGGGCTGTTGATTGGAGTACATTAAAACAAACCTGATCTCTCTAGGACATTCAGAAGCCAAGTTATAAGCCCACAAATGTGTAACTGGACTACTTCTTTAAATTGACACCAGATCCGGTGACCTTTGGGACATGGTTTGACCCCCTTAGGAAAGTGCTATCATCATGAAACGTTCAGATCACTTACAACTCAGTAGATTCTACCTTCCTGTAACGTTTCAGCCTGATTGGACCTTGTTTTCACTCAAATGAACCCAGAATGATGTGAAATTGTGCTTCGTGCAACATAATTCTGGGTGCCATTTAAAAACCATAAGTGCTAATGACTCCATTCCTTTTTGTGGTTGTAGGGGCTTTTGATTGGAGTACACTAAAACAACCCTGACCTCTCTAGGACATTCAGAAGCCAAGTTATAAGCCCACAAATGTGTAACTGGACTACTTCTTTAAAGTGACACCAGATCCGGTGACCTTTGGGCCATGGTTTGACCCCCTTAGGAAAGTGCGATCATCATGAAACGTTCAGATCACTTACAACTCAATAGATTCTACCTTCCTGTATTGTTTCAGCCTGATTGGACCTTGTTTTCACACAAATGAACCCAGAATGATGTGAAATTGTGCTTCGTGCAACATAATTCTGGGTGCCATTTAAAAACCATAAGTGCTAATGTCTCCATTCCTTTTTGTGGTTGTAGGGGCTGTTGATTGGAGTACACTAAAGCAAACCTGATCGCTCTAGGACATTCAGAAGCCAAGTTATAAGCCCACAAATGTGTAACTGGACTACTTCTTTAAATTGACACCAGATCCGGTGACCTTTGGGACATGGTTTGACCCCCTTAGGAAAGTGCTATCATCATGAAACGTTCAGATCACTTACAACTCAATAGATTCTACCTTCCTGTAACGTTTCAGCCTGATTGGACCTTGTTTTCACACAAATGGACTCAGAATGATGTGAAATTGTGCTTCGTGCAACATAATTCTGGGTGCCATTTACAAACCATAAGTGCTAATGACTCCATTCCTTTTGTGGTTGTAGGGGCTGTTGATTGGAGTACACTAAAACAAACCTGATCTCTCTAGGACATTCAGAAGCCAAGTTATAAGCCCACAAATGTGTAACTGGACTACTTCTTTAAATTGACACCAGATCCGGTGACCTTTGGGACATGGTTTGATCCCCTTAGGAAAGCGCTATCATCATGAAACGTTCAGATCACTTACAACTAAATAGATTCTACCTTCCTGTAACGTTTCAGCCTGATTGGACCTTGTTTTCACACAAATGAACCCAGAATGATGTGAAATTGTGCTTCGTGCAACATAATTCTGGGTGCCATTTACAAACCATAAATGCTAATGACTCCATTCCTTTTTGTGGTTGTAGGGGCTGTTGATTGGAGTACATTAAAACAAACCTGATCTCTCTAGGACATTCAGAAGCCACGTTATAAGCCCACAAATGTGTAACTGGACTACTTCTTTAAATTGACACTTGGCCCGGTGACCTTTGGGACATGGTTTGACCCCCTATAGGAATGTGCGATCATCTTGAAACGTTCAGATCACTTACAACTCAATAGATTCTACCTTCTTGTAGCGTTTCAGCTGGATTGGACCTTGTTTTCACACAAATTGACCCAGAATGACGTGAAATTGTGCTTCGTGCAACATAATTCTGGGTGCCACTTACAAACTATAAGTGCTAATGACTCCATTCCTTTTTGTGGTTGTAGGGGCTGTTGATTGGAGTACATTAAAACAAACCTGATCTCTCTAGGACATTCAGAAGCCAAGTTATAAGCCCACAAATGTGTAACTGGACTACTTCTTTAAATTGATACCAGATCCGGTGACCTTTGGGACATGGTTTGACCCCCTTAGGAAAGTGCTATCATCATGAAACGTTCAGATCACTTACAACTCAATAGATTCTACCTTTCTGTAACGTTTCAGCCTGATTGGACCTTGTTTTCACACAAATGAACCCAGAATGATGTGAAATTGTGCTTCGTGCAACATAATTCTGGGTGCCATTTACAAACCATAAATGCTAATGACTCCATTCCTTTTTGTGGTTGTAGGGGCTGTTGATTGGAGTACATTAAAACAAACCTGATCTCTCTAGGACATTCAGAAGCCAAGTTATAAGCCCACAAATGTGTAACTGGACTACTTCTTTAAATTGACACTTGGCCCGGTGACCTTTGGGACATGGTTTGACCCCCTATAGGAATGTGCGATCATCTTGAAACGTTCAGATCACTTACAACTCAATAGATTCTACCTTCTTGTAGCGTTTCAGCTGGATTGGACCTTGTTTTCCCACAAATTGACCCAGAATGATGTGAAATTGTGCTTCGTGCAACATAATTCTGGGTGCCACTTACAAACTATAAGTGCTAATGACTCCATTCCTTTTTGTGGTTGTAGGGGCTGTTGATTGGAGTACATTAAAACAAACCTGATCTCTCTAGGACATTCAGAAGCCAAGTTATAAGCCCACAAATGTGTAACTGGACTACTTCTTTAAATTGACACCAGATCCGGTGACCTTTGGGACATGGTTTGACCCCCTTAGGAAAGTGCTATCATCATGAAACGTTCAGATCACTTACAACTCAGTAGATTCTACCTTCCTGTAACGTTTCAGCCTGATTGGACCTTGTTTTCACTCAAATGAACCCAGAATGATGTGAAATTGTGCTTCGTGCAACATAATTCTGGGTGCCATTTAAAAACCATAAGTGCTAATGACTCCATTCCTTTTTGTGGTTGTAGGGGCTGTTGATTGGAGTACACTAAAACAACCCTGACCTCTCTAGGACATTCAGAAGCCAAGTTATAAGCCCACAAATGTGTAACTGGGCTACTTCTTTAAAGTGACACCAGATCCGGTGACCTTTGGGACATGGTTTGACCCCCTTAGGAAAGTGCGATCATCATGAAACGTTCAGATCACTTACAACTCAATAGATTCTACCTTCCTGTATTGTTTCAGCCTGATTGGACCTTGTTTTCACACAAATGAACCCAGAATGATGTGAAATTGTGCTTCGTGCAACATAATTCTGGGTGCCATTTAAAAACCATAAGTGCTAATGTCTCCATTCCTTTTTGTGGTTGTAGGGGCTGTTGATTGGAGTACACTAAAGCAAACCTGATCGCTCTAGGACATTCAGAAGCCAAGTTATAAGCCCACAAATGTGTAACTGGACTACTTCTTTAAATTGACACCAGATCCGGTGACCTTTGGGACATGGTTTGACCCCCTTAGGAAAGTGCTATCATCATGAAACGTTCAGATCACTTACAACTCAATAGATTCTACCTTCCTGTAACGTTTCAGCCTGATTGGACCTTGTTTTCACACAAATGAACCCAGAATGATGTGAAATTGTGCTTCGTGCAACATAATTCTGGGTGCCATTTACAAACCATAAGTGCTAATGACTCCATTCCTTTTTGTGGTTGTAGGGGCTGTTGATTGGAGTACACTAAAACAAACCTGACCTCTCTAGGACATTCAGAAGCCAAGTTATAAGCCCACAAAGGTGTAAATGGACTACTTCTTTAAAGTGACACCAGGCCCGGTGACCTTTGGGACATGGTTTGACCCCCTATGGGAATGTGAGATCATCATGAAACGTTCAGATCACTTACAACTCAATAGATTCTACCTTCTTGTAATGTTTCAGCCTGATTGGACTTTGTTTTCACACAAATGGACCCAGAATGATGTGAAATTGTGCTTCGTGCAACATAATTCTGGGTGCCATTTACAAACCAAAAGTGCTAATGACTCCATTCCTTTTGTGGTTGTAGGGGCTGTTGATTGGAGTACACTAAAACAAACCTGATCTCTCTAGGACATTCAGAAGCCAAGTTATAAGCCCACAAATGTGTAACTGGACTACTTCTTTAAATTTACACCAGATCCGGTGACCTTTGGGACATGGTTTGATCCCCTTAGGAAAGCACTATCATCATGAAACGTTCAGATCACTTACAACTAAATAGATTCTACCTTCCTGTAACGTTTCAGCCTGATTGGACCTTGTTTTCACACAAATGAACCCAGAATGATGTGAAATTGTGCTTCGTGCAACATAATTCTGGGTGCCATTTAAAAACCATAAGTGCTAATGACTCCATTCCTTTTTGTAGTTGTAGGAACTGTTTATTGGAGTACACTAAAATAAACCTGATCTCTCTAGGACATTCAGAAGCCAAGTTATAAGCCCACAAATGTGTAACTGGACTACTTCTTTAAATTGACACCAGATCCGGTGACCTTTGGGACATGGTTTGACCCCCTTAGGAAAGTGCTATCATCATGAAACGTTCAGATCACTTACAACTCAATAGATTCTACCTTCCTGTAACGTTTCAGCCTGATTGGACCTTGTTTTCACACAAATGGACCCAGAATGATGTGAAATTGTGCTTCGTGCAACATAATTCTGGGTGCCATTTACAAACCATAAGTGCTAATGACTCCATTCCTTTTTGTGGTTGTAGGGGCTGTTGATTGGAGTACATTAAAACAAACCTGATCTCTCTAGGACATTCAGAAGCCAAGTTATAAGCCCACAAATGTGTAACTGGACTACTTCTTTAAATTGATACCAGATCCGGTGACCTTTGGGACATGGTTTGACCCCCTTAGGAAAGTGCTATCATCATGAAACGTTCAGATCACTTACAACTCAATAGATTCTACCTTTCTGTAACGTTTCAGCCTGATTGGACCTTGTTTTCACACAAATGAACCCAGAATGATGTGAAATTGTGCTTCGTGCAACATAATTCTGGGTGCCATTTACAAACCATAAATGCTAATGACTCCATTCCTTTTTGTGGTTGTAGGGGCTGTTGATTGGAGTACATTAAAACAAACCTGATCTCTCTAGGACATTCAGAAGCCAAGTTATAAGCCCACAAATGTGTAACTGGACTACTTCTTTAAATTGACACTTGGCCCGGTGACCTTTGGGACATGGTTTGACCCCCTATAGGAATGTGCGATCATCTTGAAACGTTCAGATCACTTACAACTCAATAGATTCTACCTTCTTGTAGCGTTTCAGCTGGATTGGACCTTGTTTTCCCACAAATTGACCCAGAATGATGTGAAATTGTGCTTCGTGCAACATAATTCTGGGTGCCACTTACAAACTATAAGTGCTAATGACTCCATTCCTTTTTGTGGTTGTAGGGGCTGTTGATTGGAGTACATTAAAACAAACCTGATCTCTCTAGGACATTCAGAAGCCAAGTTATAAGCCCACAAATGTGTAACTGGACTACTTCTTTAAATTGACACCAGATCCGGTGACCTTTGGGACATGGTTTGACCCCCTTAGGAAAGTGCTATCATCATGAAACGTTCAGATCACTTACAACTCAGTAGATTCTACCTTCCTGTAACGTTTCAGCCTGATTGGACCTTGTTTTCACTCAAATGAACCCAGAATGATGTGAAATTGTGCTTCGTGCAACATAATTCTGGGTGCCATTTAAAAACCATAAGTGCTAATGACTCCATTCCTTTTTGTGGTTGTAGGGGCTGTTGATTGGAGTACACTAAAACAACCCTGACCTCTCTAGGACATTCAGAAGCCAAGTTATAAGCCCACAAATGTGTAACTGGGCTACTTCTTTAAAGTGACACCAGATCCGGTGACCTTTGGGACATGGTTTGACCCCCTTAGGAAAGTGCGATCATCATGAAACGTTCAGATCACTTACAACTCAATAGATTCTACCTTCCTGTATTGTTTCAGCCTGATTGGACCTTGTTTTCACACAAATGAACCCAGAATGATGTGAAATTGTGCTTCGTGCAACATAATTCTGGGTGCCATTTAAAAACCATAAGTGCTAATGTCTCCATTCCTTTTTGTGGTTGTAGGGGCTGTTGATTGGAGTACACTAAAGCAAACCTGATCGCTCTAGGACATTCAGAAGCCAAGTTATAAGCCCACAAATGTGTAACTGGACTACTTCTTTAAATTGACACCAGATCCGGTGACCTTTGGGACATGGTTTGACCCCCTTAGGAAAGTGCTATCATCATGAAACGTTCAGATCACTTACAACTCAATAGATTCTACCTTCCTGTAACGTTTCAGCCTGATTGGACCTTGTTTTCACACAAATGAACCCAGAATGATGTGAAATTGTGCTTCGTGCAACATAATTCTGGGTGCCATTTACAAACCATAAGTGCTAATGACTCCATTCCTTTTTGTGGTTGTAGGGGCTGTTGATTGGAGTACACTAAAACAAACCTGACCTCTCTAGGACATTCAGAAGCCAAGTTATAAGCCCACAAAGGTGTAAATGGACTACTTCTTTAAAGTGACACCAGGCCCGGTGACCTTTGGGACATGGTTTGACCCCCTATGGGAATGTGAGATCATCATGAAACGTTCAGATCACTTACAACTCAATAGATTCTACCTTCTTGTAATGTTTCAGCCTGATTGGACTTTGTTTTCACACAAATGGACCCAGAATGATGTGAAATTGTGCTTCGTGCAACATAATTCTGGGTGCCATTTACAAACCAAAAGTGCTAATGACTCCATTCCTTTTGTGGTTGTAGGGGCTGTTGATTGGAGTACACTAAAACAAACCTGATCTCTCTAGGACATTCAGAAGCCAAGTTATAAGCCCACAAATGTGTAACTGGACTACTTCTTTAAATTTACACCAGATCCGGTGACCTTTGGGACATGGTTTGATCCCCTTAGGAAAGCACTATCATCATGAAACGTTCAGATCACTTACAACTAAATAGATTCTACCTTCCTGTAACGTTTCAGCCTGATTGGACCTTGTTTTCACACAAATGAACCCAGAATGATGTGAAATTGTGCTTCGTGCAACATAATTCTGGGTGCCATTTAAAAACCATAAGTGCTAATGACTCCATTCCTTTTTGTAGTTGTAGGAACTGTTTATTGGAGTACACTAAAATAAACCTGATCTCTCTAGGACATTCAGAAGCCAAGTTATAAGCCCACAAATGTGTAACTGGACTACTTCTTTAAATTGACACCAGATCCGGTGACCTTTGGGACATGGTTTGACCCCCTTAGGAAAGTGCTATCATCATGAAACGTTCAGATCACTTACAACTCAATAGATTCTACCTTCCTGTAACGTTTCAGCCTGATTGGACCTTGTTTTCACACAAATGGACCCAGAATGATGTGAAATTGTGCTTCGTGCAACATAATTCTGGGTGCCATTTACAAACCATAAGTGCTAATGACTCCATTCCTTTTTGTGGTTGTAGGGGCTGTTGATTGGAGTACACTAAAACAAACCTAACCTCTCTAGGACATTCAGAAGCCAAGTTATAAGCCCACAAAGGTGTAACTGGACTACTTCTTTAAAGTGACACCAGGCCCGGTGACCTTTGGGACATGGTTTTACCCCCTATAGGAATGTGCGATCATCTTGAAATGTTCAGATCACTTACAACTCAATAGATTCTACCTTCTTGTAGCGTTTCAGCCTGATTGGACCTTGTTTTCACACAAATGGACCCAGAATGATGTGAAATTGTGCTTCGTGCAACATAATTCTGGGTGCCATTTAAAAACCATAAGTGCTAATGTCTCCATTCCTTTTTGTGGTTGTAGGGGCTGTTGATTGGAGTACACTAAAGCAAACCTGATCGCTCTAGGACATTCAGAAGCCAAGTTATAAGCCCACAAATGTGTAACTGGACTACTTCTTTAAATTGACACCAGATCCGGTGACCTTTGGGACATGGTTTGACCCCCTAAGGAAAGTGCTATCATCATGAAACGTTCAGATCACTTACAACTCAATAGATTCTACCTTCCTGTAACGTTTCAGCCTGATTGGACCTTGTTTTCACACAAATGGACCCAGAATGATGTGAAATTGTGCTTCGTGCAACATAATTCTGGGTGCCATTTACAAACCATAAGTGCTAATGACTCCATTCCTTTTTGTGGTTGTAGGGGCTGTTGATTGGAGTACACTAAAACAAACCTGACCTCTCTAGGACATTCAGAAGCCAAGTTATAAGCCCACAAAGGTGTAACTGGACTACTTCTTTAAAGTGACACCAGGCCCGGTGACCTTTGGGACATGGTTTGACCCCCTATGGGAATGTGAGATCATCATGAAACGTTCAGATCACTTACAACTCAATAGATTCTACCTTCTTGTAATGTTTCAGCCTGATTGGACCTTGTTTTCACACAAATGGACCCAGAATGATGTGAAATTGTGCTTCGTGCAACATAATTCTGGGTGCCATTTACAAACCATAAGGCTAATGACTCCATTCCTTTTGTGGTTGTAGGGGCTGTTGATTGGAGTACACTAAAACAAACCTGATCTCTCTAGGACATTCAGAAGCCAAGTTATAAGCCCACAAATGTGTAACTGGACTACTTCTTTAAATTGACACATGATCCGGTGACCTTTGGGACATGGTTTGATCCGCTTAGGAAAGCGCTATAATCATGAAACGTTCAGATCACTTACAACTAAATAGATTCTACCTTCCTGTAACGTTTCAGCCTGATTGGACCTTGTTTTCACACAAATGAACCCAGAATGATGTGAAATTGTGCTTCGTGCAACATAATTCTGGGTGCCATTTACAAACCATAAATGCTAATGACTCCATTCCTTTTTGTGGTTGTAGGGGCTGTTGATTGGAGTACATTAAAACAAACCTGATCTCTCTAGGACATTCAGAAGCCAAGTTATAAGCCCACAAATGTGTAACTGGACTACTTCTTTAAATTGACACCAGATCCGGTGACCTTTGGGACATGGTTTGACCCCCTTAGGAAAGTGCTATCATCATGAAACGTTCAGATCACTTACAACTCAATAGATTTTACTTCCTGTAACGTTTCAGCCTGATTGGACCTTGTTTTCACACAAATGGACTCAGAATGATGTGAAATAGTGCTTCGTGCAACATAATTCTGGGTGCCATTTACAAACCATAAGTGCTAATGACTCCATTCCTTTTTGTGGTTGTAGGGGCTGTTGATTGGAGTACACTAAAACAAACCTGACCTCTCTAGGACATTCAGAAGCCAAGTTATAAGCCCACAAAGGTGTAAATGGACTACTTCTTTAAAGTGACACCAGGCCCGGTGACCTTTGGGACATGGTTTGACCCCCTATGGGAATGTGAGATCATCATGAAACGTTCAGATCACTTACAACTCAATAGATTCTACCTTCTTGTAATGTTTCAGCCTGATTGGACTTTGTTTTCACACAAATGGACCCAGAATGATGTGAAATTGTGCTTCGTGCAACATAATTCTGGGTGCCATTTACAAACCAAAAGTGCTAATGACTCCATTCCTTTTGTGGTTGTAGGGGCTGTTGATTGGAGTACACTAAAACAAACCTGATCTCTCTAGGACATTCAGAAGCCAAGTTATAAGCCCACAAATGTGTAACTGGACTACTTCTTTAAATTTACACCAGATCCGGCGACCTTTGGGACATGGTTTGATCCCCTTAGGAAAGCGCTATCATCATGAAACGTTCAGATCACTTACAACTAAATAGATTCTACCTTCCTGTAACGTTTCAGCCTGATTGGACCTTGTTTTCACACAAATGGACCCAGAATGATGTGAAATTGTGCTTCGTGCAACATAATTCTGGGTGCCATTTACAAACCATAAGTGCTAATGACTCCATTCCTTTTTCTGGTTGTAGGGGCTGTTGATTGGAGTACACTAAAACAAACCTGACCTCTCTAGGACATTCAGAAGCCAAGTTATAAGCCCACAAAGGTGTAACTGGACTACTTCTTTAAAGTGACACCAGGCCCGGTGACCTTTGGGACATGGTTTGACCCCCTATGGGAATGTGAGATCATCATGAAACGTTCAGATCACTTACAACTCAATAGATTCTACCTTCTTGTAATGTTTCAGCCTGATTGGACCTTGTTTTCACACAAATGGACCCAGAATGATGTGAAATTGTGCTTCGTGCAACATAATTCTGGGTGCCATTTACAAACCATAAGGCTAATGACTCCATTCCTTTTGTGGTTGTAGGGGCTGTTGATTGGAGTACACTAAAACAAACCTGATCTCTCTAGGACATTCAGAAGCCAAGTTATAAGCCCACAAATGTGTAACTGGACTACTTCTTTAAATTGACACATGATCCGGTGACCTTTGGGACATGGTTTGATCCGCTTAGGAAAGCGCTATAATCATGAAACGTTCAGATCACTTACAACTAAATAGATTCTACCTTCCTGTAACGTTTCAGCCTGATTGGACCTTGTTTTCACACAAATGAACCCAGAATGATGTGAAATTGTGCTTCGTGCAACATAATTCTGGGTGCCATTTACAAACCATAAATGCTAATGACTCCATTCCTTTTTGTGGTTGTAGGGGCTGTTGATTGGAGTACATTAAAACAAACCTGATCTCTCTAGGACATTCAGAAGCCAAGTTATAAGCCCACAAATGTGTAACTGGACTACTTCTTTAAATTGACACCAGATCCGGTGACCTTTGGGACATGGTTTGACCCCCTTAGGAAAGTGCTATCATCATGAAACGTTCAGATCACTTACAACTCAATAGATTCTACCTTCTTGTAACGTATCAGCCTGATTGGACCTTGTTTTCACACAAATGGACCCAGAATGATGTGAAATTGTGCTTCGTGCAACATAATTCTGGGTGCCATTTACAAACCATAAGTGCTAATGACTCCATTCCTTTTTGTGGTTGTAGGGGCTGTTGATTGGAGTATACTAAAACAAACCTGATCTCTCTAGGACATTCAGAAGCCAAGTTATAAGCCCACAAATGTGTAACTGGACTACTTCTTTAAATTGACACCAGATCCGGTGACCTTTGGGACATGGTTTGACCCCCTATGGTAATGTGAGATCATCATGAAACGTTCAGATCACTTACAACTCAATAGATTCTACCTTCTTGTAATGTTTCAGCCTGATTGGACTTTGTTTTCACACAAATGGACCCAGAATGATGTGAAATTGTGCTTCGTGCAACATAATTCTGGGTGCCATTTACAAACCAAAAGTGCTAATGACTCCATTCCTTTTGTAGTTGTAGGGGCTGTTGATTGGAGTACACTAAAACAAACCTGATCTCTCTAGGACATTCAGAAGCCAAGTTATAAGCCCACAAATGTGTAACTGGACTACTTCTTTAAATTTACACCAGATCCGGTGACCTTTGGGACATGGTTTGATCCCCTTAGGAAAGCGCTATCATCATGAAACGTTCAGATCACTTACAACTAAATAGATTCTACCTTCCTGTAACGTTTCAGCCTGATTGGACCTTGTTTTCACACAAATGAACCCAGAATGATGTGAAATTGTGCTTCGTGCAACATGATTCTGGGTGCCATTTAAAAACCATAAGTGCTAATGACTCCATTCCTTTTTGTAGTTGTAGGGACTGTTTATTGGAGTACACTAAAATAAACCTGATCTCTCTAGGACATTCAGAAGCCAAGTTATAAGCCCACAAATGTGTAACTGGACTACTTCTTTAAATTGACACCAGATCCGGTGACCTTTGGGACATGGTTTGACCCCCTTAGGAAAGTGCTATCATCATGAAACGTTCAGATCACTTACAACTCAATAGATTCTACCTTCCTGTAACGTTTCAGCCTGATTGGACCTTGTTTTCACACAAATGGACCCAGAATGATGTGAAATTGTGCTTCGTGCAACATAATTCTGGGTGCCATTTACAAACCATAAGTGCTAATGACTCCATTCCTTTTTGTGGTTGTAGGGGCTGTTGATTGGAGTACACTAAAACAAACCTAACCTCTCTAGGACATTCAGAAGCCAAGTTATAAGCCCACAAAGGTGTAACTGGACTACTTCTTTAAAGTGACACCAGGCCCGGTGACCTTTGGGACATGGTTTTACCCCCTATAGGAATGTGCGATCATCTTGAAATGTTCAGATCACTTACAACTCAATAGATTCTACCTTCTTGTAGCGTTTCAGCCTGATTGGACCTTGTTTTCACACAAATGGACCCAGAATGATGTGAAATTGTGCTTCGTGCAACATAATTCTGGGTGCCATTTACAAACCATAAATGCTAATGACTCCATTCCTTTTTGTGGTTGTAGGGGCTGTTGATTGGAGTACATTAAAACAAACCTGATCTCTCTAGGACATTCAGAAGCCAAGTTATAAGCCCACAAATGTGTAACTGGACTACTTCTTTAAATTGACACCAGATCCGGTGACCTTTGGGACATGGTTTGACCCCCTTAGGAAAGTGCTATCATCATGAAACGTTCAGATCACTTACAACTCAATAGATTCTACCTTCTTGTAACGTATCAGCCTGATTGGACCTTGTTTTCACACAAATGGACCCAGAATGATGTGAAATTGTGCTTCGTGCAACATAATTCTGGGTGCCATTTACAAACCATAAGTGCTAATGACTCCATTCCTTTTTGTGGTTGTAGGGGCTGTTGATTGGAGTATACTAAAACAAACCTGATCTCTCTAGGACATTCAGAAGCCAAGTTATAAGCCCACAAATGTGTAACTGGACTACTTCTTTAAATTGACACCAGATCCGGTGACCTTTGGGACATGGTTTGACCCCCTTAGGAAAGCGCTATCATCATGAAACGTTCAGATCACTTACAACTCAATAGATTCTAGCTTCCAGTAACGTTTCAGCCTGATTGGACCTTGTTTTCACACAAATGAACCCAGAATGATGTGAAATTGTGCTTCGTGCAAAATAATTCTGGTGCCATTTACAAACCATAAGTGCTAATATCTCCATTCCTTTTTGTGGTTGTAGGGTATGTTGATTGGAGTATACTAAAACAAACCTGATCTCTCTAGGACATTCAGAAGCCAAGTTATAAGCCCACAAATTTGTAACTGGACTACTTCTTTAGACACCAGATCCGGTGACCTTTGGGACATGGTTTGACCCCCTTAGGGAAGTGCTATCATCATGAAACGTTCAGATCACTTACAACTTAATAGATTCTACCTTCCTGTAATGTTTCAGCCTGATTGGACCTTGTTTTAACACAAATGGACCCAGAATGATGTGAAATTGTGCTTCGTGCAACATAATTCTGGGTGCCATTTACAAACCATAAGTGCTAATGACTCCATTCCTTTTTGTGGTTGTAGGGGCTGTTGATTGGAGTACACTACAATAAACCTGATCTCTCTAGGACATTCAGAAGCCAAGTTATAAACCCACAAATGTGTAACTGGACTACTTCTTTAAATTGACACCAGATCCGGTGACCTTTGGGACATGGTTTGACCCCCTTAGGAAAGTGCTATCATCATGAAACGTTCAGATCACTTACAACTCAATAGATTCTACCTTCCTGTAACGTTTCAGCCTGATTGGACCTTGTTTTCACACAAATGAACCCAGAATGATGTGAAATTGTGCTTCGTGCAACATAATTCTGGGTGCCATTTACAAACCATAAATGCTAATGACTCCATTCCTTTTTGTGGTTGTAGGGGCTGTTGATTGGAGTACATTAAAACAAACCTGATCTCTCTAGGACATTCAGAAGCCAAGTTATAAGTCCACAAATGTGTACCTGGACTACTTCTTTAAATTGACACCAGATCCGGTGACCTTTGGGACATGGTTTGACCCCCTTAGGAAAGTGCTATCATCATGAAACGTTCACATCACTTACAACTCAATAGATTTTACTTCCTGTAACGTTTCAGCCTGATTGGACCTTGTTTTCACACAAATGGACTCAGAATGATGTGAAATTGTGCTTCGTGCAACATAATTCTGGGTGCCATTTACAAACCATAAGTGCTAATGACTCCATTCCTTTTTGTGGTTGTAGGGGCTGTTGATTAGAGTACACTAAAACAAACCTGACCTCTCTAGGACATTCAGAAGCCAAGTTATAAGCCCACAAAGGTGTAAATGGACTACTTCTTTAAAGTGACACCAGGCCCGGTGACCTTTGGGACATGGTTTGACCCCCTATGGGAATGTGAGATCATCATGAAACGTTCAGATCACTTACAACTCAATAGATTCTACCTTCTTGTAATGTTTCAGCCTGATTGGACTTTGTTTTCACACAAATGGACCCAGAATGATGTGAAATTGTGCTTCGTGCAACATAATTCTGGGTGCCATTTACAAACCAAAAGTGCTAATGACTCCATTCCTTTTGTGGTTGTAGGGGCTGTTGATTGGAGTACACTAAAACAAACCTGATCTCTCTAGGACATTCAGAAGCCAAGTTATAAGCCCACAAATGTGTAACTGGACTACTTCTTTAAATTTACACCAGATCCGGTGACCTTTGGGACATGGTTTGATCCCCTTAGGAAAGCGCTATCATCATGAAACGTTCAGATCACTTACAACTAAATAGATTCTACCTTCCTGTAATGTTTCAGCCTGATTGGACCTTGTTTTCACACAAATGAACCCAGAATGATGTGAAATTGTGCTTCGTGCAACATAATTCTGGGTGCCATTTAAAAACCATAAGTGCTAATGACTCCATTCCTTTTTGTAGTTGTAGGGACTGTTTATTGGAGTACACTAAAATAAACCTGATCTCTCTAGGACATTCAGAAGCCAAGTTATAAGCCCACAAATGTGTAACTGGACTACTTCTTTAAATTGACACCAGATCCGGTGACCTTTGGGCCATGGTTTGACCCCCTTAGGAAAGTGCTATCATCATGAAACGTTCAGATCACTTACAACTCAATAGATTCTACCTTCCTGTAACATTTCAGCCTGATTGGACCTTGTTTTCACACAAATGGACCCAGAATGATGTGAAATTGTGCTTCGTGCAACATAATTCTGGGTGCCATTTACAAACCATAAGTGCTAATGACTCCATTCCTTTTTGTGGTTGTAGGGGCTGTTGATTGGAGTACACTAAAACAAACCTAACCTCTCTAGGACATTCAGAAGCCAAGTTATAAGCCCACAAATGTGTAACTGGACTACTTCTTTAAATTGACACCAGATCCGGTGACCTTTGGGACATGGTTTGACCCCCTTAGGAAAGTGCTATCATCATGAAACGTTCAGATCACTTACAACTCAATAGATTCTACCTTCTTGTAACGTATCAGCCTGATTGGACCTTGTTTTCACACAAATGGACCCAGAATGATGTGAAATTGTGCTTCGTGCAACATAATTCTGGGTGCCATTTA